>NW_005871072.1:156206-273115 GCF_000147115.1 Myotis lucifugus
AATTTTTTTTTTTTTTTCTCCCCCCCACCCTCCTTTATATAATAAAATATTCAGAAAGAGACCCGTCTCCTTTTTTTTTTTTTTTTTTCCCCCCCGCTAAAAGGTATAATATGTATATATACTGGAAAAATGAAGCAGGTATTAGAATGTGCTTAATCAATAAAATATTTAACTCTACATGAATGAACAAAATTAATAGCTTACATCTCATATAATAATGTATAACGAATTTACACAATTATGTTATTAATTCATTTACATGTGCATTCTTTTTAGTTTTCAGTCTATTTTTTTAAGAAAATTGAAAACTACTATTTCTTAGGATTTAAAATATAATAAAAATAAATTAAAATACATAATTTTATGCATGAAAAATAAATCAAAGAACAGAAAAACAGTGCTCTGACCTTTTTTCTGTATTTTCCCTTTATTGATTTTTAGAGAGAGAGGAATGGAGAGGGATAGAACGGAAGAAACATAGATGAGAGAGAAACATCATCTATTCATCGGCTGCCTCCTGAACTCCCCCCACCAGGAATTGAGCCCCCAACCCGAGCATGTGCCCTGATTGGGAATCAAACCAGGGACCTCTTAGTGCATGGGTCGATTCTCAACCATTGAACCACACCAGCCAGACTCCTCTGTCCTTCTTATGTCAGATAGGATTATATCTATTCTACCTGTACAATTCTAGGCCGAATTTATTTATTTTACTGTTATCTGTTCTAGAGAGAAACGAAACCAAAGAACTCACTGATTCTCTCACTCCTTCATAGTGATGTTGCTGAAATGTTCTTCCATTAAATTTCTGCAATCAATTGTCTATCTCTTCTGAGTGTCTGCTTCTGAGGAAACCTGACCTGAAACAGTGAGGAACACTAGGAGCATCTAAGTTGAATTAAATGGAGAGATGAAACAAGTACTAATGCAAGGTAGTTCCTGAACATTTAAAACAAACAAACAAACAAACTTCTTTTCTGTGCCCCCAGGAGTGAGGGACTATTTCAAGTTTTATCATATTTCAGATTGTGTTGATAGTAACTAAAAAGCAGTAGATGCATAATAAATCAGTTTTAGATTAATATATTTTTGCATTTAGTTATATTTCATACAACATTAATGTAAATAATGTGTTATGACACATAATCATAAGAAATACGCTCAAGAGAATAGCAAATAGGATTTCATTTTTAACATTACATAGGTTTTGAACATCTTTCTAATTAATGAACAGAAAAAGTATATTTTAAATATTGTCAATTCACAATTTTCTGCATTTGTCAAGTTAACAAAAATTAGGGCCTTGTTTTCATTTTCTTTGTTCAGTCTTATTGAGGAAAAGTTAGGATGTGCCTTCCATTTGGCCACTGTGATATTTCCCTAGATAAAGTTTAGCAAAAGTTTTATGATTGCTAATACCATAGTCTAACTAATAACAAAGGGAAAATATCTGCAAATAGTTTTTTTATTTGAATGCTATGAGATTCTTTGAGACATAGGGCTCAATATTCTCCTATGTGTATTAATAGATTATGTAATATAAAAGTTTGATTGATTGATGTGATCTGATATTTCCAAAGCTTGACTGATGATTAGAATAATCTAAAGAAATTTTCCAAAACCCACTCCCAAGCCTAATCAGAGAGACTTTTTTTTTATTTGTGGAATTTAATTTGTATTGACTTAAAGATATTTTCTTCAAAATCTTCATGATGATGCAAATGTTCAACCATGTTTGGCAATTGTAAATATTGATGGGAATCATGAGCAATCAAAATTTCCCAAGTTGTTAAGAAGCATTTACTTATTTTGGGTCCTCAAGAATTTTTGGCTCCTAACTGCAGTGGGAAAATTCTATAACAGAATAAAATCCAGTCGTCTGGTTTAGATTAAGCTATTTGACAAATGAAAATAAGTATATAATAACATCATTTTAAAAGTCAAGTATATTTGTAAGACATAGATAAAGTTATCTTATGCTGGAAAGTAAAAGTATGTGCATAACTATCTCTGAATTCATTTAATTACTCTCATTTTCACAGTGTTGAAATAGCCATCTGTTTACTTGATTTTAGAAAGGAAGAGAATGTTTATTCTAGCAACTTACACACTATCAGAATAAAAAGACAGAGCAGGAAAGACTAAGTAAATATCTAAAAATGAAATGGTGCTGATTCAAATGGTAAGGGGGATAAAATAAAGTTATGCAGGATAAACTTTAGAAGTTAAATTAGAAGGAAATAATCAGTAGTGCATATCTGTGTGAACCTTGGTTAAAGAACTCACAGGCTAAGGGGAGATGACAGTGGTTTGCAGAGTGACATATCCTTGTATGGTAGATCATGCTGTGAAACATGTGGTCCGTGCTGTGATAGAACTTCCAGCTGCCGGACTGAATCACTGTTTCCCTAGGCACAAGAACTGGTGTCTGTCAGTGACTCACAGCGAAATCTCTTTCTGGATGTTGACTCAACTTGTATCCAGTGACCAACTGATTGAAAGGCCAGCCTTCTTGCCTACATCCATGATAACTCTGTATTGCGGAACAATTTTCTATAGCGCTTTCTCTTTAATACACATCTTTCGAGTAGAAGCAATGACTGCCTAAGTATGTGTGTGCACATAGTAAACTGATCATGAAAAATAGATTTAGGGTTTCTCTTTGGGGAAAAAAGGAAGCTTTGCTAAAAATCTTGAAAGACAGAGAGAACTTCTTCACTAACACTTACAGGCATATGTATTGACATTATAAAAGATTTGACTTCCTGAAGTTGAAAGTTTCTTTTCTGTAAAACAACCTACTGTGTGTGCAGCCATTCATCTTCGCCCATTGCATTGCCCCTGTAGGATTTGGTGGCAAAGGAAACTGACACAAATATACTGATGCTCATGCTGCTCACTGTGAGTAACTCTGGCCCAAGAGTCTCAAGTCTCTGTTAGCATCCATAAAACTGTGGGAGGATAACTTACAGGCAGGTTAAAATCTTGGACTCGTCATCATTCTTGACTCTCTGAAGGGCCATCCCAGCTCCAAGTCTCCTGTAGGATGAGCTGAGGCCTCTGTTGCAACCTCAATCCAGATAAACGTTTTCTTGTGCTCAATCCTGAGTCCCTCGGTCTCTTTCAGTGATAGTCTTGAAAGTGCTCTTCAATAAAACTCCTACAAGTAATGGTCTGTCTCAAAGTCTGTTTTTGAGGAAACTTGACATGAGACAATGGGGTTATTGATTCATATAATGAAGCAGATCCTATAATGGAATTTTTAACTAGATCTCTCCGAATGGTGGAATACAAAGTATGGCCTCATCACTAATATCTTATGGCATTCTGTAGTAATGGCACTATTAAAAGTTTTATTGTGGTAAACTGGGATGGGATAATGTCATTGGTGAGTACTGTATCAGTCCGGATTTAATCACAGAACAACAACTAGATGTTATATATAAGAATGTGTTCAGAGATTTGATGTTGACAGAGTTGTCTCTGAAAGCTGATGTGTTTATATTTGACATAGAGCTTGATGTCCACAAGGCAGGCAATTGGAGAGAAGATAAATAGAAGCTGAAACTCAGGAGACAAAGAGACTAGAACACATGCCAGTATTTCTACTCTGATTTTGGTGATGTGAGTTTCCTATAGAAGAAGCTGGCACCCTTTGTCACAAAACTAATCCCACATCTGACTCAGGAGCCAGAGAAGCTGGAGGAGGATCTATGGTCAGGTGAAGCATTTGCAGGCATGAATGTTCTCCCATGCCAATAAGGTAAGCCAGCAGAGAAGTGGCCTGTGTGAGTTACAAAGACATCTTCATTGAACTTCCAAAGGATAACAAATAAAAATAGCTGAACAAACTTTCGTTTCATTTCCACCCCTCAAAACTTCACACGAAAATGTCTCCTGTGCCCCACTCTAACTAGAAACATATAGGGAAGGGATTTCTGAGAAACAGTTCAGCCCCAACCAAATGGAGCCCATTTAAAGCCACAACAGGTGAAGTGTCTACGGCATGTGAACACTTCAGGGAAATATTTGTAAAGATAATAAAATATGATGGCTATAGCAGAGTTTTGCTGAGAACGACTGATGTATTAGAGAAGACAATATACAAGGTGGGACAAAAGTAGGTTTATAGTGGTGAGAATGGGAAACAGAGTTTATTCTTATATTATTATTTATTAATTATTATATTATTTTTCATGAAAACTTACATTTTTCCATGCTGTATGGCTAAAGATGATTAATTACTAAATAAAAACCAAGTGAGAGGGTCAGAGGGTCTTTTTTGACATATCTAATGAAATTTTCATCTTGATTAGCCAGAGGACAATGCAAATACACTCAGTTTAAGACCTAGGAATTAATTATATGGGTAGGAGAGTATAAGAAAAGGTTGAATTTTTAGTACATCATGGCCCTGCTTGAGCAAGAATGGGACCCCGAGACTTAAGATGGAACCCAAGAGCTTCCTTTACTCTCTGGACACACAGAATTGCCTGCTGTGACCCTAATTTGACAATGCCTCTTTTTTGAGCACCAATATGAGCCCTTCTCTGGATTATCCCTAACCTCCCCTTCTCCTGCCTGCCAGATCAATAACTATGGCCAAGCCACAATATAAGATGGACCTGCTAACAGAGAAAAAGACTATCTAAATATATATAAAACTAAGTGACCATTATGACCAGTCAACTGATCGCTATGATGTGCACTGACCACCAGGGGGCAGACGCTCAATGCAAGAGCTGCCCCCTGGTGGTTAGTGCGCTCCCACAGCCAACCTCCTGCAGCCAGCCTACCTCCTGCAGTCCCTCCCCCTGGCTGGCTGACCCCTATCAGCCTCGATCACCGGCCAGACCAAGGGACCCCACCCATGCGTGAATTCATGCACTAAGCCTTTAGTACATACTAGTAGATAAAACTGCAGGGTCTATCCAACAAGAGTAGGGCAGTGTCAGGATCCTGAAGATCCAAATGGATCAAGTAAAATGGGGTATTATGTTGAAAGTTAGAGCTTTTTCAAAATGGTATCATTGCCCAATGATACATGAAGTACAACCCCAGCAAAGATCGAAGTGTTATTTCTTGGCTCTTGAAAGCATGGAAAAATAATGGCCCCACTAAATGAAAGAGAAATGCTTGACCTGGCATTTGTGACTGGCATGGCAGATGGTGAAGGGAGAAACCAACAGGCTTAGAGAAGTAGGCATGCTCCATTGAAAATGCCACATCTGGCCTGAAAACACATTAGCACACTGTACTCAGGAGGATGACCTGCATAACACTCTCTTTACTAAATGGGAGGGGACATTGGTGAGAGGGGCATCAGCATTGTTGAAAAATTCAGAGGTAGCTGTCTGTCAACTTCAGGCTGGGACTGTGGAAAAGACGCTATTACATAACAGATATATTAGAGCAATGATGATAATACAATCTCAAATTTATGGAGGCCAGCAGATAAGGTTTAACCATCAGACTCAAAGTATGTTCAAAAACAGAAATAAGCAGCAAGATCAGAAGAGGCAGCCAGCGAGGGGTTCCAAAAAACTCTGAAGATGAGTATTAGAACATGTAAGTCTTAGGGACAAGAAAAATAGATAGCCACCAAGAGGATTTCTCAAGTTAAACAACCTGAAATGATTAAAGATAAGATGCTTAGGTAGCTGAGAACAGATGTCCTAATGAAAATTTAGAATCCTTAACTTAATTCCTAGCCAGTTTCATTGACTAAGCGAGAAACTAGATGCCCATGAGGCAAGTCTTTGCTACAATAATTTCACAAATGAACACAGCCTCATGTACATAGTGTGTGGGCATTAATTTAGAAAATGTGGGGGTTTTTTGCATCAGGGAGGGTTTTCTTTAATATATCCCTATCACAAAGGAGGGTCATAAATAGCTTATATTCATACAGGGTCAATAGCAAGATACATTTCTGGCTTTGTCCCAGAATTATATTAACTCTCTTGCCCTCTATCATAATATATTCTGAAGAAATTGCATCCAACTTGAGATCCTTGAAATAATACATTGGTCCATTATATTGATTGCATCATGTAAATCAGAACATATGTGCAAGAATTAGAAAGTATACTGGAGGCTTTAGGAGGACACTTGCTCTCCAGAAAGTAGGAAATAAATCCTATGAACGCCCAGACAATAGTAGAGACTACTACAAGATATCCAGCACTCCACATGAGCCATCTGTGGTGGGAGCAGATGCTTTGTATGGTATCTATGGATAATCCAAGGAGAAACTTGCAATGCATGGTTCTGGTCTAATGCTCTTGGAAAGAGAGCTTTTGGAGATTACTGGGCATTTCAGATATAGGGTATGTGATTATGAAAACAACAGTGACTATTCAGCCAGAACTGGCAATGAAGAGGATCCTCTTTGCCCCACGTGCCATAATATTGGACTGTTGCTACAGAAATCCACTGTAACATTAAAGTGGTAGATCCCAGATCAAGCATATGCAGGTCCAGAGGGCACAAGTGAGCTGCACAAACCAGTTCCCCAGCAACATGTCATCCAAGCATGGTTAACTGATGTCTTGCCATCTGCTCACATCTATAGGTATGCTGTTCTCTCATAATGAACTGAGAGAGCAGGAGTCTTATTCTCAAATGGATGCGGTACAATTTGTATCTAATATCTTACATTGCTCTACAGACCTGCTCAGGAGGATAGCAAGGTTGAGTAACATGAAACAGAGAAGTAAGGGAACACTGTCCCAGTGAACAGAACTTTGAGGAATCTACCTTTGCATTCACTCCAAGAGAAAAAGGAGATGGCCATGGTTTAAATACACACAGAGTTAAGAGTAATAAATATTTTGGTTGGTTGTTCAGAAGCTAGTAAGGAGAAAGATTAGAAGGTAAAAGGCACAAAGAGATTTGTAGAAGAGGTTTATGGGTAGATTTAACCAAGTGGGCAAAAGTAAGAACTTTGTATTTCATGTGAACCTCCAACAAAGATGATCTACCATGTAAGAAGCATTAAACAACCAAGCCAACTGAAAGACTGAATCAGATAATACCATCCAGACTCCGTCACCTGGCACTCAGCATCCCAGATGAATGGAGTAGCTATGGTGGCAGAGATTTGAGGTTGTGCCTGGTTTCAGCAGCAAAGATTCCTTTTCACCAAGGAATGACATAGCTACCAACCACTTTTTGGTCCTGTCAAAAGTCCAACCTTCCAAGTGGAAATCAACCCTTGAGGAGACTGTCTAGACACGTGGTGGCAAGTTTATTGTGTCGGATTCTTTCCAATAGAGAAAGGGCACTCATTTATCTTAAATGAAATCAATACACATATCGAGGATATGGATTTACATTTCCTGCTGGCATTGCTATCTGAGAACTTATAGTGTGCTTGATTCATCAACATGAAATACTGCTTAATATCACTTCAAAGCCAGGAACTCATTAAAGAGAAAAATGATTGTGACACATGTCTCTGGGTATACGACAAAGGAATCCACCTTTTTACATGGCTTTTTTGTACTACACAGAAACTGATAGTCTCATAGTGGGATAAAATGCTGATAGCCTGATAGTAAGATGCTTATTTAAATTTTATTTTTCAATTATGGTTGACATTCAATATTATTTTATATTAGTTTCAGGTGTACAGCAGAGTGGTTAGACAATTATATAATTTACAAACTGATCCCCTTGACAATTTAAAAACCCATCTGGCACCACACATAGTTATTTCAGTATTATTGACAATGTGCCCTATGCTGAACTTTGTAAAACCCATAACTATTTTGGAACTACCAATCTGTACTTCCTATAAGACACTTTTTGTAGCCGGTTCTGAGTTCCACTGCAACTGCAAGCCATAGTCTTATCTTCTCCTTTGAGACATGTATTTACATACTGAAAAGTAAGGCCATAAGATCCTTCCCCTTTATGTTCTCAAGGATAATCCTATATAATAAAAGCCTAATATGCTAAGTGTCCAGTCATCCAGTTGTCCGTTCAACCAATCAAAGCGTAATATACTAATGACTAGAAGCCCAGTGCACGAAATTCGTGCACGGGGGGTGGGGGGTCCCTTAGCTGGGCCTGCACCCTCTCACAAGCTGGGACCCCTCAGACATCCCTTTCTCAATCTGGGACCGCTGGCTCCTAATCGCTGGCCTGCCTGCCCGCCTGATCTCCCCTAACCACTTGCCTGCCTGATCGCCCCTAACCACTCGCTTGTCTGCCTGATTGTCCCTAACCACTCGTCTGCCTGCCTGATCGCCCCTAACTGTCTCTGTCTCGGCCCCTGCCACCACGGCTTTGTCCGGAAGGGTGTCCAGAAGGTCATTTGGCTGTCCAATCTAATTAGCATATTAGGGTTTTATTATTATAGATATGCTAAGACCTCTCAATGGCTCGCTATGACGACCAGGGGGCAGATGTTCCAACTGGAAGGTTAGCTTTCTGCTGGGGTCTGGCCGATTGGGACTCAGCGAGAGGGGCTGGACACACCCTGGAGCCCTCCCGCAGTCCCTCTTCAGCTGGCCAACCTTCCACATCAATCCCCGGACCCAATCGTGCCCTGGTGGGTTTCCTCAGTCTGGCCTGTGACCTCTCATAACCTGGGACCCCTCAGGGAATGTTGGAGAGGCAGTTTCAGCCCAATCCCTGCAGGCCACCCAGAGGGACCCACCCGTGCACGAATTTGTGCACCGGGCCTCTAGTTAATAAATCATAATACAAGAATAAACTCTGTTTCTCATACTCAAATTGTAAACCTACTTTTGTCCCAACCTGTATTATATGACATGTATGCACTATATTATAACACATAAGTATATTAACACATTGCAGACCAGTAGTTTTATTGCTAGCTTTACCCAGTGGCCAGATAAATTTCTATTGAAGGAGTACAAAAAAACGTTTTACATAAATGTTAAAGGCACACTTTAAAATTAAATACCCATTGCATTTTGAAGTTATTTATTACATGTTCTTACAAGCTAATATCTTTTTTAAAGTATGATGCTTTGTAAAACACTGTGTAATGTGAAGCGAGAATTCTCGTGATCCGTCCGCAATGTGTTAAAAATATCAAAATGATATATTAATGATAAAATAAGTATAGAAAATAAAAACAAATAAGTTAATGTGAATATAGATATTAAATATGACATGTAAATATATATAAAATATACATATAAAAATTGGAAACTAACTTAATGCTCATGACTATATATTTAAAAATGAATATTAAATATTAAAACAACTCTACATATGGATTTCTCTTTATTTTTTAGTTACTTATATGTTTGATTGCCTTCATTCATAATTTTTAGACATATTTCCAGTATTAATTTTCTAATATAGATATCTCATTTTCTTCCTTTCTTTAGGAAATTCTAATTAGATTTATATTACATATATTTGAAATTATCCCTTCATATATTTAACTTCTGTTCCACGTTTTATGTCTCTGTGAAAAACTATGTTGTATTGTGTAAACATTTCTTCAAATATACATGTTTATCAATTATATCATCATTTACAGTTAAATTGCCCTGAAAACCTGTATTAATTTCTAATCTCAATTATTTAATATTTTATTTCTAAAAGTTCTTAGTTCGTTTTCTGTTTAATTCAATATAGTTTCTGCTTCTCCTCATGTATTTCAAAACATGTAATTTTTGTCTTTGAAAATAATAATCATGTATTGGGTCCCAGGAGATTTGACTTTGGGTGGTAGGCACATGGTGCAATATACAGATCTTATAACATAGAAACCCACACCTGAAACCTATATGTTCATGTTGACTAATGTCACCCCAATAAATTTAACATAAAATAAATAATACAATAAAAATAAAATACTGGTTACAAGAATCAAAAATAACAATAATAATACTTATTTTTAATTTTGTATCTTCAAATTCTAGTATGCTAAGTCATTCCGCTGGTTTTTATTTACAGTGGCTTTTTTCCTTGCATGCTTAATAACTTTTACTGTGAGTTGTCAATTTTAATTGGAAATTTATTTGGGATATTAATTATAAACCTGACACAATATATAAGGGCTTTCATAAAGAACTGATAATTATATACAGTTATTAACAAATGACTCTCTCAAATATAAACATCACCTCATTTTTTTGTTTGATAGCTTCAGACAATGACAAAGATAAGTGAAGACTACTTTATGTTTACAATATTTTAGGGTTATAGTTTTGCTTTTTTACCTTGCTTTCTTATCAAGCCTAAAGTAATTTTCTTTAAACTCCCAAGGACATGAGGGAGCTATTTTTGTTCACTGTTAATTTAGGCATAGTTTTATGGGGTAAATTTCTTATTAAACTTATACATGACTGGAGCTTGGATTCTATATTTTGAATTGTAAACTACAAGAACTTGTCAAAAATAAAATCCTGATTTTTTTTTAATGAGTTAGCAGTGCCCTTATGACCAAAGCCCTTTCCAAGACTCCATTTACTTTTCTCAATTCCCATTTTCTGTTAGAATCAGCCTGAGAATTCCTTAAATTTTAGTGAGCCCATTTATTTTTTAATATATTTTTATTTATTTCAGAGAGGTAAGGAGGGGGAGAGAAACATCAATGAATAGAGAGAATCATTGATCGACTGCCTCCTGCACGCCCCGCACTGGGGATCGAGACCACAACCAGGGCATGTGCCCCTGGCCGGAATCGAACTATAACCTTCTACTTCATAGGTTGATGCTCAACCACTGAGCCACCCCGGCCGGGCTAGTGAGCCCATTTAAAATATTTTAAAATATATTTTCAGTTGTTTTCTCTTAAAGCTCTTGTAAAGGTATTTAGTGCAAGTCCTTTAATCAGTCATTAATCCACAATTTCTGCTTTTATAATAAAGATTTGAATTTGTACTCAATCACCATTTAAGTAAGTTAGCTGCCCCTTCTATTGTGAGCCTTAAATCTTAAAATAGTATGCTCAAAACTATTTTTTCTCATAATTCTTAAATCAATCGTTTACCAATGTGATATGAGGAATTTAAAACCCTTTTGTTACATCAACTTCTACTGGCTTCCCTTTCATCTTTTAGCTGTTAAATGTATTACTACTTTAACATTGTCAAAGTTTATAGTTTTTAAGATTCTTTTCATTAAGTGTATTTCTCTTCTGTGCTTCTATAGATTGAAGAAATTGCATACTCTTGTAATACACCTTTTATTATTTTTATATCACTGTTTTCATCTGCAGTACAAAATGGAAGTCATAAATTAGAGGCCTACAGATATAGGTTGGTTAGCCTATAAAGTAAGAGTTTAACATTTAAGATCTTTAAGCCTCTGACTACAAGGCACATGCTTTGTCTTATAATTTGATTAATTCACAATACATGTATATATTTTTTAGAATAATTCCATTCAACTTATTAAATAATTTGTGCTTATCATTTGCATGTTAGACCCTTAGAAAAGGAAAACTAGTCATGTGTTACTTTAAAACCCTGTTTCTTTAAGGAATTGGTCTAGAAAATAATACCGGATCAATGTTCTGCTTATAAATCATATCAGTTTCTTTAATATTTTTTCAATTTGCTTTTGTATTTGAAATTTGCTCTAAAAGGACAAATTTTGCATGGTGTATTTGGATTTTAAGATTTTCAACACCTGTGTTTTTCCTAATAGAGACAATATATGCTTACTTTTCCAAAACAATATACTTTTAACCCTCCTAATCGTATTTTTTTCTTTTATTAAATTTATCGAGTTGACATTAGTTGATAGAAACCTGTATAGAATCATACAGGCTTCAGGTTTGGACTTCTATGTTACAAAAATCTGTATATTGAACTGCGTGCCCACCACCAACTAATCATATTTTTTTTAAATGAATCCACTTTCATTTTGAAAACATTTTTAAAGCCCTATGGATTTCTGTTATAATACAGATGGGTTGCTGCACAGATATCAACGTTATATTCTTTTTATTGAATTTTGGCTGTGGAACCAATATTCGCTCTTTCTTTTTATTTAAAAAGATATTTATGATGTTGTTTCTTTTTACACAAATGATGAATGACATAAACTTTCTGAGTCCTTGTTTATTTTAAACAGATCTTTATGCTGTCCAGTAAGTTAAAATTTTCATGTGATATTTGGGGAATAAATCTAAGCACAAATTACTTGAGTTCAAATCTTTAAAAGGTTTTGCTACATTTTATTTTAGCGTTCGGTATTGCTCATATGTCAGTGGTGAGCATTTTTAATGCTGCTAATTATTGTGTATTGTGGAATCCTTAAGGATTTTTTATTAGTGGAGTTATGTAATTTATTTTGGAAATGTCTGTCTGTACACTTTCAATTTTGTGTACACCCTGTTCTAAACTAATATATTAGTATCCACATACCTAATATTTTCTCTTGTATTTACTTAAGATTTTTCTCCTCTCATTTTTTACTCTTTTGAAAACTTTCATTACATAGGTGATGTTTAATGCACTGGTGCCAGGATTGAGGTGTATGATACAAACTTTACATATGTATTTTTATATATGTATTTTATGTATGTATTTTAAACTTCCTCTAATTTTATGTCTTTTTATTTTATATTCTAATCCACTTACTGAGTTTTATTTGCCAAGAATACTTCTGTTATTTATAATTTTATAAAATTTGTTATATTTTTAAACATTTATTGTTTTCTGATCTCTTTCAGGATGCTCCTTCATGATTGTTGAGTATGCCATCTTCTCAAATTTATTTGAGAACATTTAATTCAAGAATTGTTAAAAGATTATGTTGATTCTTTAATTATTTTGACTTTATTGGATTTGATTATTTTATTTGTTTAGGGCTTTTATTTATTTATTTATTTATTTTGGTCATTCTGTTTTATGTTTTTGATTCCTGCAACAACTGTCTGATTTCCTGTTTGAAAAACAACCACAAAGCAAAAACAGATATGTCCCTAAACAAATCTGTCTCTTGATGGCATGTCTGACCAGAATTCTGTGCAAGTGAAGCAAATAGTTGGATTTACTATAATGTACTTGGATGGTAATAAGCCCACCTTCTTTTTCCCTCATTTCTGAGGCAAAGTGAAGAGAGCTTTTAAGTAAAACATAATTACTTCTATAAAGAATCCAGCATCTTCCCAGGTAGCTCTAATTTTTCAGATACTTGTTTTGTTTTTTGGCCTAAGTCTTCTGTGCTGATAATGCAAGACTGAGATACAAACATAGGGCCAAGTAATCTTGGCTCACTAGAGAGACTGTGAATTAGCTACCCCGATTTCTTCCATGTACTAGCAACTCTCCATGCCTACCTCGTCAGAGAGTAGAGAAGATCATCTGGGCTGAGACCTCCTCCAGAGTGCATTCCAGACTATGGCTTCCTAATCTTTGCTCTGTGTGAACCTATGTGCTTTATTCTCTCAGAAATTTATCAAAATATATGAATGGGGATATCTCCCCTGCCATTTCCCCCACAATACACAAACATGCATGCATTCTCTTTCCTGTTACAGATTTTGGATAGATTTACTGTTATTCACAATGACTTGGGAAAGTTGAACATGTGTCCTCAGTCAACATTCTTAGAACAATACCCCATATTTATTATTTAAAATGAGCTCTATTAAGTCATCAATACTGAACATGACTTAAGCATTTCTTGAGCAAGTTTCTCTTGCCCTAATTTCATTTCTTTTCTTCTTTATTAGAAGTACAGTGACAAAATATCATGATGCTAACAATCCGATATGTTAAACAGTCATGAATAAGGTGAATCTGTTAGGAATTGGTGAAAAGACTGATATGATATTATCAATAGCATAATTGTGTAGTACTATTAAGACTATTACTTTTAAAAGAAAACAAGGTTGTTCATATGTATATAAACACATAATATATATTTTTATATAACAATATACAGAATAATCCTATATTATAAAAGCCCAGGGACAGAACAGTGGAATGACTGGTTGACCAGTCACTATGATGCTCACTGACCACCAGGGGGACACTCAATGCAGGAGCTGCCCCCTGGTGGTCAGTGCGCTCCCACAGTGGGAGCGCCGCTTGGCTGATTGGGATGAGCAGCTGCTCCCTCTGCAGCCACTCAGCTGACTGGGATGAGTGGCACTCCCACAGTGGGCTGATCCCCACAGGCCATGCCCCCCCCCCACCAGTGCACAAAACCCATGCACCAGGCCTCTAGACTATAATAATAAAAGCATAATATGCAAATCGACCAAATGACCGAACAGCAGAACGACCATCAGGACAACCTTCTGGACAACCATGTTATGACATGCACTGGTGCCAGGCCAACCAAGGTGGGTGCAATGTGATTGTCAGGGGGTCCACCATAGCCCCACAATTGCCCCGCAGAGGAAGGCCCAGGCCACCAGCCAGTGGGGTGATCAATCAGGAGCTTCGTGATGGCCCCAAAGAGGGAGACCCAAGCCACCCTCTGTGGGGTGATCAATGTGGCGGGGGGGCTCCGCGATTGATCACCCCACAGAGGGGAGGCCCAGACCACCGACCAGGGGGCAATAGATGGGCGGGGGTCTTTGCAATTTCCCCAAAGAGTGAGGCCTAGGCCACCCTTTGCAGATGGATCAGGGGGCTCCACGGAACCAGAGAACTGGGGGGGGTATGGCGGGGGAGGCAGGCAGTGCTAGGCCAAGGCAAGTGAGGGCTGGGGGCAGGGTGGGGCTGCAAGGCAGCTGGGGCCGTGAGGCAGCTGGGGCTGTGAAGGCCTACCCTTGCATGAATTTCTTGCATCAGGCCTCTAGTGTATTTATAATAATCCTATATAATAAAAGCCTGATATGCAAATAGACCAAATGGTGAAATGACAGGTCACTATGACACGCACTGACCACCAGGGGGCAGACACTCAACACAGGAGCTGCCCCCAGCCCACAGGCCCCAACCGGCAGCAGCGGTGGCAGTGGGGGGTGGGGCCGGCAAGTGGGCAGTGCCAGGCCAGCCAAGGCAGGTGCCAGTGGGGGCCCCCGATCGCCCTACCAGTCGCCCCATAGATCAGCCCTGATCGCTGGGCAGGTCTAGGGACCCTACCTGTGCACAAATTTCATGCACTGGGCCTGTAGTTATAAATAATTAGTGATGATTCTTGATAACATATATAGATATATCACTGTGTATTGTCATCTATCATTTGAGGTCATAATTATAATAAAAATATTATTTACATATTTTCTAATGGCCTTGAAATTGATTTCAGATTTAACAGTTTTGAAGAAAATGATAAAACGAGAACTAACTTCATAAATATAATTACTGTGATTTGCTATAATATCAAACTAATTATTGGTCACAATCAAACTAAATTTTAATTACAAATTAGTTCACAGTATTATATGTTTAATTCATAAATTATGTATCAAAATGACATCTCCAACTTCTCTTTTACATAACACTTCTACTCAAGAGTAAGCACTTAATTCAGATGATATTTGTGAACACTTCCAGAAAAAATATTAAGAAATAAAATTTGTAGTGTTTCACTGAAGAATTCTTATAAATAGGTTCATTTTGAGTCATTGCAATTACAGAAAAGGTAACAATTGAGGTATTTTTTATGCACAAAATACCTTGTACACAAGGCAATATTTTGCCAATGTCATTAGCACTGAATTTTTTTTAAGTTGAAGTAATTTTCCTGTGTTGTGAATATATGATGTTTTATTTTTATTGAACACTTAATATTCAAATTTTTTCTTATTATGCACCCTTAAAAATATAATACATAGATGTAATTCAAAAAAGGGACAATTATAGCAATATAAAATTTTATATATGTTGTTCTTGACAACACACCAATCTATAGAGTTTGTTATGATTTATGAATGTTCACTGCAGCTAGACTAAACTTTGATCAAAGGAAATTTATCCTAAAATGCTAGTGGAAGTTTAAAAATGCAGTTTGAAGTACAAACACTACCTTTATAATTATTCAAAGTATGTATACATATTTTGGGAATGTATATATTTTGATATGCCTATTAGATATGTAAGTGGATTTATTGAGTCGTCAGTCGAACATATGACTCTGGAATCCAAGGAATATTTCAAAGTTGGATACAGGAATTTTAAAGGCATAAGTAGATGGAATACACACATATTGACTTTAGAGATGCCAGAAAGGTGAGCAAATAGAGAAAGACATATTTATGAACCAATGTTACCACAAAATTAGAGGTCTAGAAAAAGTAGATATTATGCAAAGATGTTTTAAAAGGAGCATCCAGTGAGAGAGAAAGAGAAAGAGAAAGGCTGTGACCTGAAAACAAAGAGAGAGAGTGAGGGTGAGGAAGTAGAAAACACAAGCGTAAGCCCATTTTAACATATTTTTTCCAGAAATCTGATCCTTAAGGAGAGATATGAGAACCAAAATAAGCTTATTTCAAGGTGAAAGGTCTTTAATAGAATATTAATTAGTATTCTCTCTTTTCTCTTGGAATTTTGGCTGATATGCAGAAGTTGAAAACAACACACAATTAACACCCATATATTCTAAATAAAAGAGAATCTGACACTACTTCTTTTCTCTTTGAGTGGTTTACTTGATCAAACCAGACCTATCCAGAACATTCTTTTATTTTCATTAACTTCATAGTCACCTGATTAGGGATCATAATTGCATCTGCAAAATCCCTTTTGTCTTATAACTTAATAATTATGGGAATTATATCTCATAATATTCAGGGGCCCTAATCCTACTTATAGGCAGCGTGAGGGACATTCAGGTTTATTTTAGAATTCTGTCTAAAAATTTGAGCTTAAAAGGGATTTTTTTAGGTTTATTCTGATCTAAAAATTATCTACACTAATAAAAGAGAAACATGCAAATTAACCATCTCTTCACAATGCCCACAAGTCACGCCCACCAGCCAATCAGGAGTGAGTATGCAAATTAGTGGAACAAAGATGGTGGCAGACATGGAGCCAGCCAGAGCAGGCAGGAGGCTTGGGTCGCTCAGGTGACAAAGGAAACCAAGCTTCCCACCTGTCTTGGCCGGCACCAAGGAGGAGCCTTGTGGGCAGCAGCCACGGAGCAGGCCGGGTACATATTCCTGCATCAATTCCTTCAGGTGCTAAGGTTAAAAAGATAAATGACAAAAGATTCCTGCCCTCTAGGTTCTCATAGCCAAATATTGTTGTTGTTTTTAAAAAAAAAGAAAGTAAAAAAGAAAAAAAGAAACCCACTGTTATAGCAAATGTTAATAATTTTTAAAAGTAATATGGAAACACCACCTAAAAAGTAATTCATTTTGGCTGAATTAACGATGGGTATATAAAATTCAAGATTGCAACTTTGAAAAGTGACTAAGTGAAAGAAAAAAATTGATATTATATATACAAGGACCTATAGTATCTAAAGGATATGTCATATGGTGCATTGCATCCCTTGAGAATTAAATATTCTGTATGAGATGGCTATAAAACTTGTAGTGAGGCAATAAAGGGAGAGATCAGAAAGATTATGTCTTAGCTGTTATGCCAAGTCGGCTCAATGTTACCTTGAAAGTAAACACTGATGTAAGATTTGCCCTTACTTCTCCTTTAACAGCCTCACTTGGAGAAATACCCTCCTAGTCAAGCTAATAAGAATCAATATAATGCTTTGTTTTGTTTCCCTCTAAAATTCAAAGAACAGTTTCCCTTCATGCCCTAGAAAGGAAGGTTTATGCTTATTCTCACAGAAATATCAACTACCATTTAGTCATATTGGATCATTTGAACAATTATTTTATTGCAAAATGTGTGAGTGTGTTCTTGTTTGTTTGACTGACTGTGCCTGCCTAATAATGTGAATTATTTGTTTAGTTATTTCCCACTTCATCTTCAAACACTACTGAATGCAGAAGATACCATTAAAAACTAAAAACAATTAAAACAATTGATTTTACTTTCAGAAAACAAGATTGTACACCATGTTTTCCAAGATAATCCTCTTGTCTCTTATTAAGGAAATAGTATATAGCGATAAGCTTTGTGTATTTTTTTTCAAAATATGGAAAGAAAAAACAGTAAAAAAAATGCCATGTACAATTATTGAAAATATTAATACAAGTATGTCTTTACTTAGTGATTTTTATTTTAATTTAGTAGGTTACTATTATTTCTGAAGCATCATTTTATGATGCATTTTATCTACCTGTATTATAATTCCTTATATTAATGATAAAGTGGAAATCATCCTGTATAGTTACTCTACATTTGAAAAGGCTATTGAAAAATTTATTTTCAAAGCCTGCGATTTTCAAAAGAAAAAAAGGGAGTTAGTATTACCATGACTCACAAATAACTGAACTAATAACAATAATGATTATAACAAAAATAACAAGAAGTGAGCGAAAAAATATGCATGATCTCACGCAGCAATTTTGTTGTCAGTGTGAACGACAGTCAAATACTTTCAAAATCCATCTGCAGAAAACTAAAAATGGTAAGTTGAAAATAGATCACACTATTTCAATCCCTCCACCTTAAATGAGGTACCATTGTGGGATGCCAGCTCTGAATAAAAAAGACATTGTAAATTGTCTTTATGTTTCCAAAATGTGGGTTAAATAAAACTAACTTTACTAATTACCTTATTAGCACATCTATAATGATTTTACTATATTTTGAGATTTGATATATAAGCATTATGAAAAAGATATCAGGGGAAAAATGTGCAATTATATTTTTAAGATAGTGGTAGAAAATTTTCTCAGATTTTTTTCTAATCCTATAATCTATACTAATAAAAGGGTAATATGCTAATTAGACTGGGTCAACCGGACATCTTCCGGTCATCCTGCCTTCCTTCCAGACAAAGCCACAGTGGCGGGGGCCAAGGCAGAGGTGGATAGGGGCGATCAGGCCAGCAGGGGAGGGCAGTTAGGGGCAATCAGGCAGGCAGGCAGAGGGATTAGGGGTGATCAGGCAGGCAGGCAGGTGAGCAGTTAGGAGCCATGGTCCCAGATTGCGAGAGGGATGTCTGACTGCCGGTTTAGGCCCAAGACCGGCAGTCGGACATCCCCCGAGGGGTCCCAGGTTGGAGGGGGTGCAGGCTGGGCTGAGGGACCCCCCCTCCCATGCACGAATTTTGTGCACTGGGCCTCTAGTAAAGTAATGAATAAGAAGGACAAAAATCTTTTAGTGCCTACCATGTCTTCTATTTTTTAGTATTCTCTCAACCCACTAAAATTATTAATTTTCATATACCATTGGCGTGATCTTTACCCTCAATATAGTATCTATAACTTACATGAATTTTTACAACTACTGAGTATTTATGTATGAATATACAATGCATATAATTACTTTGCACATTTTCAAAATTTTACATTACAGTGTATTAGTTATCTAATGCTAATACCAAATTATCCCAAAATTTAACAGCTTAAAGCACGAAGGAATCCACAATCTAGAATCCAGGAGTAGCTTTGCTGTGTGGTTCCAACTCAAGATACATCACAAATTTCAATCCAGTGGTTGATTAAGGCTACAGTCATTTAAAATTATTTTACTTGATTTTCACAGAGAGAAGGGAGGGAGGGGGAAGAAGAGATGTGAAAGCAAAACAGTGATCAGAGAATGAAACATCTATCAGCTGCCCCTGCACGCCTCCGACCAAAGATGGAGCCTGCAACCCCAAGCATGTGCCCTGACCAGGAATCAAACCGGCAACCCTTTAGCACAGATTGATGCCCAACCAATTGAGCAATACTGGCCAGGGCTAAGGATACAGTTATCTTAAAGCTTTGCTTTCAAGCTCACTTACCCGGTTATTGGCCACTTTCTGCACTCTTCTTTACCTTTCTTACCAGACTATTCACACAGAATAATAATCATAGTATAATGCAGAATAATAGTGTTTGATATAAAGCAATTGATAGAAATCCTAGAAAAGGACAATGAGATTTATGGCCAAAGACCTCATGCGATATAAACATTAGTACTAATTATAATAACAAATGTATCATGGTATATCATATTGCCTTTGAGAGCAATTATTATTAGCATGTATGTTATAAATGGAAATGAAAGGCAAGATAACCATGTTAGACAAGATAATGCAAAATAACTAAAAATTATTTTTGTTATTGAGATATATTCAGACTTTGGAAAGAAAGTATTGACTTTCGTACTGATGCCATGACTGAAAAAAAAATGAGAGTCATGGATCAGGAAATGTATGAAAACAAAGGATAAATCAGAACATGTCAATCAGTCCAAGTTTCAATTTAATTTAATACTGAAGAGAAGCTATTTAATCATGAAGTTATCTGACAAGAACATTCGTGGAGAAATAATCTCTGGGAACAAGAGACCTAAGTCTTGTTTTTCCTTCCACCTTAACTCCATTTATCTGATTTTCCTGAATTAAAGTACTATTGAGACTAAGGGCCGCTGAGTACGTGTGAAAACTTGAGGCTCTGTGGGAGTCAGGGTCAGAAGTGCCTTGGAGCTTCATCCACTGTAGAATTTCCAATGAAAACATTTAAAAATGCTGGGTACTAAATTCAGCTTGCCCAGCAGTGAAATAATTGAGGGAAAGATCAAATTCAGCTTCATATGACTGTGTCAGATTTCTATTGATCTGAGTCCAAAAAGAGCTGCAGAAAGATATAAATACAGCACTTGTAACACAATTAGAGTTATTCTCTATGTAAACAATAGAAGTTACTGAGTGGAATATGGACTAGATGAAGGTAAGGTAGTAAGTAAATAAATAATTAAATAAATATACACTTTAAGAATAATTATCTACTCTAACTAAAAATCTATTTCTAAATGTTGAAATAACTTACCAAATCCAATTTTAGATTGAGATTAAATGAACCATAAAGAAATATCTCATATGCAAACATCATAAAGTTTCTTAGAAAGGAAAAAAATCAACAGGCAATAGATTATTAGAAGCTCAGAGATAGTAACATGAAATGGAGATAGTTTCTAAATGCAATTTCTATTCATTCAATCCTTTGTTCAACTACTCAGAAGTATCTATTGAACATGTATTATTTGTCAAGCACTCTAGACACTGGCGGTACAGCAATAAAATACAAGGACAACAAAATGCTCTGTTTTATGGAGCTTACATTCTACTTTGAGGACCAAATAACAAACCCCAAAATGTATACGTATTACAGACAAAATATGATTTATTAAGAAAAATATAGCAGAGAAGGATAGAAAAGGCTAAAGGGTGTTATTTTCAATAATGGGGCAGGGGCACTGTCTATAGCCATGATGTTTCCACTAATAACTTCCCATTGACCCAAAAAGCCAAAAAAGTAATGTTGCCATAGGGATGGTCTATTATCATCATCACAGTTACTCTCAAAAAGCGTGGCCTAGGGACCAGTTATATTGATATTATTTCAAAGCCTGTTAGAAATGTAGCTCAAGCTGTGTCCAGACCTACTGAGTCAGAATCTACATTCTAAAGAGATCTCCAGATTATTTGTAAGCACACATAAAATTTACAAAATGCTTTCCCAACAAAATTAGCCACATATTCAGACAAAAATTCTTTTAAATACATCCCATTTTATTCTTATCCCATTTTATTCTTTCAACTTTCATCTTTATTCTCCTCTCAATTTATAGCTTCTGTCTGTTCATGTTAAATAGCTAAGGAAGTGTGTGGGATGTTGGGAATCGCTGGATGTTGTCACCTAATGCTCTAAAGCCCACACCTCTACATCCCCAAAATATCTTAATTCCTAAAACGTATTTCTGTACATTGATTCAAAAGTCAATTATTTGGAGCATTTCTTTTCAAGAGCCTTTCTTTTTCATTTATTTATTTTTAATTGAATTTATTGGGGGTGACATTTGTTAATAACATTATATGGGCTTCATGTATATAATTCTACCATATGTCATCTGTATATTATATTGTGCATTTACAAGCCTCTTCTATCATCATGTATTCCCCCCTTTACCCTCTTCATATCTAAGCTAGTATTCAGTTTATCGCTAAATGCTTTGAGACTTCCCAAATTGAAGAACTACCCAATATGCAAACATAGAATTAACTGAGCCTGACCAATGCACAAACATAATACAGATTTGTGCAAGCAAGTATGCATGCTGAAGATTCTCTAATCAACTGAACCACACTGACCAGGGCCAGTGTGGTTCAGTTGGCTGGAGAATCATTTCATACACAAAAAGGTGACTGGTTCAATTTCTGGTCAGGACACATGCCTAGGTTCTGGGTTTGATCCTTGGTGGGGTGCGTACAGGAGGCAATGGAACAATGTTTCTGTCATACATTAATATTTCTCTCTCACACTCTCACTCTCTCCCTCCTCTTCTCTCTAAAAAATCAGTAAAACATATCTTCGGGTGAGGATTGAAAAAAAACAAAAAAGTCTTGATTTGTGATTCCATCATCATAGTGTGTTAAATTATTTAATTGCTTATAAATATTATGCTATTAATGATTATATATAAATCTTGATTTGTTGAACAACTTAAATTATTCATAATTCAAATATACGCTTGAGGAATTTTAGACACATTGGACAATCAAGACAATTAAATTGTCAAGGAGAGTTAACTTTCCTGTATGAATCACAAGCTTTCCTTTATAAAAATGCTTAGAATAATGGCATGGTTTTCAAGAAAGCTCTTACGTTTCCCATATAATTTATATCTAAAAGAATTTTGACTTAGTGCCTAGAAATCAATTTAGCACACAATTTCAGTTTTAAACGAAGCACTAAAGTTTTCCCATAGCTTTTCTTCTTAAGAAAGAAAGCCTGAGAGGGATAGGTTATAGCCAAGTTTATTTTATTATATTTTATTTGGTGAGAAGTACTTTCCAAGACATTGAACTTTGAAAAGCTAATTTACAGTGATCTTTATGTGATGGGGGAAATGCTCTCGTTATTGTGCACTTAATATGTAGAACCAAGAGAAGAAGATCATCTCAATTACTTATTATTGAAATGAAGGCTTTCATCCCAGTAAACCAAAGTTCATAAAGCCAGAATAAAATGTAATATTATAATAATATTGACACATGCTTCTCCTTTAAACAATTTTTATTAGGCTATTTTTAATTTATTCTAAATTTTAAACAGACCATAATTTTCCTTCATATCCAAAGTATGTACATTTTATCTTACAAAAACATTATTACTTAAGGACATAGCTTTGATTTGCTTCACTGGATATAGGAGACACTTATTTTGCATTGGTGAATAGCAATACAAATATTTTTCTGACTTATTTCTAGGTATCATTTGTGTATTTTTGTTCTACATGAAAGTATATACATTACAATAGCATTGGCCCTGGTAATTGACATATTACATATATTATCTGATTAATTAGAAAATATTTTATTCCCATTTTACTGGTGAGTATATTGTGATTCGAAAGATTAGCTAATAGCCCAGATTCACAGGCCTGGCAACAATTAAAACCAAGTTCTGGCTTTAAAGTTCATATTCAAGCATGTCAAACTTGCGGCCCGTGGGCTGCATGTGACCCACACAGAATATTTTTGCGGCCCAGCCAATACAACAATATGTAAGAAGCATTTTGATAAAAATTTCGTGTCATAACCGGTTTGGCTCAATGGATAGAGCATCGGCCTGCAGACTCAAGGGTCCCAGGTTCGATTCCGGTCAAGGGCATGTACCTTGGTTTCGGGCACATACCCAATAGGGAGTGTGCAGGAGGCAGCTGATCAATGTTTCTCTCCCATCGATGTTTCTAACTCTCTATCCCTCTCCCTTCCTCTCTGTAAAAAAACAAACAAACCCATAAAATATATTTTTTTTTAAATTAAAAAAATTTGTAACTTAATTTTTACAATATCCTGTTATCCATAATTATTAATAACTAACTACAATGTTTACTAATGACTGATTACTATCATCGTGTTGCATTCATTCCCCTTACTCGCCTTACACGCAGGTGCACCATTTCTCTCCACTAATACTCACAGCGAATATCTTAGCAGCCGATTGCCATGTCATTAGTCTTGGACTGACTTGTTTGGTGTGCACAACAGGAAATATTTCGCTTTCAGGGAACAAGAAAAATAGTTTTATTTGCGTTACACTTATTAATTTGTGCAGTTATTCAGTGTCTGGTAAGTTAATGTTCAAGACAAATATTAATTTTTATTAAAATGTTCTATTATTTTATGTTAACTATTACTCATTTATTTCAGACCTTTGTATTCAGCATACCTCTATCGAAATAAACCTACGTTTCTATGAAAATTAAACTTTTGTTTTTTTGCGGCCCACATACACTTAAACCTTGCTTATTTGGCCCATGTTAGCCTTTGAGTTTAACATGCTTGTTCATATTCATGATACAGTAGGAGGCTACCTCACTGCCTGTATAGGAATTTCATCTGCACTATCTCATTTCATCTTCCCAATATTTTTGAGCTGTGCCTTTCAGTATGTCTATAGAAAATAACACTGTATATAAAGGAAGTTATTCTTTTTCTAAGCTCATTTAAGGCAGATAGCTGATATATCTGATGATAACAAAGAAATGATGCTAACCTGATCCACTTAAAAATAATACTATAACACATGCCACTACTATATAGACCACTTTTTCCCTAGTATTTATTTGGATGGTCTGCTGTGCTAAGTACTTTACATTTTAATTGTTTTTGTATTATTATTCCATTTCAGATATGAGCAAACTGTGATACTAGATGGTAAGTAATTTTTTTTCCAAAATAACACAAGTACAGGATCTAGAACTTGATTGTAAATTAGTCTGGTTCCATAAAACAATATAGCAATTGGACTGTCAGTATGTGTCTAATGACCAATGACTGTTTTATTGTAAGCAAGGAAATTATCAGATTTTCAGAATACAAAAGTCAATTTAATTACAGTGCAAATAATGAGTTTTAGGGAAAGAAAATTCAGTTAGACAGTTGTTTTGGTAATCTACTTAAGACGATGCTTAGACTTCTGGTTTGGGCAATAGAGAGGATAGCATTCTTTGTCATGAATTTAAAAACTCAGTAGGAAAAATATTTGTGGGAAGATGATGGGATCAGCGTGGAGCAATCAGACTATGATGTGCCTGTGAGATAAGTATGAAGAATATCTATGTGGAGATGGCTGAGTAGATCTGGAGTTTTCCATCTGGCCTAAACAAATTTGGAAATGATCATTTAAAAGGTGGTTACTGAGACTTAGGGGTAAATGTATGCAGGAGAAGTATTTCAATTTACTTTATGTAAAAATGCCTATGTGAATTGCAAGCCATGAGAAAGAACTGTGGTTTTAATCACTAACAGTCACATAAAACATAATTTTCAATCTACTTAAAAATAATGATAGCCTTAATAAATAAAATAATAAAGGTCATCAATAATTATTTTTTATATCAAGTAGTTTAGTTCAATTTATCTAACACATACTTATTAAACAGCTTTCCCAACTTGCATTGCTATCATTAAGTGGTGGTATTACAAGGGAAATGTCACTCATATTTCAGTAGCCAAGAAGAACTGCATTCAAAACAAAATGCTTTATTGTACATAAGGGATTTATAATATCAGATTAGCAGAATACAAATATCAATTTAATTGCAATAAAAATAATGGGTTTTAGGGGGATATACCTGAGGAAGAAAATCTCCTTAGGTTATTTTGAATGGTTTTAAAATAGCTGATATGTTTGGATTTACATTTGATATAGGCGCTCTGCAATAAGGTAAGTGCAGTCAAGTATGGCAAGTCTGGATAGGGAAACAAGAATGAAGAGATAAAGGAGCCTGCAGTGTGCAGGTGTGTGAACGTGCTTTGGCTCTCTGGTAAAGATGTCAGAGCGAGTTTAAGGCTCTGCTTTGACTACATTCAGCCTGTCTGGTTAATTTGTCCAGATTGTGTATGCTTCGGCTGCTGTAGCTGGAGGAGCCCCTTCAGTGCGAATTAAAGCTGTAAATGAGGTGGTATCAGCAACTGAGAAGGAACAGAAATCCATTTTGCATGATGAGTGATGTGCACATAAACATATAGGCTTGGTGAACAGTGGCATGGACCCAGACTACAGGGTGCTTGTGCACAGAGCTGGAAAGCTAGCTCAGCAATATTATCTTGTTTACCGAGGACCCATTCCCACAGCCCAGCTGGTATAGAGTAGCTTCTGTGAAGCAAGAATATACCCAGTCCGGTGGTGTTTGTCCATCTGGGGTTTCTTTACTACCTTGTGGTTGGAATGAGGAGCCACCATTTTTTTTTTCAGTCAGATCCATCTGGAGCTTACTTTGCGTGGGAAAGCACAGCAATAGGACGGAACTATGTGAATGGGAAAACGTTCCTTGAGAAGAGCTAAAACGAAGATCTAGACATGAAGATGCTATTAATACAGTCATATAAACCCTAAAGGAAAGCTCTGAAGTACGAATGACAGACTATAACAGAAGTTGGAATCCGCAAAGAAGCTGGATTTAGGAGGCTTACTCCAGTCAAGTTAAGGATTACTTGATTGCCATAGTATAATAAGGAAATAACTGAAAAATCCGGAATTTCAGTTAATCTCTATCCTTAAACATATTTACAGTATGTTTTGTTTGCAAAATGTTGCATATTTATTTATACATGATTTAATGGACCAATGTTTTTAAAATGCCATAAATAATAATAAACTGTTAAATACCCCCTCCCAAAAAAATTAAGAGATAAAATAATACCATGTGCCCTAGCCGGTTTGGCTCGGTGGATAGAGTGTTTGCCTGCGGACTGAAGGTTCCCAGGTTCGATTCCTGTCAAGGGCATTGTACCTTGGTGGCATCTGATCGATGTTTCTCTCTCATCGATGTTTCTAATTATCTCTCTCCCTTCTTCTCTGTAAAAAATCAATAAAATATATTTTAAAAATAAAAATAAAAAAATAAAATAATATGGAATCTCAACTGGAATTGGAAAATTTTTTTAAAAAATAATACCATGTAATTGCAATTATCAAGAAATACTATATTAAAAATAAAATCATGTATAAGAGAAATATCTATAAGGGTCACACTGGTTTCTTCTTTGGCTATATGAAAAATGAAGAAATAAAAGTGCAGCCTATATTAAAGAGTACGACCATGACTTTTTTAAACATTATTTGTTTATGATTCCTGTGGGACTTTCAAAGGAAAAGAAAAGCAAGAAAACAGATATGTCTAATTTTAAAGAGATATCTCATGAACAAACTATAAATATTGTGGTCTTCAGAATAAACATGTCTGGTAAATTATGAGATTGGATTTCTGTGCTGGAGATTCTGTAATATGTTAAAGATTTGTTCTATGAAAATCAGCACAGTGAGAATAAGATGGTTTTCTCACATTTCAGTGCTTTCTGAACTATTTCCAATTGAAGTGGATTAAATTCTTCAAACTATCTGATTACACTCATTGAAAACCCATAATAAATATTACCTTCGTCAATGAGATCTTAAGAATAAAGAATTTATTTTATTTACTTATGCATGAGATGAAAATTATGAGATTAGGAATGAAATAGCAAACACGTTCAATGAAAATTTTTAAAAAATTAAAAGAAGCAGAGGTTCAAAATAAAATTTAGTAAATTTCTACATTTATGTATAAGATTTAAAATGTAAAACTACAGTAATTTCTATGCTATTTTTATTAGATATACTAAAATATTAAACATGACTATTGCATGAATATTCATAAATATCTGACCAATATTTTTAGGTTATAAAGAAATGCTGATTTCCTCTTTTGAGGAAGACTAGACAAGTCAAAGAAAATAAATTATAATCAAAATAATTTTATATGCCTGTTATATTTAAAAAATATTAACTTTTATTTATGCTTAGTTACCAAATAAAAATATACATAAAATTTCAAACTCAATTGCTCAGCTAAAAATGTAGATGTTCAAAGAATGTCACTAATAATAGGCTCATAAATCTATAACCCTCTCATCCACTTTAATAATATAAAATGGTTTAAACAGACTGGGTGGAGAGTTCTTTGAAGAAATTTATTCTTGTACTATGAACCTCAATTGCCTCTGCCCCTCCCTATCTAGTAAAAGAGGAACACCTGATTAGCTTCATGTCATCTGAGCGATGGATAATTCTACGGAGCTAGGTGAGGAGTGTTAGATGAGTTTTCTATCAGAGGGAAAATGACATGATGATGCCTGACTCAGAACTCAAAAAGATAAAGAGGCCCTTGGAAGCATACTAGTAAAGCCTACATTGGAATTAACTTACACCCCTGGAGATGCATGGAAGAGGGGATGAATGCTTCCCATGGAAGTATGGGTAGGGAGGTCATTAGAGAGAGAGCAGCCCTGGAAACATAAATTCTTGTCATGAAAAATTTTGCCAGTGGGCAGGAAGACTGAGAGAGAAACAAAAGTTAATGGATGGTGAATTGGAAATGATTGGTGGACAAAAATGATCATTACTTTTGTTGAGAGAGACATTAAAAGAAGCTTAGCAGCAAACCTCTGAAGAAGCCAGGAAAATGCCCAATTTGGAGTCATTAAAATTAATGGCTCTGGCCAAAGGTTCTGATTTCTTTCTTTCTTTCTTTCTTTCTTTCTTTCTTTCTTTCTTTCTTTCTTCCTTCCTTCCTTCCTTCCTTCCTTCCTTCCTTCCTTCCTTCCTTCCTTTCTCTCTTTCTTTCTTTCTTTCTTTCTTTCTTTCTTTCTTTCTTTCTTTCTTTCTTTCTTTCCTTCTTTCTTTCTTTCTTTGTTTCTTTTTTCTTTCTTTCTTTCTTTCTTTCTTTCTTTCTTTCTTTCTTTCTTTCTTTCTTTTCTTTATTGTTGACACTATTACAGATGTCCTCTTTTCCCCCTCTTTGTCCACTCCACCCAGTCCCCACCCCTTTTCTCTGGCCACCACCACAATGTTCTCTGTGTCTATGGGTTATGCATATATGTTCTTCAAGCATTTTGATTTCTGACTTTCAAAAAATTTGAAAAAAGATTCAAGGTAACTATGGGACCCTCTAAGAGTCAAGACTGAGCTGAACAGACATGACCATTCCTAACTTTACATTTAGAGGCAGAGGAAAAATATACTACTAAATAAGTTTAAGAAAGACATTGGTGAGAAAGAGAGAGAAAAGGCAGGAAAGAGAGGAGAAAAATGACATTGCAGCTAGTGTGAATTATGTCTTTTTAATATACTGTTATATATATATATAAGTACACATACATGTACCTATGAAGAGAATCAAAGTAAAATGTGCTTAGGAATATATATATTATTTTTTATCTTCAAGTATATTAAGAAGAACTTTATTATATCTATTTTCTTGAGAATGATTGTACAAATAATAAAGAAAAATTCAAGTACAGACTTGACATAGGTATAATGTGTGTCAAACATAATAAGATGTAAACCAACTAAGTAAAAATTAGTCCCTAAAAATCATACAGAATCAATGATCTGCTTTTCCTGAACCATCATCACACTGATTAAATGGTTTTTCACCACATGAAGAGCTTGAATATGATAATATCATCAGTTACCATTCAAAGCTAAATGTTAATACTATCAGACTCATAAAAAAGTTTTCTTACTTTTATAAAAGGTGTTTTTAAAACATAAATAAATTCAGAAGTTAATTTCTAAAAATAATATTCGTTTACTACTAAAGACCTGTTTTTCAAGTGAAGTATTTTCTAAATGTTCAAATTTAGGCTATTATAGATAACCTAAATATAATTAAGAGTATATAACAAGTAAATCATTTTTTCTCCCTTATTTTACAATAAGCAATAGCAATACTTAAATAACTATTTATAAATGCTGAGTTTAATTGGAAAAGCAATAGTTTGTTTCACACAAATCAATAAAAATAAATAAGAATCCTGGAGATAGCATACTATAAAAAAATATAATCAAGAAATGCCAAAAACACAATATATATTTTGGCACTACCATCTTTAGATATATTTTATTCATCTAATAGTTAATTGATTAACTAATTAGTCAACAAATATTTTGTTAAATATACATTTTTATTGATTTCAGAGAGGAAGGGAGAACAGAGAGAAAGATAGAAACATCAATGATGAGAGAGAATCATTGGTCGGCTGCCTCCTGCACGCCCCCTACTGGGGATAGAGCCAGAAACCCAGGCAGGTGCTCTTAACCAGAATTGAACCCGGGACCCTTCAGTCCGCAGGCCAACGCTCTATCTGCTGAGCCAAACTGGCTAGGGCAACAAATATTAAAGCATACTTATACCAGGCACAGGTAGAGCAAAATAATGAGCAAAACACAAAAACTTCTTGCCTTCCTAGTGTTCACAATCTAACTAGAGAAACGGACAAATATCCATATAATTGTTTTATTATTAAATTTATTGGGGTGACATTGGTTAATAAAGTGATATAGGTTTCAAGTGTTCAATTCTGTGATACATGATCTGTATATTGCATTCTGTACTCACCACCCAAAGTCATGTTAAAAAATACACTTAAGGGAGAACCAAGATGGCGGCATAAGGTATAAACCTGTGCATGCTGCCCCCACAACAACATCGAAACTACAACTATAAGACAAAACAGCTATCATCCAGAACCACGGGAAAGCTGGCCGAGTGGAAGTTCTACAACTAGAAGGAAAGAAAGAAGCACATTGAGACTGGGTAGGAGGTGCAGAGGCGCCAAGAACAGAGGTACAAAGGTGCGCGTGAGGCAGGCTGCACCTGGATGCGCGGTTTTTTTCAATTGGAAGGAGATACAAGCTCTCAAATGCACTGAGCTCGTTTAAGGCGAGATTCTGGGGAACCAGACTCCTACGGGGAGAAACTGGACTGTCGCAGCGGTTTGGAAAGTGAGGATGGCTTTCTCACAGAGCTGCTTGTAGGGATCATTGTTGCTGTGGGGGCGCGGGACTGCAGAGACAGGAGTCGCGGAGTCGCGGAGACACGGAGTCATGGAGACGATGGCCATTGCTATTTGCTCCGCCCTGGTGATTCTCTAAGACCCCGTCCCACTCAAATTACATCCCCTCCCAAGCTGTGCTCAAAGGTGCAAAGGAAGCACCTCGGCTTTTGCAGCCTAATCTAACTGCAGCTGGGTCAGAGAACTCCAAAACTTCCAAATCCCAAACAAAGAGGAGAAACCTGCTGATATCGCTGTAGCTCCTGCTGGGTGGACTCACACAGTGGTTGACTTGGAGATCCAGGAGCCAGGGTACACCTGGTCAGATACCAGATTTCAACTCCTCACATCCATAAGGGACACACTCAAGAGGCAAACTCAGTGAGCACCAAAGCCCCACTGAAGCAAGTCCTGCCCCATAAGGGTGTCTCCAGCACAGCAGTTCTTCTTATAGACACAGTGGGTCCTCGCAGTCAGCCAAAAATGCGAAGACAAAGAAACATGTCACAAATGAAAGAAATGGAGGAAAACAAACTAATGGAGGACATAGAGTTCAGAACCACAGTTATAAGATTACTCAAGAATCTTCTACGAACCTCCAAGGAACTTAGTGAGATCTTCAAGGATCTTAATGGGAATGACAAAAAAATGGAAAAGGACCAGTCAGAAATTAAACATACACTGACTGAAATAAAGAATAATATACAGAGATCCAACAGCAGATGAGAGGATCCCAAGAATCAAGTCAAAGATTTGGAATATGAAGAAGCAAAAAACACCCATCCAGAAAAGCAAAACGAAAAAAGAATCCAAAAATATGAAGATAGTGTAAGGAGCCTCTGGGACAACTTCAAACATAGCAACATCCAAATTATCGGGGTGCCAGAAGAAGAGCGAGAGCAAGATACTGAAAGCCTATTAGAAGAAATCATGACAGAAAACTTCCCCTACCTGATGAAAGAAATAGACTTACAAGTCCAGGAAGCGAAGAGAATCCCAAACAAGAGGAATCCAAAGAGGACCACACCAAGACACATCATAATTAAAACGCCAAGGGCTAAAGACAAAGAGAGAATCTTAAAAGCATCAAGAGAAAAATAGTTAGTTACCTACAAGGGAGTATCTATACCACTGTCAGCTGATTTCTGAACAGAAACCATGCAGGCCAGAAGGGAGTGGCAAGAAATATTCAAACTGATAAATAGCAAGAACCTACAACCAAGATTACTCTACCCAGCAAAGCTATCATGTAGAATTGAAGGTCAGATAAAGAGCTTCACAGACAAGAAAAAGCTAAAGGAGTTCATTACCACCAAACCAAGATTATATGAAATGCTGAAGGATATTCTTTAAGAAGAGGAAGAAGAAGAAAAAGGTAAAGATAAAATCTATGAACAATAAAGTGACAACAAATAAATACCTATCAATAAGTGAACCTAAAAATTGTCAGAATAAACTGGTGAATATAATGGAAGCAGGGGCATAGAAAGGAAGTGAACTTACAATTCTTGGGGGGAAGGGGGTGTGGGGCGTGCGGGAAGAGATTGGACAAAAATCTTACACCTATGGATGAGGACAATGGCAGGGGGTAAGGGCATGGGGTGGGTGGGAACCAGGTGGAGGGGAGCTATGGGGGGAAAAAAGAGGAACATCTGTAATAATCTGAACAATAAAGATTTATTAATTTAAAAAAATACACTTAAATTTGTATGCAGGAAAGATATAGGATTCAATGAGAACAAATGACATTAGAACTTATATAACCTGGGTGTAAGGATAATTTCTTGTAAAGTTGTCTTTGAGTTGATGTTTGAAATAGGAGTACAGTTTAGCAAGTTAACAGGATATTGAACGTGAAGGGAAAACAGAGTGCACATGTACAGGTTCATGTTTACAGAGACTTGGTACAAAACAGACAAGGACCAAAATAGCTCCCCATATTTCCAACTCTTAAAACAACATGATAAAAAATAAATAAATGTAGGCTATCAAAAATATCTGTCATTCATAAATAAAAAAATAAAAATGTATAAGAAATCACTTTTGTATAAATAGAGAATGCTGATTAAACATATTGACTTTTTCTAAGAAGAATAATGCTAAAAATATATATATATTATTGATTGCATTCTAAATGGAAGAGAAAACTGAATGATTATTTATAGATTATTTTAGTTTGTAGTATTTTTTGCTAGAATTCTGTAAAAACTAAACAGCATGAACTAATTACATAATCCATCTCTGTCTTTTCTATAATATCCAATTTTAGAATGATATCTGAATAAGTTGTAGTAGGAATTTCCAATGTCTAATTTGTTAATTAGCTATAGATTGATTCATAAAGGACAAAAAATAAAATAAAAGGCAAATTTATGCAGTATGGTACATGTAGATTCTCAATAGACAACTAACTAAAAGCACATAAAAAAACTATTGGTACACTAATTGAGATATTGTGTATTCAAATTTGTATACATTATAATATATTTGTAAAACTTTTTGGACAATTATTGAATTCCTTTCTCTGTTCTAGGGGCTGTACTAAATTTTGAATGCATAGTTTTTCAAGACCTAAAACTTATAAAAGAAATCCAACTATCAATGCACACAGGGATTGGCAAAATTAGGTTTACAATTGTGAGTTACATTCTTTTGAGTTAATAAAATTATTGTAATAATCATGAGCTATATGTCTTTTTCCATACTAATAACTGTAAAACTATATTTGCCCACCCGAGTATATTGAAAATAAAAGATATTCGGGCAAGTTATTTGAAATACACTAAATGCTGGTTACTGATAAGCATGCTGAACAAGCCAACAGATGAGTAAGAAAATAGAAATTAAAAAAAAAAGTTTAGATCAAACAGAGAGAGGAGTGAAGGGTAGAAGATTTTGCAGAAAAGCAGAAGTTCCAACTTGAGCACCAGGATGGAGACTTTTCCATGTCTATACAAATTTAGAATTCATGCTTTTTATTCTCAACTAGAGGCCCAGTGCACAAAAATTTGTGCACTCGGGGGTAGGGGGTCCCTCAGCCTGGCCTGTGCCCTCTCGCAGTCTGGGACCCCTCAGGGGTGACCACTGGCTGGCTTAGGCCTGCTCCCCGAGGGATTGGGCCTAAGCTGGAAATCAGACATCCCTCTGGCAGCCCGGCAGCCCTCAGGGGATGCCCACTTGCCAGCAGGGAGCAGACCTAAACTGCAGTCGGACATCCTTAGCGCTACTGAGGAAGCGGGAGAGGCTCCCACTACCACCACTTTACTGGCAGCCATCAGCCTGGCTTGTGGCTGAGCAGAGCTCCCCACTGTGAGAGCGACTGACCACCAGAGGGCAGCTCCTGCATTGAGCGTCTGCCCCCTGGTGGTCAGTGTGTGTCATAGTGACCAGTCATTCCCAGTCTTTCTGCTGTTAGGGTCAGTTTGCATATTACCCTTTTACTATATAGGATAGAGGCCTGGTGCACGGGTGGCGGCCGGCTGGTTTTCCCTGAAGGGTGTCCCGGATCAGGGAGGGGGTCCCGCTTGGGTGCCCGGCCAGCCTGGATGAGGGGCTGATGGCTGTTTGCAGCTGGTCACACCCCCTTCAGGGTGGGGGTCCCCACTGGGGTGCCTGGCCAGCCTGGGTAAGGGGCTGATGGCTGTTTCAGGCTGGCCACACCCCCTTTACGGTGGGGGGTCCCCACTGGGATGCCTGGCCAGTCTGGGTGAGGGGCTGAGGGCCGTTTTCAAGCTGGCCAAACCCCCCCAGCAACGGAAGCTCAGAGCCTCTCCTTTTTTCTTTTTCTTTTTTAATTCTGAGATTTATTTACCTTCTATAATTGCAACTTTGTAGCCTTGAGAGGAGCTCAGAGCCAGGCAGGGCAGGTGGGAGGGAAGCTCGGCTTCCTCCATCGCCAGGGGCAACCCACTCTTGCTTGCTCCAGCTCCGTGGCCACGGCCAGCTGAAAGCAGGTATCTGGGGTTTATTTACCTTCTATAATTGAAACTTTGTTGCTTTGAGTTGAGCTCAGAGCCAGCCACAGCAGCTGGGAAGCTTGGCTTCCTCCATCATTGGGGCAACCAAGCCTCCTGCTTGCTCCAGCTCCATGACTGCCGGCCTCCATCTTGGTTGGGTTAATTTGCATATAGTTGCTCTGATTGGCTGGTGGACATGTCTTAAGGCATAGTGAAGGTATGGTCAATTTGCATGTTTGTCTTTTATTAGTTTAGACTAGAGGCCCAGTGCACAAAATTCGTGCACTGGGGGTGGGGAGGTGGGGAGGCCTCAGCCCAGCCTGTGCCCCTTGCAGTCTGGGAGCCTTTGCTCCTTACCACCTGCCTGCTTGCTGCTCCCTACCTCTCAGCTCGCTGCTCCTTAGTGCTGCCGCGAAGGCTCCCGCCACCGCCACTGCACTCACCAGCCTCTAGTCCAGCCGTGGGCAAACTACGGCCCGCGGGCCGGATCCGGCCCGTTTGAAATAAATAAAACTAAAAAAAAAAAGACCGTACCCTTTTATGTAATGATGTTTACTTTGAATTTATATTAGTTCACACAAACACTCCATCCATGCTTTTGTTCCGGCCCTCCGGTCCAGTTTAAGAACCCATTGTGGCCCTCGAGTCAAAAAGTTTGCCCACCCCTGCTCTAGACCGGCTTCTGGCTGAGTGGCGCTTCCCCTGTGGGAGCGCACTGACCACCAGGGGGCAGCTCCTATGTTGAGCATCTGCCCCCTGGTGGTCAGTTCATAGCGACCAGTCATTCCACTGTTTGGTTGATTTGCATATTAGGGTTTTATTATATAAGACAGGATATTGAATGTGAACTGTAAATAAAAAATAAAATTTGCCGAAACCGGTTTGGCTCAGTGGATAGAGCGTCGGCCTGCGGACTGAAAGGTCCCGGGTTCGATTCCGGTCAAGGGCATGTACCTGGGTTGCGGGCACATCCCCAGTAGGAGATGTGCAGGAGGCAGCTGATCGGTGTTTCTCTCTCATCGATGTTTCTAACTCTCTATCTCTCTCCCTTCCTCTCTGTAAAAAATCAATGAAAATATAAAAAAAAATAATTAAAAAAAAAATAAAAATAAAATAAAATTTAAGAAAGAACCAAATAAAATTTTAGAGCTGGAAATTTTTTAATATATGTATTTTTAATTCTCTCTTGAAGATGTCTTTAAAATTGATTTTTAGAGACAGAAACATCCATGTGACAGTAGGCTGCCTCTGCACCAGTAGGCTGCCTCTGCACCTGCTGACTCACCGGGATCTAACCTAAACCTAGTATGTGCCCTAACCTAGAATCCAGCAGGAAATCCTTTGGTGTACAGGTTGAGACTCCAACCAATTGAGCCACCTGGCCAAGGCAGATCTGAAAAAAAATTTTAAATAATTCCAGGCCCTGGTCTGTGTGGATCAGTAGTTAGAGTGTCCTCCCACGCACCAAAGGGTCATGGGTTCGATTCCAGGTGAGGGCACATACACAGGTTGTGGGTTCCATCCCTGTCAGATTGCTTGGGCAACTGATGAATGTTTCTCTTTCTCTTTCCTTCTCCCTTCCTCTCTCTCTCTAGAATCAATTTTTTAAAAAAAACATCCTTAGAGGAGAACTTAAAAAGAAAAAAAATGTTGATTAGGTTCAGTGGATAGTGCTTGTGCAGGCGGACTGAAGGGTACCAGGTTGGATTCCGATCAAGGGCACATACCTGGGTTGCAAGCTCAATCCCAGGCCCTGGTCGGGGATTCAGCAAGAGGCAACCAATTGATGTCTCTCACATTAGTTTCTGTCTTTCTCCCTCCCTTCCACTCTCTGTAAAGAAAATAAAATCAATGCAAAAGTGTCCTCAGGTGAGGATTAACCAAAACAAACAAACAAACAAACACACACACACCCATCCCCAGTGTGATTATTGAAGGAGCATATGAAGTATTTGTTGAACGAACGGGAAGGGATGGGACTTTGCTTTCTGTTTTGGCAACTCTGCAAGCCAGAGGGTTTATTTTATTTTCATTTTTATTGATTGGTTATTTTAGAGAGAGGAAGGGAGCGAGAGAAACACCAGTGTGGTGTTCCACTTATTATGCTCTCTTTGGTTGCTTCTTGTCTGTGCCCTGACCAGGATCCAACCCGCAACCTTGCTGTATCAGGAGAAGGCTCTAACCCACTGCGCTGCAGGCTGCCTGTCAGGGCCCCTCAACAAAACCCCTCTGGGTGCCCTGGTCCCTGCTGTGGGCTGGAGCTCCTCTGCCACAGCAAAGGTCTGGGTTCCATTCTGCCAGGGCACCTACTTAGGTTTCGGGTTTGATCCCCGGTTGGGCTGACTGCTGCTCAGGAAGTGACTGAGGACCGTGGGCTCTGGTCATTCGGTGGGGAGCTGGGGTTCCATTGCCAACCTGGCCAACTCTAATCTCCGCTACCCCCGCTCCTCCATTGAGGACTTCAACTATGGCAGCTGCGTGGCCTCCGCAGGTGTACACATCTGCATGGGTAGGTTGCCCTCCCCCTGTTTGCCAGGCCTGGTTGCTGCACAGTCGCCCCGGGAGGCGGATTTTCCAGGTTCCCAGGGAGAGCGGTCCGGAAGAAAGCACTTCGCTCCGCCTCCCTTCAGGGCTCCTGGGCTGGCCGAGCGCCCATCCTGGGCAGATGAAAACCTCCGCAGCCTTACTGGGGCGTCTTTAAGTGAAGATGTTATTTTTTTTTCAGTGACAATAAGTTTATTGTGTAATCAATACTGTGTGATCATTGTGATTACACAATAACCTGCATTGAGTTATTTGCTGGGATGTCTGTGCTTTAGGGCATGTGAACGCATTTTATTTTACTTGACGCAGCCTCACCACCCCTGGCCTCGTGCTGCACACAGCCACGCCCACCCTCTCCAGCTGGTCCTTATGCTCCAGTGGGTCATTACCTACCGTGAGGGCAAGTTTGCATATTCCTTCATTTTATATATAGACTAGAGGCCCGTTGCAGAAAGATTCCTGCAAGAATAGGGCTTCGTTCCCATCTCTGCCCTTCCTACCCCACCCTTCTCTGCCGCTTCTCTCCCACCCGTCTCCGCTGAGTGTTATGAAGACCTGCTGTGTATAAAAACACCTTTGTGACCTTCAGGCCAACTTTAACACAGACATGATGTTTTGTAAATTTAAGAGTCAAAGTGCCACTGAGGTTTCAGATATGAAGTAGTCCCATAATGATACAAAGTTTCCAGCTGAATGGGATTCTCTCTTCAGTTGCCTCTGTTAGCATTGCATGTTCTGTGGACCAAGGCTCATATTTCCTTCAGACTTTCATTTTAGTATAAGCCAAATGGGGGCACTTGCAGGGAATAATGAACCTATAGCAGTAAGACTGTGCGTTGCCAAAACTCTTGCTGGTGGGATATACACAGTCATCAACATGTTGCACTAAGCCTATCTTCTGTTTTAAGGCAGGCTTAGTGCAGCATATATTAAATAATCATACTTCCAGGCATAGCTTTCCATTGAGCACAACTAACTAAAAGGATATTTAATGCTTTAGACGTAATCAAATTTGTACTAGAAAACATATCTAGATTAATATGTAAGAATAATATTTAAACATTGTTTTATAATTTTTATTTCTTTTGACTTGCATATAAAAAACCTTCAAAAATTTTATACCGTGTATTCACTGTTTTTTTCAAAAAATTTTGAAGCAAAACTAGTGAGGGTAAAAGACATTGTTATAAGCTACATTAATTTATTTAACTGTGCATTTAAAGTAGAAAAGTACATTTCAGCTCTGTGCATTGAAATCTGAAGAACAAATGGAACGTTTCACTAATCATTGCTAGAAGATATGGCCAACAAATGCTCTGCTACTAATTCCATTAGCAGTACTGGAATTTACACATGAAATTAACCATACATTTATTCACTTGCTGAAAAAAAAGAGAACAGAACTCTATAGAGATAACACAAGGTCCACAATAGGAACATTGAAAACTTATTTAAGCTAATAAGTGAAAACAATGAGCCAAAGAATGATCTTCATTCAAGTAAACCGTGTGACATGAGCTACACAATAGATTTGCTACATATGAACCACTTGATTTTAAAATCTCTAATATTGTGGCAAAAAAGTAACTTCTCACTCATTTACATATAAGTATGGCCTATTTACATTGGAAAACATACTAAATTTTAACAAAAAAACAAGGTGATATTTTCCCTGCTAGCTTTCATAATCAATTGTAATCAAGGGAATTAAAATTTCTCTTAAATTCATGTTAGTTGACAATTGGAAATTGGAGCCTTAAATGGCAACATACCAAACATAAAACTGCCAATAGAGGTAGGTTTTATAGGGCAGAGTATACTAGAAAGCAATTTGTTATATTAGAAACCCCACCCTTAGTATTCCATTTTATAACTAGGGAGAACATAAACATAGCACATATTAATGTTGAAGAATGATCTTCTATTTCTGAAATTATCTGTTAGAATCCAAGAAACAAATACGAGGGAAAACATATAGTTTTCCAAGAAGTTTATATTTCATAGTCAGACAGTGTTGTTTTCTTCTATTTAATTATGTAACTGGGAGGCCTTTGAAGCATTTAATAATCATTCATGGTTTCCTGCTTATATTTGGAGTAAAAACGAGGTTGTTGCATTGCACAACCTCAAGCTGAGTTTTTCATAGCACTGTCTACATGATTAGCAAACTCTGAAATGCATTACGCAGTCAACTTGCCGCATGCTGTGTGGCCTTGGACCCTGAAATGAAATATGATGAATTCTTACTTTGTACCACAATGAATTTTTGTTCTTTCTCCTATGCGTTTCCCTTCTTTATGTAGATATGAGTTACTGACCTCTATCACTTCCCTTCTTACTAAAGAACTACCCTTAACATTTCTTGCCGGACAAGTCTGCTGACAATGTATTCCCTCTGTTATTTTGTCAGAAAAATCTCTATTTCTTTCTTATAACATATCTTTACACCCATCATTTCTTTCCTCGGCTATATCAAGTCTCTTGAAGATCTCAGCAAAGGTCTTATTCATTTATGACACAGTGTTTTTACTTCTTGTGTTTTTTTTCTTTCTATTTCCATCTCTGCTTTCATTACTCATCTTTTCTTAAATGTTGTGTACTCTGTTCACTAGAGCTTTTAATATACTCATCAGTTATTTTAAATTTCCAATCTGCTAATTTCAAAATCTGGGTCATATCTGAGTTCTGGCTTCTTAGGCTTGTTCAGTTTCTACAGATTGTAAACAAATAAACCTTCTAGCATGCTTTGTATTTTTGTTAAAAGTTGGACATGGTGTATGAGGTAATGGGAATTGAGGTAAATAAACCTTTAGAGAGGTATGTTGATCTAAGAGTCAGACTGTTTTATTTTTATTTTTTTAATATGTTTTATGGCTTTTAGAGAGAGGGGAAGGGAGAAGGATAGAGAAATAGAAACATCAATGAGAGAGAAACATCATCAATTGGCTGCCTCCTGCATACCTCCTACTGGAGATTAAGTCTGCAGCCCGGGTATGTGCCCTGACCCGGAATTGAATGAGTGACCTCTTGGTTCATGGGTTGATGCACAATCACTGAGCCACATCGGCTGGGTGAGTCAGACTGTCTTAATCTTTGCTAAAGCTGTAGTTACTAGAGGCTTCAGATTCCTCTAGTGTCCTTATGTAACAGGACAACGAAAGGGTCCGGGTTCCCTGTCACCACTTGAGCCAATTAAGCAGAGACAGGGTTGAATCATATGTGAGCGTTTATTCCAATACTGCTGGCAGTATGAGAGAGCAGTTGGTCACCCACAAAAATCTGTTCTGACCGCCCTTGACAGTTGGTTGGTTATATACACACAATGGAGACGATAGCTACGTGCAGCTGCGAGCTACAAATATAACATACAAAGGGGAGGGGAGAGTCTGCAGTCCAGCCTTCAGGAGCTTAAAGTCTGATAACAAGGTGGCTAATCTTCTATGATGTTACCAACAGCTCAGCCCATTCCTGGGACTGGAGAATGGTGAGTGTTTCTGAGAAAAACTCCTGGAAGGGGTCAGGGCCCAGGCACAGCAACCAAGTCAAAGCGTGTCCTGTCCTTGGTCTGTTCTCAAAATGTACTTCTTTTCTGAGTCATGGACCTATTGAGGCATCTTATCTTTTTACAGCTTTGTTTCATCCTCTAGTTTCCCAGGGACTATTAAGAAAACTTCTTATCTATAGTTAGTAAGGTGAATAATTATTAGACAACTGTGGCTCTATTCTCATTACATGTCCTTCCCCACTCTCACTTACATTTTTCTCTTCCCTAAATGGAGTCTGCCTTGCTACTCTCTCAGCTGGAATTCACTGTTATCCTGGAGCCCACAGATGTGCTAATAAGTAAATGCCATCTACATCTTTCCTAAATTACTTTAGTGAATGAGGTTTACTACTTCAAACTTAATTTCTTAATACATAGGTTTATTTTCTTTAATTTCTATCCTTAAAGGGCCTTTTAAAAAACAGTCCTATATAATAAAGAGCTAATGGTCATCCCACCCTCGCACCCTTGCGCCAGGGCCGGGTGACCTGAGGCCACAACCCAACCCAGTGGGAACTGAGGCTGTGCCCCCCCCGCCCTGCAGGGCTTGACGGTGGTGAGGTCAGCCAGGTCTGGGTCTCGTGCAATTTTGAGGCATACGTGGGTAGGTGAGGACTTGACTCTGGGTCCTCTGGCATGCCCCAGACTCTGACAGGAGGGAGATTTTCATATACATTTTACTAATTTTATTTCATCTCTGACACTTCTATTATAGAGAAAGGGCAAATAGCAATATTAAAATATTTCCTCTAATTAAGTCCCTTTTAATGTGCATGAATTTCATGCACTAGGCCACTAGTCCTGTATAATAAAAGCCTAATATGCTAAGTGTCCAGTAGTCTGTTCAGCCATTCAAACAATCAAAGCGTAATATGTTAAGGCCATTCAACTGCTCGCTATGACGTGCACTGACCACCAGGGGTCAGATGCTCTGACTGGTAGGTTAGCTTGCTGCTGGGGTCTGGCAGATCTGGACTGAGTGAGAGGGGCTGAACATGCCCTGGAGCCCTCCCTCCCATGGTCCCTCTCCGGCTGGCCAACCTCCTACGTCCCACCCCAGTCCCTCAACCTGGCCTGCGCCCTCTCACAATCTAGGACCCTCAGGGGATGTCAGAGAGCCGGTTTCAGCTCGATCCCGCAGGCCAGGCCAAGGGACCCCACTGGTGTAGGAATTCATGCATTGGGCCTCTAGAAGTGACATAAACACAAAGAACCTAGCAATCCATTTATGTAAAGACATGCATAGGAGTGTTAGTCAACTGGAAATTTCTTGCTTGTTATGTCATTGTATATGATAATCATTGTGTACACTAGGAATCTTGGAATCAAATCCTGAAATCAACATAAGGGAAACTTTAGTGTTGAAGAGGTGTTCATAAATTATTTTTTTAATTCTTTTAAAAATAAAAAAAATGAAGTTTATGATAACACAAAATAATTATTTCTTTATACTTATTTATCTATACATTCTTTCATTGGATATAACCAATTGAGCACTTTTAGTATTATTTACAATGAAGTTACAATAATTTAAAATGAATGAAATACTTCCTCTGGATTTTCTTAACTCAGCTATAGACACAATTTGTTCAATTCTGGATTGAGAGTCAGACTTCCCTGTGGTTTTCTTTTTCCTGTACCACTCATTTTCCATTTTTTAGTCACCACATTTACATACTCAACATTCTCTCCAATCTATTTTTCTTTTATCATCTTTTGCCATCATTATAGTTCTTAGCAATGTCATGTTAAAATAAATTTTGTTACAAACTGTCTGGTCTTCCTGACTTCCTTTGTTCTCTTTCACATCATGCTTTGCAAAACCACTTGAGTGAAATTAATTATGTAATTTTTTCTCAAGGCTTTCCTTGGGGGAAATTCAGTATTTGCTGTACAATGACCTTCATGTCTAAGACTTTGTGTAGCTCTAACCTTCACCATCTCCAACCACTACTCAAAATTTCTTTTACATCTCCAAATATGCCATGTAATCTGTCCTTCTATGCATTTGTATATGTTGAATCTCCTTGCTAGTTTTACATATTATTCTGTCGTCAGCTTCTATATACCTACCAAGAGCTTATATTTCCTTATGTTAATATATGTACTTTAGATACATTTCTATAAACTTTTCTCCTACCAGAGTAGTTATCACATTTTTTTAAAAGATATACATTTTTTGCCTGCCTCCTTGGTATACTTAGACTCTCTAAACATCAGCTATATTTTTGGTTAACTGTTTTTCTTTAACAAATAGCCTAGTATTTGACATGTAATAGGTGCTACATACAAATTTATCTAAGTTATCGATTTAATGTTCAAAGAATATTTAGGTGATCTACAAAATAAATGTGTTTTTTTTAAGCAATGGGTTAACTTAACATGCTATTGTCATCTAAATCTAGCTTGTATTTATTTTGAAATATAATTACTTTAAATTAATTCTATAATTAATATATTATACAGTATTATAGTCACATATCATAATATATTCACCTTTAATTGCAAACTTTGTTAATATATCTGCATTTGATATTCACAATTTTAATATATATATTAATTAATTTTATTATGTGAAATCAGACTTTTTCCCTGTAAGACTGTCCTGTTTCCAAGACAAACAAAAATTGCAGATATTTTTACCACATTGTAACATGTTTAATGATAAGTAGTCCATAAGAAGAGACATGAAAAATTAATTTTACAATTTTTCAGAAACAACAATTGCTATCAAAGGTAGAGCGTAAGGTGGAAGAATTGGGGCTAAGGACTTTTTTTGATTTTTGTATTGGGCTTTTTCACTTTGGGTTTCTTCATAGTTGATATAGATCTTATTAAGAGTAACTATGCTATTAAACATTTCTTAAAACAAGTTATTAGCCAAAAAGGGAACATTTAAATCTTCAGCTTAAAATTAGTTATAATCATTGTTTTTATTTTTAAAGTTAAAAATCAAATTTATATAAATGAGAATAGAAATATTGGCAAAGCCTAGACACATCATTCACTGTTATCACACAGTGATAAATTAGACAAGGGTCTAATTTATGAATTAGACCCTTGGGTGTATATTGGATATAGTTCAGTGTCTGAATATGGTATCTATACACTGTCACTTTCATTTTAATAGCTACTTATGCAAATGCAAAGGCTTTTTAACACTTAAATGAATTGAGCTATATTGATCTTTTAATATATTAATAAGGATTTCCAGTTAAGATACTTGCATAAAAATAAGAATGAAATATTTGCTAGAAGAATAAGGTATTATTCATGCTCCAAGGAACAATAAATTTCAGTACTTTTTATTAACACTCAAATTGTTTGTTTCCCAAGACATAATTGTAGGAATAGAGTGCTGTTTCTGTTTCCTTGTGCCATAATACATTGTTACAAATTACTATTGAAAGTTCCCTACATGAGATTGCTTTAGAACTTGAGTTAAGTATAAACATTACACTGTCCCAGAAGTAATTCAAAAAATATAATATAGGCTTTTTGTTCACTCTACTCCAACCTCACTGGCTTCCTTGCTATCCCTTCGAAAACTAGTTTTTCTGCCTGAATGCTCTTCCTTAAAATATCCATAAGAGCCAGCTTCAGATACCCCACCGCTAATTGGCACAGCAAACGTCACAGTGAACGCCACAACATCAGCCCAGCATCACGTGTCTCACTCGTTCACTTTTTGATTTGACATACGAGTAATTTGAGTTACGAGCTCCATCACGGAACGAATTAAACTCGTAAGTCAAGACCCCACTCTATTCAAATTTCTCAAGCACAGTGATAAGTAGACATTTTAAAGCAGCCTGAGAATAAAAATGCCATGCAATGTCAAAAGAATAAGTCAGAATTACAGCAGATTTCTCACTAGACACAACACAAGTGAGAAGGCAGTGGAGCAACATGCAGGAGAGCTTGGCAAAAGTAGGTTTATAGTTGGGAGTACATGAAAAAGAGTTTATTCTTGTATTATTATTTGTTAACTAGAGGCCCAGTGCATGAATTCATGCACCAGTGGGGTCCCTTGGCCTGGCCTGCAGGATCGGACTGAAACTGGCTCTCTGACATGCCCCATGGGGGTCCCAGATTTCGAGAGGGCGCAGGCCAGGCCAAGGGGCCCTACTGGTGAACGATCAGGGCTGAGGAGGGACAAGGGAGGTTGGCCAGCTGGAGAGGGTTCTAGGGTATGTCCAGCCAGTCTTGCTCAGTCCCAATTGGCCGGACCCCAGTAGCAAGCTAATCTACCAGTCAAAGTATCTGCCCCCTGGTGGTCAGTGCACATCATAGTGAGCAATTGAGCGGCCTTAGCATATCATTAGCATATTATGCTTTGATTGGTTGAATGGACAACTGGACACTTAGCATATTAGGCTTTTATTATATAGGATTATTGCATTATTTTCCATACAAACACTTATAAACCTACTTTTGCCAATCCTTGTATTTATTTTTTGAGGCAGGGATCACAATACATACATTTCTTCTAATACAACAATTTATCTAATTTTTTCCAAGTATTACATACATGCTATTTGAAAACTACAAATAAAATAAAAGTCTTAAAAAGAAAAGCAATTTTACCATGCTTTAGAGTCCTTCTTTCTATTAAACTGCTTTACCTTATTTATTTCCAAGTGCATAAAACTTTCTAAATCTTTTTATTAAATTATATTTGACATTAAATAGTATACTAGTTTCAGATGTATAACATTGTGATTCAACATTTATAGTACTTACGATGTGATCACTACAATAAGTCTAGTAACCATCATTCACCATATAAAGTTATTATGATAGTTTGACTGTTTTCCCTATTACATCTCTGTGACTTACTTTTTTTTTTTTTTTAATAACCGGAGATTTGTACTTTACTTTTGTTCACCTATCCTCCCTTCCTCGCTTCCCTCTGGCAACAATCAATTTGTTCTTTGTATCTATGTCTGTTTCTGTTTTGTTTGCTTTGTTTTATTTATTTTTTTATTCTACTTATAAGTGGAATCAGATGGTATTTGTCTTCCTCTGTCTGACTTATTTCACTTAGCACAATGACCTCCAGGTCCATCTGTCAGTGGTGGTCAAGGGGTCTCTGGCTGCAGATAACCTCTGGCCAGAGACTGATCTCTGAGCCCCCAGTTCTTGTTTGCTTGTAGGAATAAATTCAAACAAGAGACAACAAATAGAAGCAAAAGCAAGAAAGGATTTATTTGTAGGAAAGAAATACACTCAGGCCCTGAGCAGGCAGCTCAGCTGGCTGAGATGGAACTGAGTGCCCACATATTTGGGAGTTTTGAGGATTTATACCCCTAGGCTAGAATGCCCCTAGGAAAGGAGAAAGTCAGCCCCTCCCTCATGTCTCAAAAAAATGTATCTTTAACCTATAAGGCTCCTTCACCAGGTGTTATGCCACCAGTGAGACCACATTTTGGAGGGCTCTGAATCTTTCCTGCTCACATAGAGGCCTGCCACCTCCATTGTCTATTTTCATTTTGTCACGTCTCACATTTACTTCCTCCAAGCCCAGCTGCCTCTCCCAGCCTCTCCCAGCTCATAGCTTTCTATCTGCCTACTCTAACACTTCCATGTTGTCACAAATGGTAATACTTCATACTTTTTTATGAGTAATATTCCATTGTGTGTCTATAACACATTTTCTTTCTCCATTCATCTATTTTTTTTTCACAGAGGTCAGCTTTTATTGACTGTGTTACAAAAGAGCTAGTTTAGTCAAAAAGACCAAAGCCCATGTCATCATCAGACTCCTCAGATTCTTCTTTCTTTGCTTACACTTTCTTCTCCTCAGCTGGGGCAGAAGCGGTGGAGGGGGCAGGACCTCCTGCTGGTGCAGCACTAGCTGCAGGGGCAGGTCCACCAGCCCCTACATTGCAGATGAGACTCCCAATCTTGACATTGGCCAGAGCCTTTGCAAACAAGCCTGGCCAGAAAGGTTCAACATTTACACCAGCTGCTTTCATGAGGGTATTGATCTGATCCTCCGTCACCGTCACTTCATGTGCAGGATAAGGGCTGAGTAGATGCAGGCGAGCTCCAAGACAGGCCATGGTGAGGGTGAGTGCTGGGCGAGCACTGCCAGGAGTGGTGAAGTGAGGGTCTCACCCCAACTCGGCCTTAGCTTCTTCGGAAGAACCGAGCACCTTACCGGCAGCTGGGGAAAGGGGTCACTCATCTATTGATGGGCACTTAATTTGCTTCTATATCTTGCCTATTGTAAATAATGCTGCAATTAATATGGGGGTGTCTATATCTTTTCAAATTAGTGTTTTCTTTTTTTTTTTTTAAGATATACAACCAGAAGTAGAATTGCTGGATTGTATAGTAATTCTATTTTAAATTTTTGGAGGAATCTCCATACTGTTTTTCTTAGTGGCCGTACCACTTTACAATCCCACCAAGAGTTCCCAAGGGATCACTTGTCTCCACATCCTCACCAACACTTGTTATCTGTTGACTTTTTTTATAATAGCCATTCTATCAGGTGTGAGGTGAAATCTCATTGTGGTTTTGATGTGTGTTTTTTATGATTAGTAATATTGAGTATCTTTTCTTATAAATTTGTCTACTTTTAGTTATTCTGTTAATTATATATACACCTCTAATTGTATTTATACTGCATTTAAAAATGTTTTATTCACTGCTTTCATGTCAATTATCAATTGACTAAATTTTTAGATAAATGAGGACTTATCTTACAACCTACAGTTTCTCTCCATATTCAAAATGCTGTTGTGCCCCACTGTCCTTAGATCATTGACAAATTATCACTGACATGTCAAACAGCATATATTAGAACTTCCATTTTTTTATTCAACCAATCATGGTCTGCCTCTCTTCTTCCTTTCCCCTCCCCTCCCCTCCCCTCCCCTCCCCTTCCCTTCCCTTCCCTCTCTCTGGATTATTCTTCTTCTATTCATTTATCTTAAGTATAATTTATATAGAAAATTGCATTTATAGTGTTTAGTTCTGTGAGATTTCACAAATGCATACAGCCAAATGACAACCACCACAATCAGAATGTAAATCTTTATAGTTTGTGTATTTATGTACCTTATGTACAAGACATATTATACCATTCACATACAGGGTGAGAACTTTGTAACAGTATATGTCCAAAATACTTCCAATATATATAAGTATTCAGTATCATTTACTTTACCTTTACCATTTCTAAGGCTCATAATTTCTTTGTGAAAATTCAATTTTTTTTTTCTACCTGAAGAAATTCTTTCACATTATTGTAGTACAGATGTGCTGGCAATACATCTCCTCAGCTGTTTTTATTTTTGTTATGTTTTCTTTTTGTCTAAATGTTTTATTTTGCTTTTAATTTTCAAAGCTGTCTTGGTGGGTAAAGATATATATATATATATATATATATATATATATATATATATATATATATATATATATATACCATAGAGTTTGAGATGGTCCCACAGCTTTTTTTTCTTACTATTTACTCTTTTCCTTACATTTTGTATAATTTCCAGTGACCTAAATTCATGTTCACTAATTGTTTACTCATCTGTCTTATATCTAGTGATGAGTTTGATAATTCTTTTATATTATTTGTACTCATCTCTTTCTTTTAATTCTAACACTGTGTTGAAATGTCTACCTTTTCACTTAAGTAGTCCACCTTTCCCACTCTATGTTTTAGTAAATTAATCACAATTATTTCAATGTCCATGTCCAAGGAAGGGTTCTAAAATCTAAATAATCTCTAATTTTTGTTCCATTGACTGCTTTGTCTCTTAACAATTAATTGAGTTTTCTTACATTTTTAGTGTCTCATAAATTTTGATTGTATATCATGCATCTCAGGTAGAACAGGAATAAGTTAGGAAAGAAATATTTATACTTATAAATGGACATTGTCATCTAAGTCAATTAGTGAGGAAATTGAGTTAATCTTGAGGAGCAAGTTAAATTTGAATTTTAGTTGCTGTTATTTTTGCTACGGTTGTGTTCAGTGTACTGCAGATTTCAAATTCATCTGATGCTGCCATGTACTATTGATGAGTTTGCCAGAGAGTTTTTCTCAATGTTTGAGTCGTATTCCAAGCTTTCTGTTATTTCATTGGAATTTTCTGACTATACCATAGAATAGTACACAAGGACTGTATAAAAAGAAAAATTATAGTTCAAACCAACACATAAAAATAGGTGAAAATATTCTTAAGACAATATTACCAAAGTGAATATAATTTTTAAAAATATGCTACATAATGATAAATTGATTTTAACCTGTGCATACAAGTTTGGTTTACTACTAGCAAATCTACTATGGAATAACACTGTATTAAAAGATTAAGTTGAAATACCATTTAATCTTTTCATTAGAGGAAGAAAGTACATTCAATAAAACACATTGTTGATTAATCATAAAAGCTCTTAATAAACCAAGGGTAACAGAAAACTTCTCTACACTGAATAATGAATACCTACTTCAAATATAGTGTCATTATCATATTTAATATTAGAATGTCAGAAGCATTCTTTTTAAAATCAAGAGTACTAGAATATACCAAATCCATCCCATGTAATTCTCTATTGAAAAATGATTCTAGATAATGCAGGAAGACAGTAAAATGTAGTTAAAACCTAAGGGCTTGAAAGAAAGAATTAGAAATGTCATATTCCATTGATGACTATGAATTGTCACAATATACAAAATAATCTAGTGTTGGGACAATTAATTTTCTATTGCATTCTTTTCTTCTGCCACATGCAAAAATAATTTCAAAAAGAAAACTAAAAGCATAGATATGAAAAGCAAAGATTTAAAACATCAAGAAATAATAAGATAAAATATATTTATCATTTGGAGTAGGGTAAACTATTTTAAGCAAGATTTGAAAGATATGCTTGGTAAATATATAAATAAATAAAATTGCATTAAATAACATACTTTAAAATTTTTGAGGCAAATGTGTTCAGTGCATTTGTCCAAAAATAATATTTAATAGATAAGGCCTGAAAGTCAATTTTAAAAAATAAAATAATGAAATAGCAGGTATTGTTTTGGAGAAGAAACATAAACAGGCATAAAAAATAATGTGGTCTATTTCATAAATAATAGATAGAAAAAATGCAAGTTAAAACCACAATGAGATGTCATTTTAAGTTAAGCCATCAGTTATGTTATGGAATACTTATCAATTTGAATTTGATATTTCCTAGTGTTAGATTTCAGGCTACTCTTTATGGAAAAACAAAATAAAACAAAAATCAAAAGTGAATATGTGTTCTTTGCATCTTGACAAATGGTGCATGGTTTTTAATTGTTCTTTTTTTATATATTTACTTTGATGACTTGATTAAGGTAGTGTCTGACAGGTCTTACTCTGTAGAGTAAGTAATTTCTCCCATTGTATTCATAACTAATTTGCCAGTGGGTATTTGAGACAATGTAAGTGTCATATAGCTCAATAAAATTTTATCCATTGATTTTACCATGCATTGAAGCATTTTTTATGAAATAATTATTACAAAGATTACTTTTAAATCAACTTTTAAACTTCATCATTCTTTTTATATGTATTTTAAGATTATATTAAAGAATCTTTCTTTTACTATCTTTATTTGTGTATTCATTTATATCAATGATGACTCATGAATTGTTTTATTCTGGGGAGTTATATGTAATCTTTAATTGTATTTATTTTAATTTAACGACAACTCTGTCTCATTTATTGGTTGAATGTTTCACATCTTTTTCAACATATTCTTATTCTATGGTACAATAAGATTTTCTAGGCTCATCTTGTACTTGTCCAAACCTGGGATCACCATCCATTATTAATTATGAGAGCTAAAAAGTTTTAGTAGCAATTATTTCGGTGTATTTTGTTGAAGGTAAATTGTTCTATGTACACATGTTCCCTACCAATATTTGCTTCATCTTGCAGTGTTATGTTTATTTGCCTTCTTGTTAGTGTCCTTTGGGAGAAGGTTTTCAATTTACTAAAATGTTTTGATTAATTTCTTTTTATAATGGATAGGGTTAGATTAGGAGTCCTCAAACTGCAGTCAGTGAGTCAAACTAGACTTGTTTTGGTTAACAAAGCTATTGGAACAAAGTCATGTCCATAATTTATGTATTATCTCTGGCTAATTTCACACTACAACAGCAGACATAAGTAGATGTGACATAAATTGTATTTCCCACAAAGCTGAAGATACTTATTATCTAGTCATTTACAAAAGACATTAGCTAACTTTTGGTATAGACATAAACCACTAGATTTTAGAGTTGGCAGTTTGGGGTAGTTTATGAGATTCTTAGTTCCAGAGTGCCCTCTTCTGTTAGTGTAAGTGATGCAGCTTCCTTGATGAACGGCATTTCCAATTTTGAAAGCTGCTATTACAATAGTCCCACCTTATCAGTGGTTTTACTTTCTGTGGTTTCGGTGACCATGGTCAACTGCAGTATTTCATAAGTTTTATATCCCAAACCATTCTGAGTAGCATAATTAAATCTCACACCATCTTGCTCTGTCCCACCCAAGACATGAATTATTCTTTTGTCTAGCATACCCACACTGTATGTACAGTACAACAAGGAACTTGGAAAGAGAGAGATTCACAAACTTATATTACAATATATTGTTATAATGGTTCTGTTTTATTATTGTTGTTATTAATCTCTTACTGTGCCTAATTTATAAAGTAAACTTTACCATAGGTATGTATGTATTGAAAATAGCATATTATATATAAGGTTTGTTTCTTTACCTGATTTCAGGCGTCCATTGTGGGTCTTGGATTGTACTCCCTACAAATAAGGGAGAACCACTATAATTGTGTGTTTTTTAGTTATAGTTTTGTGGTTATTTTTATAGTAGTTCTCTATATAAATAAAATAGGCATACCTTTGTTGTTGATATAGCAATAAAATATTGTTTATTAACTCCCTTCCAAATAAAGAGATTAATATACTCAGTTATTTTTCCATTTCTCCATACCTGGTAAATATGTATATTTTTATTTATAACATTTAATAAATATTACACTAAGGCTTTTCCTATAATTTTTTTCTTAGTTTTTGTTTCAGCTTAAAATTATCCAAATGTCTTGTCTTGTCTATTATTTCTTCATTTATTGGTTGCCTGGATTTTGTCATTAAACTGTTCATCCTCTTCAACATAAGCTCATGTGTATTATATTCCTTTAGTCCTTGTAAAATTGAGATTTTTCCCTGTTGCCTTTATAGTTTTAAATCTATTGGGTTGAGAATAACCTTGTTAAAGATACATTATTTTTCTTTCAATATATTGTTCCACCTGGGTTAGAAAATTGCTATAGAGATTTCAGAATACAGACTGAATTTTTCCCATTTTAAGTGAATTTTTTTTATTCTTGTTTATCTATAGACTCAATTAAAATTCAGCATTTTAAGCCAGGCTAGTGTTTTCTATGTGAATGTGCATTTTTTTTCTATGAATGTTTGAATTCATTTAAAATATCTCAAAACACATTCTTTTATAGATTGGAATTTTGCTTTTCCATTAGTGATGTTCTCTAGAAGTATCAATTATTAGAATGTTTATGTCCTTGTCTATTTGCATATTAATTAACATATCTATTTAATCACCTTAATCTCTTTATTCTGGATTGACTATAATTATTTTACATTGAAATGTCTACTGTACAATCTTTTTATTTTATTTTAGCAATGATTAAGTTTGGGAGGTCTTAATTATTGCTAAAATATATATACCTAATTAAACTTTTATTTTTATTTTAATAAAAAATATAGATTCATATACATCATTGGAAACAATATAGAAAGAATATGTGTTCTTTTCCAAATATTCCTTAATGATAAAATCTTGCAAAACTATAATACAATATCACAGCCAGTACATTGTCATTGAGAATGCCCCCCAATCTCAATGATTTAATTATTATTACATCTATGCTGTTTATAATTTATACATTTTGAATTAGTTGTTTGGTCCTGTTTCTTTGACTTATGGTTTCTTTCTTTAACTCTTCAAAGCTCATTTTAGCTTCATCCACTTATTTTTTACTTTATCACATTAGCCTTTTGAATCTCTCTTAGAACTTCTGCTGCTTTTTAGAGTCTATTATTATATCGTTTTTCCCCTTGATTTTTAAATTTTAGCTTTAGATGGCAGAATTTTATCTTATAATACCAAACTTACAGATAATTTTGGTATATTTTCCTAAGTACTTTTTCTTCTAAATCAATCCTCCACCAATCTTTGTGTGCCACAAACTTTATTTTTAATTTTCCCCATGTTATCTTAACCTGGGTTAATTTATGTTTAACTTCATTTTTCTCCATGGGACTTTGTCTGACATTCAATTTTATATACTATGGTAGAGATGAATTTTTCTTGACTCTCTTACATATACGTTTTCGTGTGTGTGTGTGTGTGTGTGTGTGTGTGTGTGTGTATTGAGAGAGAGCTATTCAAAAATGTATTAATATTTTAAAGATTAATATTCAATTAATTAAAGTTACAAGTACAATTACTTATTCCTTAAGCTTTTAAATCCAGTATACAATGTCTATCATTCTATTTATATGTAAAACAAGCATTAAGATTAATTTAAGAGTACTTTAAATACAATAAATTGCATTCACAAACTTAATTAAACTTTGAATATTTTAACTTCATTTACAGTTTTGGTTTTGTTTTGTTTTTTCAGAGGGGAAAGGAGAGGGAGGGGGAGAAAGAAACATCAGTGATGAGAGAGAAACATGAATCAGTCTCCTGCATGCCCCCACTGGGGATTGAGCCCACAACCTGGGCATGTGCCCTTACTGATCAGGAATCAAACCATGACCTTCTGATTCAGAGGTCAACACTCAACTATACCAGCCAGATTTAATAAATTATATTTATCTTATAATTATATTTTAATTAACATAGACATAAAACACTCCTGAATAGTCAAATAACATTTATAAGCCCAATAAATTAAACTTATATATTATAAATTATTGTTTCCATAGTATTTTAGAAATTAGATTTTTAGCTATTATAAAGTTAACTTATTGAGTTTATATTTAAATTTGAAATGACAATTCTTACATACTCTCTAAGTAAAATTATCTTAAATATTATAGTACAATATCACAGCCAGTACATTGTCATTGAGAATGCCCCCCAATCTCAATGATTTAATTATTATTACATCTATGCTGTTGAGAATACCAAAATGTACATATTCCTTAATATGTAATTTTAATTTACAATTTTTAGTTTCTCAAAAATACATATTTGAAATTTCTGGATCCTACTTAGAGAAGAGAGATAGAGAAAGAAAAACATCTTTCTAAATCTTCCCAAGAATTAATTTTGCACTCAATATTAATTGACTCTAAGTTGCATATAGAATATCTAGCTATTATAAGGATACATTTTTTGTTGATAACACAGGTAAAACATATCAAATCGTATTAATAGTTTTAAGGTATTGATCTTTTAACCCTTCAAACCAGGTAGTTTATATTTCTTTTTTTTAAGTTGATGATCATTTTATTTATTTTTTAATTGGATGTGGTTGAGTTTTTTACTCTTTATTGTTGAAAGTATTACAGATGCCCCCCTTATTTCCCCATTGACCCCTTCTAGCCCATACCTGCCCCCACCTTTGGGTTAAATCTCTCCCCACCCAACCACATCGGAACAGCAGCGAAATGTCTTTGAGATTTGATTTCTATTCTATTACACATGGCCTATATAGAAGTCCTGATCACTTGATTGTATTTCCTCTTTTGTTCCTAATATATGCAAATGCATTTCTACCTAAACTAAAGTAATTCAAGCTTGAAGGAAGCCTCAATTTTTCATATTCTTAGGAAATCATAACTTAAACATATTAAAATGACCCATTAACCAAGTTTGCATATCTCTCATGACTTAATCGGACAATTCTTAGTACATTGAAATGAAATGCCTACTGTATTTTATTTTAGCAATAATTAAGTTTGGGAGGTTTTGTATATCTACTGGAAGAATGTTGCTTTGGATATGATTATTAAGACAAATTTCAAAATGTTTAGATGCAAAAGAAGTATGTTTTAAAATTCTCAGAGGAGCAAAAATTGTTCCCCAGCTAATTTTAATTGTTCATTAAAATTAAAGGAGTTTCTATCATCACAACTTGGATAATATTATATGCCCACAAAAGACTGAGTGAGGAGTGTGCAGGTAAAGATGAGAACTGTGAAATATAAGGGAACCACAAGACCACCCCAAGAGGGTCTAACTACAGGAGACTCCAAATAGATAGAAAGTTCATTTTAGAAGGCAATGTCTACACTCCATGTGCTTCTTTCATTAATCTCAATGCTTACCATAGTGTTTGACAGAGAAAATTATGAATGAGTGGTGCAATAATCTTGTAAATTAACTGAGTCAGCAAATGTAGGGGAAGCAGTTAGAGGATTCAGTATCTCCCTAAACGATTTTGGAATTTAATTGATGGAAGAAATAACAAGTGGAACAATTATTTTTGAGATCAGTTTTATTGATAGAATAATATTCTATATTTCCAAATAAGGGCCTTTATTCTTGCAGTCATCAGATCCCAAAGGATAAGTCATGCTAATTTGGGGGAGGGAGGAAAGTTGGGAAATTGGCACACCAGAAATTAGGGCAAAACGTTTTAGCTTTATTAATTTTATGTAGTAAGTTTCCTTTTTAAAATTAATAGTATAATAAATATAGGCATGCGAAAATCAAATAAATGAAATGATCTTTTAATTGAATTCTTAAGTCAAAGAACACACAAGTTTTTGTGCTTGAATGTTTCAAAGTTGAAATTTTCTTTTACCTCTATATAGATTTCTAATTATATGAAAAGTAGTAAACTTGGAAGTCCCACAGAAGCAAGACTGAATTGGTTAAAGCATTATTTTGTACTCGTTGTAAAATGCAAGACATGTGGGTTATTATCTTTTTCTTTCTAGTTTACTATTATCTAAATATGTGGAGACTATCTCAGAGAGCTGATTTTCTGATTAATTTCCATGGAGTTTCATATACTTGCAAATGTACTCCAGCATTACTGAAAGGCACTTGTCATAGACACGTGGGTTTCTGAGTCCAAATCCTTCTCCAAACAGAGATACTAAGGTTTTGTTTGCTTTACATATTACCTTTACACATAACACTACACTCAAAGAAAGGTTAGGCCATTAATAATCTCTGTAAAACGGAACTAGTCTTATATGAATTAGCATGAGAGGAGCATTTAAGGCCTACAAAGTCCAATGTCACCTCGGCATGATACACCTGGAAAAGGTACAATCTAGAACACCAGTGCAGCACATTCTCCATGGTAATGTAATGTGACAGTGGAAAATGTATTTAAGTATGAGCATTTCATATTACGGTAAACTTTTCTGACAGACTTTTTTTTTTATGTCATGAATTTAAAGAGAGGCAGCTTTAGGAAATAGTGCCCTTATGGCCTTAATGGGTTAAGACTGTTTCCAAAGGGAAAAGGAAATGCATTAGGAAAATTTGACTCTACATTTGTAATATGAAAACCCTTTTTTATAAATGTGAACTCTGCAGTGGGATCTCATTAGTATAATGATTTGGCATAGATAATGTGCAATTTGAAAACATGAGGCCTTTGATCCCTGACCTTTTGAATCTCTCTTAGAACTTCTGCAGCTTTTTATATCGTTTTTCCCCTTGATTTTTACATGTTAGCTTTAGATGGCATGTAAAATATAAAATAGAAGCAAGGTATTTTAGACAGAAATGTTTTATATTAAAAGTTTATTGTTGGGGGAAAAAAGAATTTGCCATTAAGCCCGATTCATGGGTTTACCATAAATAACCCTCGGGGTTTGCTCAGATCTCTTAAAATCACTGAGATTGGAAAGAAAATATTGTCTACCTCCTAGCTTGCTGTGAACACATACAAGTAATGTATATTGACCTTAATGTTTCCCTCAGCTTGACTAAAGCTTAGACAAGCTGTTTCCTGATTCTTAGCCTTCTCAAATGGGCTATTGCAGAATCTAGGTGACCTAACCACAGAGGTTCTTCCTTCCTTTTCTTAGAGTATTTACTCTAGAAAACATAATTGCAAGTTCTTCCTCTGCCCCTTTAAGGTGTAAACCTTTTTTAAAGGCTTCTTGATAGTTTTACAACACAAGACAGTTTTTCTCAAGGAACTTGGAATCATTCATTTAAACTATTATAAGCAAGGAAGAACCTTACCCCCCATTTTCTGAGGAAGGGCAGTTGCCTAAAGTCAGAGGGGCTCTTGCTTTATACTGTAAAATGACCTCCTGTCATGAAGATAAAAGAAAGTTTACTTTTTCTTTGAGCGAAGCCAGTTAGGAAACCCAGATGGCCCATGGTCCTTCATCCTATCCTAGCCTTTAAAATCGCTACAGCCCCTTATTTCAGTGGAGTTGAATTCAGTCTGAGTTTTTGTTTCTCTCTCCTATTGCAATAGCCTTTAATAAAGTCTTCCTTGCCTGTTGGAATTTGTCCAATGAAATTTTTGCTTTGACAATACCTACAATATCGCCTGTCCATACTGATGGCTATTACAGTACTGCACATATTGTCCAATTGAACAAAATCATGGATGCTTCAGTTACTCCTAGAAGTCCTTAGAGGCATGCCTCCAAGTTTTGCCACAAAGTGTGTATCAACTTTTCACAGAAAGCATATTCTCTGACCAAATGGCAATCGACTGTAAAGGTAAAAATAAATATTTTTCAGACAAGCAAAAAATGACAATGGCACCACATGACTGAGGGAGCTGCACTAGGGGAGGACCACTCTTAACTAGAGGGGCTCTGGAGCTTAAAAAGTCAAGTATGATGTATAACTAAGAAGGTGGGACTTAGGCAGGCAATGGATATCTATTGCAGTTGTCTCTTGCCATCAGCCTTCCTCTACTCCTCATAGGAGTGAGCCTGCCTTGCAATCTGGTTGATCTCTTCAATGCTCCACCTCCCTTTCTTTTACTCACTCACAAATGTTTTCCCCCAAGAAATCCCTTGAACATCTATCTAATCCTGTCTTGGGTTTTGCTTCTTAGAGAACATGAAGTAACACATAAGATAATCCCTAAGGTGATGGCAATTAAAAAGAACCAAAGTATATTAATGTCTAACCACTATGCCTTACACCTAAAACTAATATGAAATAATATTGAATGTAAACTGGCTGTTGTGACTCAGTCGGTTGAGTGTCATTCCACGCATCAAAAGGTTGCAAGTTTGATTCCCGGTCAGGGCACATGCCCAGGTTTCCAGATCAATCCCCAGTGGGATGAATGCAGGAGGCAGCCAATCAATGTTTCTCTCTCTCTCTCCCTTCTTCTCTCCCTAAAGTCATATTTAAAAAATGTAAGAAGTAAGAATGTTTTGAGTAGAAGGAAAACCATGCAAATGGCATCATGGCTCATAGTGAGTTAGCCTGTGTGGGAGTAATATTAAAGAAATAGGTAGGGCCCAGCCGGGTGTGGCTCAGCAGTTGAGTGTTGACCCAGGAACCAAAGCGTCACTGGTTCAATTCCTAGTCAGGGCATATGTCTGGATTGCAGGCCCAACCCCTGGAGGAGGTGTGCAGGAGGCAGCTAATCAATGATTCTCTCTCATCATTGATGTTTCCATCTCTCTCTCCCTCTCCCTTCCTCTCTAAAATCAATGATTATATATATAATCATTATTAAAAGAGAGATAGGTAGGAATAAGAGAAAACAGTCTTTTGGTCAATAAGGGTAGTTTGAAATTTTTTTCTAAATGTAATAAATCCTTGAAAGAGAAATTTTATATAATTTATATTTCGACAAGATCATCCCACTGAAAGAATGAATGAATTAATATTTTTAAATTTTTATTTTATTGTTGAGAGTATTACAGATGTATCCCATCCTCCCCTTTTACCCCCCTCTACTCAGTTCCTGCACACCCCACTCCCAGGTCTTCTCTATCCTGTTGTTCATGTCCATGGGCTATGCATATACGTATATAAGTTCTTTGGTTTATCTCTCTTTGTCTCCCCACCCCCACATGGAAGTATGTCAGTAAATTAACTTTTAAAGTAGAGTCCAGTAAGATAATTTTAATTATCAGTAATATTTACATATAGAATGAATGATCTAGTATGTGCAAAGTACATACATTTCAGCAACCATGTAAGATTAAACAGCCCCCAGTTAAATATTGCTGTCAGAATCATAACTACATCAAAAGATACCATGAAGAAAATGTTCTTGTTATTTAAGTAGCATCATTATATTTTATTCTAATTTAATATTTACATTAGACTAATTTAATAAAGTCATATGTAATCAATAATTTAGAATTTATTGACTATATTTAAGACATGAAGTAGGGTCCAAATTAGTTTGTATGTACTCATTGGGAAAATTATAAAATACACAATGTTCAATCATAAAAATAGAAATGTTGTAGACTCTATCTAAGTGTGTCTCTGGCACAAAGAGATAGAATAAATAGATATGAGATATGTAAGCAAGCGTACTATTAAATATATATAAAGAGTATTAAATAAATAAGTGTAATGACTCAGGAAATTATGTCTATGATACTTTAGACTGTGGATCTGGTTAAAATTCAAAAACTCAAAACAGTATCATAAATGTTCTTCCAACTAATGATTCCTACTTAGGTAGATTATGTAAGTAAATATAATCCAATAGCTAATATATTCCAGAGACATTATTAGGCTTTATTTTGTGATATTTTTCTCCTACTTTCCCAAAAGCATGCTACAAACTATACAATTTTAAGAGTTCAAGTTATAATCATTTGTGTTCTGGATTCATAATTAGTTTTCCTACTTCCATTCTTGCTCTCATGAAATCCATTCTATATAGGGAAGCATAGGAAACTTTTTTATCATTTTTCCTGCATGTGGAACTCAAAAACATCTTTATTTTTTAAAAAATAGTTTTCTTTTCTTAATTTTTTCTATTACAGTTGCTCTTCAACATTATTTTATATTAGTTTCAGGTGTATAGCATAGTGGTTAGATATTTATATAATTTACAAAATGATCCTCCCAGTAAATCTAGTACCCACCTGGTATCATACAGAGTTATTAAAATATTATTGATGATAAGAAACTTATTTTTAAAATTTAAACTATGTTAAACACTACTTAAAATGTTCCCAAAATGTCCATTATACTAAGAAAAATAGAAGCACATTATCCTTGTCTACAAAACCCCACATGATGTGGTTCCTGTCTAATTTATCTTGTTGTCTTTAATCCCTCTCCTGGAGATATACTAACTTTTTTCCTCCTCCTCAGAATAATCACATTCTCTTCTTATGACAATGTCTTCTTTTACCAGAATGCCCTCTTTGGTTGTTCTCTTACAAGTATTCAAATTTCTGCTCAGAATGTCATATCCTGATATAGTTCTTATATCTCAGTAATCTATTATAAGATGCTGTATAATAAATCATCCAGTACTCAATGACTTAAAAGGAATTTATTTAGCTCATGAGTCCATAGCTCACTGAATTATGCTATACGTAGCTGGTTGGATTAGTCACATATTTATTAATAAGCTAGCTTTCAACTAAACCTTATAGGGATGACTGGGCCATATGTCTTTCGTGTTCCAGGCAGGATATTCTAAGCACACCCTCATGGCAGGATCTGAGGTTGAAAAACATAAGTGAAAGCTATTGTAAGAGCACTAGTGCTGAGATCTCATTAGCTAAACAAGTCAAGTAGCCAAACTCATAATCAAGCAGTGGAGGAATTAGACACCACAACTCTAGTGAGGTAACACAACATATTGAAGGACATAGGGACAGAGAGAAATGAACAATTATACCCACCAATAAAATTAATGTACCACAATTAATTTTGGCCACAATTATTCACATCCCTTTTACAGACAAAACAAAAAAAACAACAAACACCCATTCACTACCAAGACCAACAAAGGTCTATTTAATCAGATCAAGTTCAAAGTATAGGATTTCATTACCAACATTAAGTCCAAATGAATCTCATCTTAATCCTGGGAAATTATAAACTAAAAAACAACACCCACAAACCAAAAGTATGTAATGGTGAGAAAGAGGCAGAATAACTACAATAAATACTTTGATTCTAAATAGAGATGAATAATAGCAGGTACCAAGCAGTAGCTTGGCCAATGCCATATTTTTTTGTTGTTAAACCTCATCCAAGGATATTTTTTCCATTGATTTTTAGAGAAAGTTGAAGGGAGGGGGAGAGAGAGAAACATCAATGTGAGAGAGACGCATTGATCGGTTGCCAACCATGTGGGCTCCCTCCTGGGCAGGGAGTCAAACGTGCAACCCAGGCATATGAGCTTGACCAGGAATCAAACCTGAGACCTTTTGGTGCACGGGCTGATGCTCTAACCATGAAGCCACCATAGCATCCAAAGCAATGTTTAACCCTGCTGGGTTAATATTATCTGAGATGCCTACTGGGGGGTTGAGAAGTATCTTTTAAATAGAAATTGACTCTATTCCATGGGAGTGGATCATCAATTCATTTTCCTTATCTTTTCCTCCTTGGACCTCATTTGTTTTTTCATTAAACTTCTTAGGCACTGCTTTAAAAGGCATAAGAAAATATTGCAGAATTTTCTTAGCCTGTTTCCTAGGGAAAAATTGGAGGTTAAGAGAGTCTATAGAAACTTGTTTCATTATTATTTCTTGAAAATTCTTGTTAGTTTTACTACCAACTGATTATAATCAACAAAAGCCACACTCCTAATTGCTTTCCTGCTATGTCTTCCTCTCTGGACTTATTTTCTACTATTTTGAAGGTAGGCTTCTTTGTGCTATAAACTAAAGCTTTCTAGAAATTCTTTTGAGAGAGCTGAAAGTGTCTGGGAATGACTGCTCTGACTTTTTAAAAGGTCATGACGAAGAGTTTCACAAGTCCATGGCTGTGAGATCTATAGTCTGAGGCCATGTCTTATTTGAGAGTATTACATTGCCCCAGGGAAAGAATCAATGTTTTTTTTCTAATCTAGGAACTTCTAGCCCCTCTTGCAACTGTAGTTCATTTTTTTTTCCTTTTGACCACATCTCTTTCTTGCACTATCTTATAATATACAGTTAAAAGGTATCAGCTGCCACTTTCAATAGTTAGCCTGGAGAGTTCTTTTGTACCCAAATCCAAAAGTTTATAATGTAATTTTATGAAATAGTCCATCACTACATATTACAGCTGCTTCTCTCTTTGTGTTTTTACAACACCGAACTTCTGGTACCTAATGTGTGTATGTTTTTATTTTCTCACACCAACCAATTATTCAACACTTCAGACACCGACTGGGTCTCCTACAGGTAAATTCAGTTCTGTTACTAACTGCCTGGAGTTAGTGCAGAACCAACAGATTAAGGGTTCAACATGACAAAACTACCCCCCACTTCAAGCAACAATCTCAAGTCAGGGCCACCTATACTTCTGATCAACTGGCTGTAAGTTCCCCACAACCTCATCTCCAGGTTTGATAATTTGCTAGAACTGCTCACAGAACTCAAGAAAGCACTTGGCTCATATTTCTGGCTTATTATAAAGGATACAACTCCCAGACACCAGCTTCCTCGGGAAAGGGATGGGGGAGGGGTGTGGAGCTCCCTGGTCCTCTGCAGCTGCGCCACACTCCCAGCACCTAGATGTGCTCACCATCCCGAAGCTCTTTGAATCCCACCATTCGGAGTTTTTATGGAAGTTCCGTTAAATCATTGTCCTCTGGTGATTAATTCAATTTCTAGTCTCTCTCTTCCCTCTCCTTGGGTTGGAAGGTGAGGCTGCAAGTTCCAATCCTCTGATCATCTGATTGATTCCTCAGGCACCCAACTTCCATCCTGAAGCTCTCTAGGGGCCCACCAAGTGCCATCTCATTAGCATAAATTCAGGCATGCTTAAAAGGGGCTTATTGTAAATAACACAAGATGTACTTCTCATACCTATCACTTAGGAAATTCCAAGGTTTTTCGACATTGTTATGCCAGAATCATGGGATGAAGATCAAATATATATTTCTTAATATATCACAACTAGAGGCCAGGTGCATGAAAAATCATGCACTGGAGTGGGGTGGGAGCGGTCCTTCAGCCCGCTCAGGGGCGAGAGGCAACCCGGCGATCTGGGGAAGGCGATGCCCCCATCACACCTCTGCTGCTGCCACTGCTGGCAGCGCAAGCCTTGCCCGGCCCTGGTTACCTGAGCCTCAGGCAGCCCTGGGCGGCTGGGGGGATGAGGGGACTGGGGGTCTCCAGAGGCAGGCCTTGCCACCCCGGGGGGGCTGAGGGGACTGGGCACCACCATCTTGTGGCTGTGGGTGCCGCCATCTTTGAGGTTGTGGCAGTCAATCAGCATATTCCCTCCTTATTGGCTGTGGGTGCTGCCATCTTTGCTATGGTGTGAGGGTCAATTAGCATATTCTCTCTTTATTAAATAGAATAGGTCATGAGTTTTCCTGGATCCTTAGGGCATCATGGTCATTTTGTAAGCTTCTGCTAACCAACATAATATATTTTGTTATGTTTTATTTTTAATATGTAGCACTCTACTTTAAATACTGATTTCTGTATCAGATTTCTATTAGCATGATTATGCTATATAACCAACCACTTCAAATATCAGTGGTTTAAAACAAAAAGCATTTATTTTATCCTCAAAGGGTGTAGGATAAAAATTCTGCCTGTGTTTGGGTGTGCAGTTCTCCTTACTTTGAGCTTGGCTCACTCTTACATCTATCAGGCAATCAGTTTGCTGTCAGATTGGGTGACTGGATGATTTTACTTATTTCTCATCTTCTAGCAGTGGGTCCAGGCATGTTATCTGGCAGTAACACAGCTTCAAAAGTAGAAGCAAAAGCCTCTATTTATATGAAATTGTCTTTTATAACATTGGCCAAAACAAGTCAAATACCTAAATTCGCACTTCTCAGACTCAAAAAGTAGCCTGTGAAGTCACATGGTGAAAAAATAAATGGTTAAAGAAAGAGAACTGGGACCATTGATGCAATCAATCAATGACATCTTTCTGACTGAATAAGTTTAAGTGCCTGACATTTCTTGTAACAACTTGTTATCATTTTCCTATTTTATTTCCTCAGTATGTGCTGCAATTCTGAACTGTTTTGATTTTGGTCCTTAGAGTTTTTATTAAAATTAAAACTTTAGATCCAGGTGTTTCATTATTTCTGGACTATTATGAAAATTTATATTGCATAACCAGGCCTTGTGGAATTGTTGGTGTTTTGATGTGAGACTGTAAAAAGCAGTACCATAGTTTGCCACATGTAACAAGCACTGCACTGTTTCTGCCAGATCCCCACAGGCCAGGTCGAGGGACCCCACCAGTGCACAGATCCGTGCCTAGTATGCATATAAGATCTTTGGTTAATCTCTTCCTGCCCTCTCCCTCCCCCCTTCCCTCTGAGATTCATCAGTCTGTTCCATGTTTCCATGCCTGTGCATTGAGCATCTGCAACCGGATGGTCAGTGCACATCATAGCTACCTGTCAAATGGTCAGACAGTCAGACGGTCGCTTAGGCTTTTATATATATAGATAAACTGATATATAATGGAGTCAAGATAATTTGACATTCATCTCAGAAATTTACAAACAAACAACAAAAAAACATTTTAAATTTAAAAGAGATAGCACAGCGATTTTAAAACCAGTGAAAAGCAGCATGAATAAACCATTTAGAAACTTGGATTAATGAGGCAGGTTAAAGTCTTCTAAGATGGTCATGAGATGTTTCTAGATGAAGCATTTGCCAGTAACAAGAGGATATTATATTTTGGGGAAAGGAATCATGACAATAAATACTTTATGTAGTGGAGCATTATACATTATGTAAATAATGGCTTGTCCTACCTAAATAATTCAAGGTAAAAATGAATAAGAAAAGATGGGAGACAATTAAAAATCTGATCCTTGTTGAATATGCTAGTAGAAGTTTAAAAGAACCATATGAGAGTTGGGGATTTTTTTCATTCAGTATTAAGAATGTACTCAATTTTATATATGGAAATTTAGGAATCACTAAAACTGCCCAGAATCTGTGGACAGAAAGTGAAAAACGAATAAGAAGATAAAATCAGAGTTGTAATTGATTTAGATTCATCAAAAGCATAATTTTGAATGAAAGAAGGAAGACACTAAAGAGTATAAAATATGTAATTTCATTAAAATAAATTTAAATTATACAAGCACAATGGCATACTTCAAAGACCTAGAAAAAACTCTCCAAAAATTCATCTGGAATAAAAAAAGACCCTGAATAACTGCAGCAATCTTGAGAAAGAAGAACAAAGTTGGAGGAATCACAATACCGAATATCAAGCTATACTACAAAGCCACTGTTCTCAAAACTGCCTGGTACTGGCACAAGAACAGACATATAGACCAATGGAACAGAACAGAGAACCCAGAAATAGACCCAAGCCATTATGCTCAATTAATATTTGACAAAGGAGGCAAGAGCATACAATGGAGTCAAGACAGTCTCTTCAATAAATGGTGTTGGGAAAAATGGACAGATACATGCAAAAAAAACCTGAAACTAGAACACCAACTTACACCATACACCAAAAAATAAACTCAAAATGGATAAAGGACTTAAATGAAAGACAGAAACGATAAAAAAAAATCCTAGAAGAAGCCATAGGCAGCAAAATAGCAGACATTTGTTGTAACAATGTATTTACTGATACAGCTCCTAGGACAATGGAAACTAAGGAGAAAATAAACAAATGGGACTACATCAAAATAAAAAGCTTCTGCACAGCCAAAGAAACCATAAACAAAACAGCAAGAGAGCCCACTGCATGGGAGAACATATTTGCCAATGTTATCTCCAATAAGGGTTTAATCTCCAACATTTACAGGGAACTTATACAACTTAACAAAGGGGAGATAAATAATCCAATCAGAAAATGGGCAAAGGACCTAAATAGACACTTTTTGAAAGTGGACATACAGAAGGCCAAGAGACATATGAAAACATGCTCAAAGTCACTAATCATCTGAGAGATGCAAATTGAAACAACAATGAGGTACCAGCTCACACCTGTCAGAATGGCTATCAACAAGGATGTAGAGAAAAAGGAACCCTCATGCACTGCCGGTGGGAATGCAGACTGGCGCAACCACTATGGAAGGCAGTATGGAGGTTCCTCAAAAATTTCAAAATGGAACTTCCATTTGACCCAGTGATCCCACTTCTAGGAATATACCCGAAGAAAACAGAAACACCAATCAGAAAGAATATATGCACCCCTATGTTCATAGCAGCACAATTTATAATAGCTAAGATTTGGAAACAGACTAAGTGCCCATCATCAGATGAGTGGATTAAAAACCTGTGGTACATCTACACAATGGACTACCACCCTGCGGTAAAAAAGATGGAGTTCTTACCATTTGCAACAGCATGGATGGAACTGGAAAGCATTATGCTAAGCGAAATAAGCCAGTCAGAGAAAGATAAATATCACATGATCTCACTCATTTGTGGAATATAAAGAAATAATAAACTGATGAACAAAAATAGATACAGAGACAAAGGGCATCGAACAGACCATCAAACCTCAGAGGGAAGACAAGGACAGGTTGGAGTTGTAAGAGATCAACCAAAGGACTTGTATGCATGTATATAAGCATAACCAATGGACATAGACACTAGGGAAATGAGGGCATGTTCCAGGGATTAGGGGATACTGGAGGGAAGTCAATGGGGGGAAAGGGAGACATATGTACCACTTTTTGTAATACTTTAGATAGATAAATAAATAAATAAATAAATAAATAAATAAATAAAACAAGCAACATTAATCTGTTGTGTTAGAAGCTATTATAGATGTTATTCCTGGCTAGTAATGCACTAAGAAAAAGCAGCTGTAAAAGAATTTTTGGAAGCTTGTTATTTTCCATTTATTGACATTTTTTCTGGTTTCCTGGGTATATGCACTTTGTTAGAATTGATTTAGATGTATATTTTTTATTTTTGTACTTTTTTATAAGTATATAATATTTCTGGAAAACAATTAATTACACAATCCCACAGTGAATTACCAACAAAATATAGTTCTGGAAAGGCTCAGGAGTCCACTTAAGACACTTCAGCAACACAATTCTTTATATAGTTTGGAAATTAACCCCTTATTAGATATATCATTGGCAAATATGTTCTCCCATATAGTGGGTTCCCCTTCCATTTTGTTAATAGTTTATTTTGCTTTGCAGAAGCTTTTTAGTTTGGGGTACTCCCATTTGTTTATTTTTTTCTTTATTTCCCTTGCCCTAGGAGACATATGGCCAAAAATATTGTTCTGAGCGATGCCTAAGGACAATGGAAAATTATTTAGACATAATAAAGAAAGGAAATCCTTCCATTTGCAACAAAATGGATGGATCTTGGGAGCATTATGCTAAATGAAATATGGCAGACAAAGATAGACAAATACTATATGATCTCATTTACACATGAACTCTAAAATAGCCAAACTCATAGACCCAGAGAACAGAATCATCATTACCAGTGGCTGGTGGGTAAGGGAAACATGAACATGTTAGTCAAAGTGTATTGCATTGCATTATATAACTGCCTTTGTTTTATTGTAGTTCCTACTAAGTTGGCCTGACTTTTCTTTCATGAGTATATCATTTTCAGTTTTTCCTTCTGCGTTCCATATCAACATATACCCTGTTAGTATAAGAATTAGAAACATGTCCATTTTTATAAATTTAGCATTTAGTGTGTGGAATGCACAGAGCTAAGTGTTTGAGACTTACAATTGAATTGGTTGTTGCTAATGATCATATGAAGAGAATACATTTCTTCTTACAATTTGATGAATAAACAGAAGCTTTGTGAGTTTAGGCAAATTGCTTAGATTACAGTTCATAATGAAAGTACAGAGACTTACACTATGTTTAGTCAGACTCAAACACCCATGCGCATTAAAATTAAGTAGTCATTAAAATAAAGGATATTTAATAACCTTTCCTAATTTTACTCTTGGGCCCCCAGAAATTATTTTACCACTGAGTTCTCTTGAGATGGGGAAAAAATAGCTAGCTCCTTGTAGTTACTACTTCTGGTTTTCACATGAGGAAAATACTACATTAGGTAAAGAAACTGAAGAGCTGAAAAATGTGAATTATTTGTAGTCCCATTTTCATCTATATATTTTAATTAAATTTATTGAGGTGACATTGGTCAATAAGATTATATAGATTTCAAGTGTAAAATTTTATGATGCATCATAGGCATATAGCATAGGTATATTCATTCCCTTGACATCCACCACCCAAAGTCAAATCACCTTCTGTCACCATGTATTTGACCGCCTTTACCCTTTACTACCTACACATCCCCTTCCCTCTGGTAACCACAGTACTGTTTTCTATGCCTATGAGGTTTTGTTTGTTTTCATCCCACATATGAGTGAAATCCTATGGTTCTTAACTTTTGTCTGACTTATTTCACTTACCATGATATTCTCAAGATCCATCTATGTTGTTGCAAATGGCAGTCATCTATGTATTTTTATTTAGTTTGTCTAGCTACCATCCTATAAAAAATAATGTGAAAATAAACAAGAGTTATCAATATAACTTTCTAAAACCAAAACATCTTTATAAATAGAGCTTACTATTTATATCTTTTTGAAAATACTTTCATGTTATTGGTATTAACTAAATTATTGAAGGAATAAAATGTTGCATTGCAAATATGGGGATTTAATAAAAATTTAATTAGCAAAAATGTTGACATGCTTTCCATAATAAATTTTACTGCAGTTTGATAAAGTATCCTTCAGATTGCCTTTACATATGATGTGGAGCTCTTAAAGTGATATAAAATATATCTCTATGGAATTCACTATGGTTTAATTTTTTTCACAATGCACATTAAAGAATTATCATGTATATGATTATCACACCTGAAGGGATGTTTTGTATGTATCCTAATAGTTTATATAGAAAACCTTTTAAAATTAAAAGGAATGTTTGTTTTTCTATTCATTCTGTGATTTAAGATAACAGAAGATTGAAAGCATGGTAGAATCATGCATGTCTATTTCACTAAGTACTGCCTTTCCACTCTGGAGATTATGATAGCACTTATTAAACAGAAAATTTATAATTTTTCGCATTTCTGTTTCTTTAATCTTTTAACAGTAGGCTTTATAAATTTTTACTGTTACCATTAGACCTTTAAGTTACATATCTATTTGTATACATACATTCTTAGGTCCTAATTTATGTTAAAATAGCTTTATCATTTATTATGTTTAATGTTCTACTGTCAGTAATATTAATTCTGTGTATTGTTTTGCAAGTTATCTCCCAGAAAATCCAATATTCACAAAGACTAAATCAAATGAATAAGTATTTTAAAACTTCTCACAGATAGGAAACAACAAACTAATTGGGTATACAAATTAGAACTATAATATCTCAGCTTTTCTTTCAGTATGAATTGTAGAAATCTTATCCTATATAATAAAAAGCTAATAAGTAAATTATCCCCATGGGCGGGAGTTCAACTGACCAGGAGTTAGACGTGCGCTGACCACCAGGGGGCAATGGGGGCAGGCAGCTGGGGGAAGGGAGGCCCCTGCCCTGGCAGCCGGCAGCTGCTAGGGACCCTACCGTGCACGAATTTCATGCACTGGGCCTCAAGTATATAATATAAAATTGCTTAGAATTAGGAAAGAAAAGTGACATAGGAATCTGAGAATAACAAGTAATTTTAAAGTCAAGAATCAGAAAGAATACAAATATATTAAATAAGGATGTCATTAACTCACCTCTGTCTTAAATGGTCCCAGACCAGGAAAGTTCATTACTTATCTTCTAAAATTCTATCTTTGTGGCCTCTCAAGATTTGTGAGCACCTTTAGCTAGTTGTCCCCATGGACATGGCATTTCACCATCCAGGGAAACTTGTTATAATCTGCATGAACCACAAATTCAATGGACATTTCCTATTCATGATTGTTTATAAAAATGCTAAATAAGACTATCTTTCTCTGTGTTAATAGAAAATTGGTGCAAATAATCGCAAACACTAGGTAATCCATAAATCATTTATACTTGATTTTAGAATTTATTATGTAAATTGCATTCTACAGCAGAATTGTCATTCTAATACAATTTGCTTAGGATGATATTTAAATTAGTTTTCATTCCCTTGACATCCACAACTGAAGGTGAAATGAGTCAGCAAACAAGTGACTTAGGTAAGGAAAAAATATGCTTGGAAATAAAAATGCACTATGAAGAATTTTAAACCTTTTTTCTTCCAAGGTCCATTTGGATATTTATCACATCATTCTCAGGCCCTTCAAAATTATCCACTTAAAAATTAGCCTGCTATATTTGGTCGAACATTTAATTGACTCATCCCTAATGCCTTGGCAAGGCCCGACCAAATGACTTCATGGGCCTTATATGGCCCAGGGGTCAGACATCCCCTATCCCTGACTGAAATGACTCATGTCAATTATGTAATCTAGCATGCACAGCTTAGATAGAAACATAAGATGACATTTTTGGGAGGTTACACGCTTATCAGTTTTATATTCCACAGATATATCTACTTAAACATATCCCTGATTAAAACAATTTCCCAATACCATTCTTAAAGATATATGTTCTACCCTAAATTCATTTGCTAACATTTTGGGTTTGTTATACATGTAAGTATATACTGGAATCCCAGTCTGGAGAAAATAAAAATATACCTAGTGTTCAAAAAAGATGGCATTAAAATCAAAAGTTCAATCACACATTAATTAAAAAATAATAAAAACAGATTATTTTTTTAAAAACATACGACAGACTACTTTTTTACTCAGGAGAAATTTTCAGCTTTAACTTCTTTCTTTTTTTTTTTTTGCTATTAAACACCAATCCCTTTATTAAAACTACAGAAACATTAGCACTTCAAAAACTTGTGCAATCTCATGTCTTTCACCATCCTTCAGTTTCTCCACCCTCCACTTCTAAGTACAGTCTCATATTATCTATCTTAAGTGTTAAACAAAAAATCAAATTCAAGAATTTAAGAAGCCATATCTTCTCCCATTTGTGACTTTTCTATTTCCCATCACTGTGAATATTCTTTTGAGAATTTGCTCTGTATGTGCTTACATAATAACTGTAATTGCATGAATTTTTTCTAGCGTTCTTAGTGTACTTTCAGAATTTTGAGGAAAAGGCTTGCAATTTATTCACTCTATGTCACCAGTAAATAGTACAGTTACTGAAATGTAACACCCAGTCAGTGAATATATATTACAGAATAAATAATTCTCTTATTAAATAAAAACTTTTGGAAGTAAATATAAATTCTGAAATACCACAAATGTATATATTTAAATAAAAAAATTAAGAAATAATAAACACCATGACACATCAAAAACTTAATTTAGAAACTGAAATTTTAGTTTTCTTAAGATAATTTAGGCAATGATTAAAATCAAAACAACAAACATATTATTTGTTTGGACTTTATTTCTTAAAAAATTCTTCTGTGTTGCCATGCAAACTTTTAGTTAAAACAGTTTACAAAGTTTTGCAAATGATGACAATAAATATCCTGAAAAGAATCAAAGTAAAAATAATTAAAGGCAAAGAAAAAAGTAAGTATATTTCACCAGAAATTTAGAAACTTTAGATATTTGTAGTCTGTCATAAGCATCATGTTAGCCTGCATTATTGATAAAATGTTTCATGAATAATAAGTAATAAAAATGTTATCTCCTGTAGAGATGTCCTACCCTTCATTGAAAGTAGAATATTGAAGTTTCCAACTACTACTGTAGAACTGTTTATTTCTCCCTTTAATTCTTTCAATATTTGCTTCGTATATTCTACAATGTTTACTTTATATATTTTGGTACTGTGTTGTTATGCTGGGACTGACCGGCAGACCCTGAGCAATGGATGAATGATTACTCTGACACGTTTCTGTGAAAGAGAGACTAAGGGACTACTTGGCTATCGCCACCAAGTGCCCTGTTCGCCTGCCTCCTTAGGCTTTTATTATAACAACAGCTTGAACTCAAATTAACTATTAGATACTATCAGCAGGGTAAGCATCCTTGAGAAAACACCTGCATCTGTAGTGTCTTTCAAACAAGGACGTTTTGAAGTCTAAACATAAAGATTCTAGTAAAACACCCGGGGGCTCAGACTTGTTTGGAAAAGTCAAGGCAGGGGCTGCTGCCTTTGGCAAGGCCCCCCAGAGACCTCGGACCTTTCAGAGAATCCTTACAGACTTTCCAACCAGCGCCATGCTTCCCCACATTGCTAGGTTCATATATGTTTATAACTGGTATATATTTCTGATTAATTGACACTTTTATCAATATTGAATGCCCTTCTTAATCTCTTGTAATAGCTTATTACTTAAAGTCTATTTTTGTCTGATATTAGTATACCAACCCAGTTCTTTTTTGATAATATTTGCATGAAATAACTTTTTCCATACTGGCACTTTCAACCTATTTTTATCTTTATATTAAGTGAATATTTTATACAAATTATATCATTGGACCATAGTTGTTGTTTTTAAGGCATTCCACAATATCTACCTTTAAATTGAAGAGTTGATTCCCTAAATATGAAATAGTACTTATGAGGAAGGACTTACTTCTGCTGATTTGCTATTTCTGGTTGGCATGTTAGCTTCATTGACACTTTGTTGTTCATTGGTGACTTCATTTGTATTTAGTTTTGTTTTTTTTGCATTTAATCACTTTGATTTCTCATTTCCTTTCTATATATTCTTTAGATATTTGAGTTTACCATGTGTATTATTTTTAACATCTAAATTTACAAGAAACTAATTTGAATTGAAGTGAACCTGACTTTAATAGCATACAAAAGCTCTACTTATACAATGCTGTTCTTTTTTATGTTATTGTTTTATAAATTACATCTTTATGCATTATGTGTCTCCAAACAGATTTATAATTATTTTCATGCACCTGTCTAAATCAGGTAGGAAATAAAACATGGAATTACAAACCAAAAACACAATCATGCAGGCTTTTACATTTCCCCATGTAGCAGTGGTTCTCAACCTTCCTAATGCCACGACCCTTTAATACAGTTCCTAATATTGTGGTGACCCCCAACCATAAAATTATTTTTGTTGCTACTTCATAACTGTAATTTTGCTACTGTTATGAATTGTAATGTAAATATCTGATATGCAGGATGTATTTTCATTGTTCGCGACCCACAGGTTGAGAACCGCTGCCAGGGTATGTTTATTTCTTTATATAGCTTTGATTTATTGTTCATTGTTTTTTAATTTTAAACTGCAAAACTTCATTTGGCATTTCTTTTGGGAAAGTCTAGTGACTTTCCCTCAACTTATGTTTATCTGTGAATGTCTTACTATTTTACTCATTTTTGAAGGACCATTTTCCAGCTACAAATACCTGGTTGAAAGGTTTTATTTTTCTTTGCTATTTATTGTATGTTATTCCACTGTTTTCTGTCCTCCATAGTTTCAAATGAGAAATCTTTTGTTTATCTTATTGTGTATTCCTTGTAAGCCATGAGTCTCTGTCTTTGTGCTAATTTCAAAATGATTTCACTCATATGTGGGATATAAAACTGACACTTGTGAGCATACACAGCAGTGTGGTGGTTACCAGAGGGAAGGGAGGTGGAGGAGAAAGGGGTCCTAATATATGGTCACAGGAGAAAATTTGATTTTGAGTGGTGGACACACAGTGCAATATACAGATCTTGTAACATAGAAACAAACACCTGAAATCTATCCTATATAATAAAAGCCTAATATGCTAAGTGTCCGACTGTTCGTTTGACCGTTTGACCAGTCACTATGATGTGCACTGACCACCAGGGGGCAGATGCTCCAACCAGTAGGTTAGCTTGCTGCTGGGGTCCGGCCTATCAGGACTGAGCAAGATGGGCTGGACATGCCCTGCAGCCCTCCCGCGGTCCCTCCCCAGCCCCAATCATGCACTGGTGGGGTCCCTCAGCCTGGCCTGCACCCTCTCACAATCCAGGACCCCTCAGGGATGTGAGAGAACTGGTTTCTGCCCGATCTCTGCAGGCCAGGCTGAGGGACCCCGCTGGTGCATGATTCTGTGCACCAGGCCTCTCGTATGATCATATGAACCAATGTCACCCCAATAAATTTAATGAAAAAGAAAACAAAACTAAAAACATTTTTTAGTTTCAAAATGCAATTATAATCTGTATTGGTGTGGGTTCCTTTAAGTTTATCTTATTAAATTATATCAATATTCTTGGATTTGTAGATTCATATAATTCATTAAATTTGATACTTTGGGCCATTATTGATTCAGATCTTCTCTCTGTCCCTTTCTCTCTCTCCTTTTCTTTTTCTCTCCATTTGCCACACCCCACATCTATTTCTAGGACTCCCACAATGCCTACATGTTCCATCTGATAGTGTTCCATAAGTCCCTTTACCTTTATTTCAGTTTTTTACTATTTTTTACTTTCTGCTCTTCAGTCATGATCATTTCAATTATCCTTTCTTCACAGTTGTTAATTTTTCTGCCTGTTCAACTCTTACATTAAACTTCCCTAGAGAATTTTTAAATTTAGTTATTGTACTTTTAGGTCCAGAATTTCTTTTGGTTATTTTTTATAATTTCTATCTTATTATTAATATTTTAATTTTATTCATATATCATTTTGCTGATTTCTTTTTTCCCCTTTTTCATATTTTTCTTTAATTCTCTGAACATATTTAGGAAGGTTATTTTAAAGTCTTTGTCTAATAAGTTAAATGTCTGGGCTTCCCCAAGGATGGTTCATATCAATATATATTTTTCCTTTGAATAGCCATGTTTTTTTCTTTTTATGCTGTGATTTTTGTTGCTGTTGAAAAATGCACACTTTAATATTATATTGGTAATTCTGATAATAATATTGTTTCTTTCTCCCAGTTTTGCTGTTGATATCCTATATAATAAAAGCATAATATGCAAATCAACTGAATGGTGGAATGACCAGTCAGCAGGGGGCGAGGCCAGGGAGCAGGCGGCACCAGGCCAGCCAAGCCACATGCTAGTAGGCAGAGGGAGGGGATGGCGATCGGGGGGCATCCCTTGATTGGCCTGCCCAGTCGCCTCCCACAGACTGGGGGCTCCCGGACTGCAAGAGGGTGCAGGCCGAGCTGAGGGACCCCTCCCCCGAGTGTACAAATTTTCTTGCACCGGGCCACTAGTCTATAATAATAAAAGGGTAATATGTTAATTAGACCGGATGTCTTTTGGACATCATTCCGGACGTCTTTCCTGCCAAAGCTGGGGCTGGAGGGAAGCCAGCCTGGGTCCTGGATGCCTGCAGGCAGCCCGGGGGAAACCAGCCCAGTCCTGGGTGCCTGCTGGCGGCCGGAGAAGGGAAGCCCGGGTCCCAGATGCAGGAGGAAAGCCAGTGCCGGCAGCCTGGGTCCTGGGTGTGGAAGGGAAGCCAATGCTGGCAGTCAGGGGAAGGAAGGCCTACTCTTGCACAGATTTTCATGCATCAGGCCTCTGTTACATATATAAAAGGGTTAGTGATTTTTTTCAAACTATTTTTGTAAAGATTATTTTTCTTCTTGTCTGTGGTCACTGAAGTCTCTCTTTCTTTTGCTCATGTTTTGACATGAGATTTCCTTGGACAGATAGAACTAAAAACAAAATTAAAACCAAATGATAACAAAAACAAATACCTCTCCCTGTTTTTGCAGATTGGCTCAGTCTCGAGGTAGTCTAAAATTTATCTGGTCTTGTGAAGAACTTAAGGGTCAAGCTGAGGTAGTAGCTAGGGTTTTAAGAAGTTTTTTCTTAGCATGTTTTTGTCTTGGGCATGACATGTGTTTCTAAATTTTTCTGTATAGATGTCCTAATTTTCCAAATAATCTTCTCCAGCTTTACTTCCTTGGCCCTTGACTGTTTATGCTGTAACCATAATCTTTTATCTCAGGCATATGTGCATTGTTAGTTCCCCTGTCACATTTCTGAGCAATGCCTGCTACTCTTCCATCCTGAATTCTCAATTAGACAAAATAGAAATGAGAGCTTTCTTACATCATGGAGCATCCAGAGTACTTAGAACAGACACACATGTTAATTTGTAAATAATTGTTTCTGGTCTCTCCAAAACTAGGGACCAGTGAACATAAAGGTAAATGAAAAAAAAAATCATAAAATATAGGGTGTCCCAAAAACTGTATACACATACTTTTAATAAGTATAAAGGCAGTGTTTATTAAAATACATTTCATTTTCAAAATTGAGCTGACAGCTATTAACATATGTATACATTTTTGGGACACCTTGTATATGACTAATCTTCAAATTAATCATGAAAAGCAAATATAATATTAATGAGAGTGTTTCAGTGAAAAAAATTACTTCCTAGTAGAGGCATTTAAAAAATAGAAACAAAATCTAGTTCAAACAAACTCAGTATTAACATATTCATGATTTATTTTGTCAAAAGAAAATTTCCTTCTTAATGCAATATTTTTTCATGACTAAGTAAATATAAAGATACTTAACTTCTATACTTAATGTGTTCTGAATAAGTTTTAATATATATTTACAAGTATAATTGTTTTTAATGTTTTCCCCTAAGGGGAAATTAAAAGATAATGTAATTCAAAGAGAGAAAATTTATCCTCCAAGCAAATTAATCTACGTATGTAATAGAATTAATAATACATTTTACTTTGAAATACACAAATAAACTTATTTCCCAAAATCCCTTTTCATAAGTTAGAAATGTTGCCTTCCACAATTATAAATATTGTAGCTCAGTAGGTAATTTTACTGCAAGTTTGTAGAGCTTTTTAGGGTTTGTCATTCTCCATTTTTATCTAGATGAAAGTTGACTAATATGTTGTAAACTAATATTTCTGTCTAACATGTCAGTCTCTGAATTAACATAACTGCCATGTAAAAATTTTCATTACTTGAATTCTAGGTTAGATACACAGTATTAAGATTAGTAGATAGGCGAGGTGTGGAGAAATAGGAACTCTAGTGCACTGCTGGTGGGAATGCAAACTGGTGCAGCCACTGTGGAAGACAGTATGGAGTTTCCTCAAAAAGATAAAAATGGAACTCCCATTTGACCCAGTAATCCCACTTCTAGGAATATATCCCAAGAAACCAGAAACACCAATTAGAAAGAATATATGCACCCCTATGTTCATAGCAGCAAAATTTACAATGGCTAAGATTTGGAAACAGCCTAAGTGCCCATCAGCAGATGAGTGGATTACCAAACTGTGGTACATCTACACAATGGAATACTATGTTGCTATAAAAAAGAAGAAAGTTTTACCATTTGCAACAGCATGGATGGAACTGGAGAGCATTATGCTAAGCGAAATAAGCCAGTCAGAGAAAGACAAATATCACATGATCTCACTCATATGTGGGATATAGTGATCAACATAATTTCATGAACAAGAATAGATCCAGAGACAAATGGCAGGGGAGGTGGGGTTAGAGAGCAACCAAAGGACTTGTATGCATGCATAGTAACATAACCAATGGACACAGACACTGGGGCGGTGGGGCCTTGCCCGGGATGGGAATGGCTGGGGGGAAAAGTGGGGGAAAAGGAGACATATGTAAAACTTTAGACAATAAATAATTTTTTTAAAAAAGATTAGTAGACTACACGTTGACATAACTATTTTTACATTTTTAATCTTTTATGATGATTTTGAGTTCTTTGAAAGTTGCAATTTATTTAAATCACTATTAATTGTCACATATTCAAGCACACACCACTGTTCTTCTTAAATATAATATTTTGATCAACTTTCAGAAATCCTATATAGTAAAAGCCTAATATGCTAAGTGTCCGGTCAATCAGTTGGCCATTCAACCAATCAAAGCATAATATGATAATGATATGCTAAGGCCGCTCAACTGCTTGCTATGACATGCACTGACCACCAGTGGACAGACGCTCCGATTGGTAGGTTAGCTTGCTGCTGGGGTCTGGCTGATCGGGACTGAGCGAGATGGGCCGGACATGCCCTGTAGCCCTCCCACGGTCCCTCCCTGGCTGACCAACCTCCCACGTTCCTTCCCAGCCCTGATTATGCACAGGTGGGTTCCTTCGGCCTGACCTGCACCCTCTCGTAATCTAGGACCCCTTGGGGGATGTCAGAGAGCCATTTTCAGCCCAATCCCTCAGGCCAAGCTGAGAAACCCCACTGGTGCACAAATTTGTGCACCAGGCCTCTAGTCACTAATAATAAACTTATAGGAATGAAATGGTTTTGCCCACTAGTGTTACTCTCATTATTAACCTAATATGGCAACAGAAATTTTGTAGTTGTAATTGAAGTTACTATTTAATTGACTTTAAAATGGAGAGATTATGCCCTGGCTGGTGTCGCTCAGTTGGTTGGACATGGTCCAGACACTGAAGGGTCACAAGTTCAATTCCCGGTCCCAGTCAAGGTGTTTAACTAGGTTGTGTGTTTCCCCAGTCAGGGCACGTATGGGAGGCACTGGTCGAAGTTTCTCTCTCTCTTCCTCTCTCCCTTCCTCTCTCTCTCAGATAAGTAAAAACATATCCTCAGGTATGGATTATAAATTTTTAAAAATTAGAAATAAAATAGAGAGATTTTCTTAATGGACCTAACATACCATGAGTGCCCTTTCAATGGAGACTTTTCTTTAGCTGGTTGTAACCGAGGACAGCTGAGAAATTCAAATAATGAGAGGGATTTAGCATGATGAAGGTTCTCTTTGTCTGAGATGGACGAAGCCACAGGACAAGGACCTAAGCATGGCCTCTGGATGCTGAAAGCAGCCTGCAGCTGATAGCCAGGAAGTAAACAGGAATTCAGTCCCCAACTCTAAGGAAATGGTTTCTACCAATAACAGGAATAAGCTTGGAAGAGGACTCTGAACTGCAAATAAGCATGCAACTAGCCCCCAGCCTTGATTTCACCGGAGCAGAGAACTCAAACACATCATTTTGATTTCTGATCTATACACCGAGTTGAAAAATGAATGTTGTTTTAAGCCACTAAGATTATTGCAATTTGTTATGCATAAATAAAACTTCAACACAATTCCTTAATTTTATCAAGCTGATTGATAGAGCATTTGATAATCTACCATATTACCTTCAAATATATTTTGTGTATATTATGATATAATCATTCAAATTTCTCTAATAACTAAATAGTCACCTGCTGTTATAAGGGGAGTCAAATATTTCTTCCAGGTATCTCCAAATTTCTAAGAAATCTTAAAGTTCCCCTGTAAATAGCCAGTCCCTCTTTCTGCACACTAGACAGAACAATATAGGAAATGGAATCACTCTGTTAGCACTGTCAATAACTTTATTGTCACAATGGGTCACAGTTAGTTTGGCTAGAGCATGTCAACAGTTTCTCAGGCTGACCTCCAAGATTATGTTTTTGTTTTTATTTTTGGTAATTTATATTCCTTTGCCTATTTATCATTACCTTCACACACACACACACACACACACACACACACACACACACACCCCAAGGTATGTCAGCTGTCTGAATCCAGAGAGGTTTATCGATTTCAGCTGTGCATTTTGCAGGGACTGGGTATTGCCCATGAAAACAAAAGACATTTTTTCACCACTCATTAAAAGATCAGATATCCCTCATACTGAGATCCCTCTGGGAGCATTGGCATCTTGCCATCAAACTAAGATCAGAGCATCATGGACCAGATTTCCCTAATTTCAAATAACATCAAATTTCAAATTGAAAAATGGGTAAGAATTTTTGGTTCATCCCCTACCAGAAGAGTCTGGGTACACTTGGGCATATTACTTTACCAGAACAGAATGCCTTATATGTGGATAGACAGATTTTTCCAAGCCAACATGCACACACCCATATACATGCATAAAATCTCTCTCTGTCAAACGTACATATAGACACCCACACACCCACAAATAAACCACATTCTCTCAACTGGGGCACGGAAACACTTGCAGAATACATAGGTTTTGTGCACACCCTTCCCCTTGGGCAACTATGAACACATGCCTTATATTTAAAAACGAAATGAGAAAGTTTCTTCAGAAAACCTGCAAATCCCTGCTAAAGGTAATTTAGGTCTAAAACTATAAAGTTTGTCAAAAAAGGCACCTTTGTTTTCTAACTAGATTCATTTAATTAATTTATTGTCCTTGCACCAATTCAAAAAATATAGAAAACATGTACATTATGCAAAGGATTATAAATAAGATCATGAAAAAATGCCTATTTCTAAGGCATACATTCTATAAGGCAAAAAGGAATTTGAAAGGAGTTAAGTATAAGCCATTAAACATATTTTGTGTGGTGGGAAAAGAGTGGTTCGATAAATTAAAGGATTGTGACAAATGAAGACAACAATAAAAATTACACTATACCAAGTTCTAAATGTTGAATTAAAATTACTTATATAAATATGTGTGTAAAGTAAAAAGTAGCACAAGTAAAGTTCACAGCAACAAGAACACTTGCTAACTCAAGAGAAGGTCATGATTCCTAAAGAAAATGATATTAGTAGAGTTTGTAGGAGATAAGGTATATGAAGTACACAAGACCAAAATGTGTGAGGACTCATAGCCCTGTTTAGCATTTTGATCCTTTTTTAAGGTAAAACTTCTTTTGTTGGCCAGAATTGTGATAATATTCATAATTCTGGGTCTCAATTTGGCCTGGTTGGTGAAATGTACTAGAGTGAATAAAGAAGATAGTGATTTTGTGGGATTGGGCCTAAACCGGCAGTCAGACATCCCCCAAGGGGTCCCCGATTGGAGATGGTGCAGGCTGGGCTGAGGGAACCCCCCCTCCGTGCATAAATTTCATGCATCGGGCCACTAGTCAGATAATAAAGAGAGCTTTGAAGAAAACTGCAACAGTGTATGTGATTAGATAAGATAGGTTTGAAGTTATTTTAGAGAAGGACCAGAAGTACCTCTCTGGAAAGCAATTTTTCAGCACTGACTTGAAAGAAACAAGAGTGCATGGGCATGAAGCCACAAGCTTGCCAGGTAGAGAAGAGAGCAATGTAAAGGCCACAGGTGAGTAGAGTGGTTAGGAATAGTAAGGGTTCCATGGAAGTTGGGCCAAAATGAGCATGAAAGATTTAGAAGATGAAGTCAGAAATTCTTTTAGAGATATAGTGATAAAAAAAATCATAAGAGAGTTCTTACTTATTTTGGGTGATGCACATTCTTGTGTGTGTGTGTGTGTGTGTGTGTGTATAGATGATGATGAACAAGGGATTAAAAGGGAGTATCATTTTGTTTTTCATCTTTTAAATGGGTTCTGGATAATTTGTGAAAATAAAAGCATGTTGGTATCAATTGCAATAGTTCACAAATTATAGTATCTGATATCACAAATAATGAAGACACATATATTTATAACTTCTTGAACATCATTCACAAAATAATGGTTAATACTATAGAGTTTCTAAAACTGAAACATTTCTACTGAACCACGTATGTTCTCTACCTTTCCACATCTCTGCATTCTAGAATGCCACCAATTTTGTATTATGGTTGATCTCCATAGAGACACAGTTTAGTTTCCTTCCTTTGCATGGATCATTCTATATTTCTTCTCTTGATGACTGGTAACAGAATTATAGGTAACATAAACTTAGATAAGGGAGAATATATTCATCAAGATTCAATAACATATGTTTTAACATCATATCCTTTATGAAGGAAGATGAGAATAGAAAGGAAAATTTTGAAATTCATAAAACCACAATGTATAACATTCATTATTATGTACTTTGCTTCAATTTTTTTGGATAGGTTTTAAGCTCTTTTCTTCTTTAGAGTGTTTATAAATATTTAATGAGTGTTCAGCAGAGAACTATTTTTAGTTTTGATATTGTTTTTACTTGATGGCCAGCTAGTAAATCTAACACTTCTCCCATAGTGAAACAATTCAAGTGACATGAACCAAACAGTAGGATTTTGGTTACAAGGGCAGTTTGTCTAGTTTTCTATAGATTTTCCAAAAAAACATTTTTAAAGTAACAACTTTAGAAGATAATCAACATACTTTGTGAAAAAATAGTTGTCATACAATTTTAGGATTCAATGAACTATAAAACAATATGGGTTGATTCTAAGGAAGCTTCCAGACAATGCTCTGTCAATGAACCAGCAAAGCCCATAATGTAAAAGAGCACTCCTACACAGGATGTTTCTGAAGGAAATACCAGTAATGCAATTTAGAGAGTTTTATACTGTAATTTGAACAAATGATGAATTAAACACTCATATATGATCATTTATGTGTGTACACATATTCCAGATGCTCATATTGAGCCTTGGGCATTTTGAGAAGATGCTGTGGGGGCTTTATTAGGGAATCTAAAACAGCAATGCATAGTTGTTCCAGGCCTTGTATTAGAGCAATTCTTGTACTTGTTATATTCTCTACTCCCATGGAATTAAGCACTTTTGTACTTAAGTTTTGGTCCATGTATACAACAGTTGTTGTTTTAGATTGGTGGATGAATATCTGAATTTTATAAAATACAAAGTTATATTTACAAGGTCTGAAATAGATTTAAGCCACAAATTGCTTTAGTGAATTCACCTGACTTTTCCCAAATAGCCTATCTGACCATCTGCTAATTTTTCTAGGTTTTTGTGTTTAGCTAAATACCCTGATGCTTCCTGTGTGCATATATACCTACTAAAGATTTCTATTTCTTACTATTTTAAGTTTAAAAGCAAGGATAAGGTTAAATATTCTGGTAAAGCATATTAGATATTATTTTTGCGTGTTAATTTTTCACAACCCAAGAAAAGTGATGCTGAGTAACACATGTTAAAACTTTTTAAATGCTTCTACAATTCAAATTGTAACTTGAAAAATATTGATCTTACTTGTACTCATTACTTTGTTTTATCAAAATAATAATATGCATAGAAATTGCATAGCTTTTTGTTTTATAATTCTGGAGCTCAATTCTTTCTTAGCTTATAATTGCGCCCTTTTATCAATGTAGCAATATCTGTGTTATTACCGGTTTCCTTAGGCAATTCACATTCAATGTTTATTGGTATGGTTTGATTAAAATCTACCATCTTGCCGGATCTTCTCTATTTGTCTCGTTCTTTTTTTCCCCTCTTCTCTGCCTTCATTTGTGCTAACAGACCTTTTCTTTTAGGATTCCATTTTATTTCCCTTTTTATGTATACATCTTGTTGTCCTTGTTGCTAATTCCTTAATGTTGCCTTAAGGTTTATAATATGCATTATTAATTAATCAAAGTCTACTTTCAAATAATATTATACTACTTCATATAAAGTGTAAGAATATTACAACTGTATATTCCTAATTCTTTCATTCCACCTTTTGTGCTATTATTGTTATGCTCTCTTTTAAACACTAGTATGGCATAAACACACAATATAGTACTAACATATTTTTTAGGATTTCTGTTATAAATGAGAAAAATAATTTCATTATACTATCATCTTTTCATTTGCAGTGTTATTCATTTCATCTTATATGTCCAAATTCTGATATGGTATTTCTACCTTAACAAACTTCACTTACTATTGTTTACAGAGTAGGTATGTTGAAAATTAATTCTTTCAGTTTTGGTTTTGTCTGAGAAAGTTGTTTCTCAAACATTCAGACCACAAAAAATTACTATTACAAGTGATGCTACAGTGAGCATTGTTTAACATGTCTCATAGCATAAGTGGGATAACTTTATTTAGCTTACATCCAGAGTGGAATTTTGGGGTCATAAGATATATACAACTTCAATCTTATTTATGATTTTTGAATTGCTATTCAAATGAGGTTATACCTATTTACAAATAACCTGATTTTATTTCACAGCCCTTGCTTTCCCTGTTCTTCAATATTTGGAAGTGTCAGAATTTAATTAGTGTATAATATTTCTATCTATGAAACAATATATATGCATATATATTGCCAAATTATGTATATCATTATTTAATATATTTAAGGCTTTATATAAAATAATTTAATTATTGTTTAATTCTTTGGAATACTTTTAATATACACCTTTGAAAGAAAAAAATTTCTAGATTTTTGGAGATTGTTAAAAAGAGTGAGATGCTAAAGTATGAGTTTCATTAGTTTGCATAATATCCTACTATCTACTGCTTCTCAATTTTTAGAGCATAAGTCAATGTAAATTAATTAAAGTTGTATATTTTTTCAGAAAGCAATTTAAATTTTGTACTTATTAGTACCCCTAATTGGGGGCAATTTATAATTTTCTGTTTCAAATTGAAGTTTCCAATGGAAAAAAGATACTAGACTGACAATGTATATCTAGTAAATTATAGCTGAAATTAGGCTACTATTAGTATAAATGTAAGTATTGGTAGAAGATAAATGATTGTCCTAATTAGTGATTAATGACTTACTTTTGATGCATATATCATTAAAGTATAGAAAGAATTAAAGAACATAATTTGCCTTTTGGGGTTTTAGTTCCTTTCAGAATATAGAATTTAATACTGTATAATAATGTAACATTTGTCAGGAAGTTATAATCCTTTATAATCTCAACTCTTGAAGCAATTGAAAAGCCAACATAGAAAAAATGTTCACTGTTACCAGAATTAATATTGGCTAGGTTTTATTAACTTTACTTGTGTAGATATATATTAATAAGGTATTCTTAGATTATAAACACAATGTCCATTTTCATTCCTTTGAACATTGCTTAGATTGAACATATTTGCAATAGTATTAAAAAATTTGAAGCTGTCATATGAAGTACTCAGACGAGGTATAATATATACTATTAAAACAATGAAGATATTTGAACTTTTTAAACAATCAATAGTTAATTTGGGTGTACTCAAGTTGCCATTGACATTCTGATATACTTGATATATATTCTTATTAAAATAAAACTTAATTTTAAAAGTCACTATAATAAAACAGTATTTCTAGTCTCAATCATGTTTCTTCTAATCTGACCTTCACTGTACTGAATATGAAAATTCATATTTTCATAGATCAAGATTCATAACCAGGAAATACACAGTAACAAATACAGGATTAGTTTCTTGTTTTAAATTCTCACAGATCCAATTTCCTTTTTAATAATGGAGCAAAAATGTTTCTTTAAAACTGCATTGAACAACCTTCCTCTGTCTCACACCCCTTACCTCCATTTCCTTCTTAACAGGAAGAAAAGCAAAATTTCAAAGGTAGACAAAAACATAGAAGACAGTTATAATAATACTAAAGGCCCAGTGCACAAATTCATGCACCAGTGGGGACCCTCAGCCTGGCCTGCAGGATCAGGCCGAAACCAGCTCTCCAACATCCCCCCAAGGGGTCCTGGATTGCAAGAGGGCACAGACCAGGCCAAGGGACCCCACCGGTGCACAATCGGGACTGGGGAGGGATGCGAGAGGTTGGTCAGCAGGGGAGGGACTGCAGGAGGGCTTCAGGGAGTGTCCAGCCCATCTCGCTCAGTCCCAATCAGCCGGACCCCAGCAGCAAGCTAACCTACCAGTCAGAACATCTGCCCCCTGATGCACTTCATAGCGACTGGTTGACCGGTCTACTGTCTGCCCCCTGGTGGTCTGTGCACACCATAGCAAGTGGTTGAGCAGCCTTAGCATATCATTAGCACATTACACTTTGATTGGTTGAACGGACGACCAGACACTTAGCATATTAGGCTTTTATTATATACTAGGAGCCCAGCGCGCTATTCGAAATCACGCAGCCCTTCCCACTCCCTCTCCAGCCCTTGAAGCAGCCACAGCTGCTACTGATCAGGCCCTCCCCCAGCACAGGCGCGCAGAGGCCCCTGCCACCCTGCCCCGAACGCTGTGCGCACAACCTCCTCCTGTCTGGTGGACCCGTTATTGTGCCCCGGTTAATTAGCATATTACTCTATTTTATATATATATATATATATATATATATATATATATATATATATATAGACTAGAGGCACGGTGCACAAAATTCATGCATGGAGGGGAGTCCCTCAGCCCGGCCTGCACTCTCTCCAATCCAGGACCCCCGGGTATCAAGCCTAAACCGGCAGTCGCACATCCCTCTCACAGTCCGGGATTGCTGGTTCTTAACTGCTCACTGCCTGCCTGCCTGATTGCCCCTAATCACTCTGCCTGCCTGCCTAATGCCCCCTAACTACTCCACTGCCAGCCTGATCACCCCTAACTGCCTCTGCCTGCCTGATCGCCCCTAACCTCTCTGCCTGCCTGCCTGATCACCCCTAACTGCCTCTGCCTGATCGCCCCTAACCTCTCTGCCTGCCTGCCTGATCACCCCTAACTGCCTCTGCCTGATTGCCCCTAACCACTCTGCCTGCCGGCCTGATTGCCCTAACTGCTCTCCCCTGCCAGCCTGATCACCCCTAACCGCCTCTGCCCTGGCCCTGCCACCATGGCTTTGTCCAGAAGGATGTCCAGAAGGTCGTCTGGAAGACATCTGGTCTAATTAGCATATTACCCTTTCATTAGTATAGATAGGATAATGGTTCCTGAATTCCAGAAGACTGACTTATTCCTGAATTCCCAAAAGCAAATAACAATGAAAGGGTTTTAGAGACAGGAAAGGCAGCTTTAGGGAAGGGTCTATGGCAGAAGAATGCATACCTGACAGGCAGAGACAGCTCCAAGCTGCCAGATTGTTTACAAGAATGTTACAAGATAAGGGGAAGAAGAAGAGGGACCACGGGATGAGCTTTGAAACTTTGAAACTGATGCCATACAGGGAAAAGGGGGAAAGTGGCCACTTAGAAACGCACGGGGGACATAAAATAAGGAAGGGTCCAACTAGAAAATAGGATGAACAAAGAAGCTGCCAGCATTTATAAACTTGTAGACAAAGAGACTCACTGGACTAGATTTTTCCCATTTTAGAGAAAGAGGGCTCCCTATTTTGGTAAACCTTCCCCAAGGTGTACCCCTTTAGGGACAAATTTCCCAGGGGGAGTTTGTGTACGCTTGCAATAAACTTCCACATTTTTGCTTAAAATCTTTTAGTCTGTGAATTTTTTTTTTTTTACATTTTTATTGATTTTTTTACAGAGAGGAAGGGAGAGGGATAGTTAGAAACATCGATGAGAGAGAAACATTTATCAGCTGCCTCCTGCACACCCCCTACTGGGGATGTGCCCACAACCAAGGTACATGCCCTTGACCGGAATCGAATCTAGGACCCTTCAGTCCACAGGCCGACGCTCTATCCACTGAGCCAAACCAGTTAGGGTTTAGTCTGTGAATTTTGTTCTTCAAACTTCATAGTACAAGAACCTGTAAGGAGAGTCCCAGCTTGCCATTCAGGGTATAAGAAACAGATAAAATAATTAAGATTTAATGTCTTTGAGGAGTGAGAATCAGTCTTCAAAGACATTTCAAGATTTATGGATTCAGTGTTTGAATATTTTGTGTGTGTGTGTAGAACACATTTTTGTAACATAATATTTGGAAAAGTGTATACCAGAGTACATAGAAATAGATGGTAAATGAGAGAGAGGTGCAGAGGAGGAAGGGAGGAAGGAAGGAAGGAAGGAAGGAAGGAAGGAAGGAAGGAAGGAAGGAAGGAAGGAAGGAAGGAAGGAAGGAAGGAAGGAAGGAAAATACAAGCATTCTATAAAATAATACATTGCTTCTTCTCACCTTCACTCCAAAAAATTCCTCCCCAAGGAAAATAAAGTAATTGGTACTATGATTAAAAAAATAAATCTTTTGTTATCCTTTATTTTCCTAGAGGCCAGGATAATATGTCAAGGAAAACCTGCACATGTTTAAGTTTTGGGCTATGAAACTAATATAAAGTATATTAATATTTAATAAAGACTGAGGAGAGAAGGTTAAAAAAAAAAGCTGGCTTCTCTCTAATCATTAAAATCCTGAGGGAGTTCTGTAAATGTTACATGGGTTTGAAAATGTTTGTAGACTACATCAAAGCTTGCAATATTGGAATAGGTTAAGGACCTACCATATATTAATTGACTAAGATCTTAAAAGAAATATAACATTTAGACTAATTTAAGCTTTCTTAGAAAACCCATCCTTTCTTCACCATATACTATAAGTGGCAATGAAGATTTACAGTTAGTTCTTAGTTAGCTAATTTAATCTAAAGATTGATATTTATTTATTTTAAAAAATTAAGAACACTTAACATAAGATCTCTCCTCTTAACCAAAATTTAGATGTATAGTACATAATTGCTGACTATAGGTACAATGTTGTATAACAGAAATATAGAGCTTACTCATCTTCTTTAACTGGAATAGTAGGCCCACTAATTAGTAACTCCACATTTCCCCCTCCTCACAGCTTCTGGCAACCATCATTTCACTCATTGGGTTCCATGAACTTGACAATTTAGAGTGTTCATACAAGTGGAATCATATAGTATTTGTCTTTCAGTAACTGACTTATTACACTGTATAACATACTGAAGGTTTATCTATGTTTTCTCATTCTGCAGAATTTTCACTCTTTTTCTGATTCTGAATAGTTTTACATTGTGTTTATATTTTTTTATCCACTCATCTGTCAATGACCATTTAAGTAGTTTCTACAAATTGGCAGTTGTGAATAGTGCTGCAGTAAACATGGAAGTGCTGTCTCCTCAAGGACCTGGTTTCAATTATTTTGAGTAAATAGGGATTTCTAGGTCGTATGATAAATGTATTTTTAATTTTTTTTGAGACTGCACTATTTTGCATCCCTACCAACAATATGCAAGGGTTCTAATTTCTCCACATACTTGCCAACAATTGCTGTCTTTTTCTTTTTATAATAGCAATCCGGATGGCTGTGAGGTAATATCTCATTTTTATTTTTATTTTTTATTTTCATTTAGGAAATAATGATTAGTGACATGGAGCATTTTTCATATACCTATTTGGCAATTTGTATCTCTTCTTTGCAGAAATGCCTATCTAAGACTTAAGTCATTTTTTTTAAAAAATTGGGATATTTACTATTTTTGCTATTGAGTGTTGGTAAATTAATATTTGTCTGAGCATATTCTTTTTTTCCCCAATGTATTACAAATAATAGATTGCCAAACTTAAATAAACCTTTTATTAGTCTGTTTTAAAAAATGGAAATATATTAAAAGATCTTTTTTCCTAAAAGATGAGCATTTTACATTGTGATAATGCCTGTAAAATTAAAAAGAAACTGAAACTGAATTACCATGTTTCTCTTTTATTAGATAGGATTACAGAAAATAAATGCATATTGAGTATGTCTAAATAGTTCACATAGTTGAGTGGTACAAACATCTACATAGTGTATTATCAACCAGAAAGAAAATGTTAGAGGACTTCTTTCATCTCAATTTCCTCTCTTTGGTAACCAGTGCCAAATTCTTAAACTCTCTGCTCTTTAACCAATGGACACAGACAGAAGGGGTGTGAGGGAATGTGCCGGGGACATGGGAGTGGCCGGGGAGAGGTCATTAGAGGAAAAGGGAGATATACGTAATACTTTAAACAATAAAGAATTTTTTAAAAAAATCTCTGATCTTGCTTACACTATTACCTTGTACTTCAATTTATATTGTATATAACATATTAGAAAAATAAGTTGATTATATTTTTCTCTATTATAAACAACAGTGCAACATCTTCAATGTAAAGTAATGCAATTCTTTTGACATATCCCCCTTTGAAACCATTGTAATTAACCTAGTTATTAATCACAGGAAAAGAGCAAAGGGGGAGGCCGAATATTACAGGCATGTCCTTGGGCAGCTTTGCCAGGAAGTTGCAGCTTTACACTCCTCAGGGAGCCACAAGTCTATTCCCCACAGATCCCTGGGAGAAGGGACTGGACAGGGAGAACAGGGGCATGTGTAGGAGGTTGGGATGATGTCAGGAAGGTACTTGTTTGTTAGTCACACCTGGGAACAGGTCATGGGCCGGAATGGGCATGGCTACTGCAAGCACGGGAAGATATGAGGTATTTAATCCCCTAAACAAAGGAGTTTCCTCTCTTGTTGCTCTTGGTCTCTCTTGGTTTCTCTTGGCTCTTGCACTCTTGGCCCCCTTGAGACTCTTGTTGCAGGGGGCGCACTCTCTTGACTCGGCTACATTTGACCACATGGCCCATGGCTATGGGGACCCCACACACAATGGACTAATAGACAATACCTAGCCCGATGCTGAACTGGACTCAGCTGCAACATGGCTGGTTTGGCTCAGTAGATAGAGTGTCAGCCTGCGGACTGAAGGGTCCCGGGTTCGATTCCAGTCAAGGGCACATGCCAGAGTTGTGGGCTCGATCCCCGTTGGGGGGTGTGCGGGGCCGGGGTGGGGGGGACAATCAATGATTCTCATCATTGATGTTTCTATCTCTCTCTCCCTCTCCCTTCCTCTCTGAAATCAATAAAAATATTTTTTTTAAAAAAAAGGCAACATGGAATGGAAACTCTGGACACTGGCCTTGCTTTTAGCTCTACTGAATCCCCAGCTACACTTCTTCCAGAACTGGATTAAGGGAAATGGGACTTTGGAAACCCAGGAATATAATTCCATGCAAATAAAAATCATTCATCCTCCTGTGCAAGTTTCAGAAAATTATTTTTCTCGACATATTGTAAGGACACCACCTCAGCACGCAGTGGGGGAAAAGATGCCCCACTTCCACCAATAAGATGTAGCCTGCAAAAATAATTACTGGATTTAGAAATCTCAGTATTTATAAAGCTCTTAATATGCATTTTTTATTTTTTGAAATGATTCCACTATATTTAACATTCAGCATAAAATATGTATAACATATGTAGTTTAGATGAGTAAAGACTATTTTAAATTAATAAATGTTTTTAATATTTTAAAGTTCTGCAGATGGTTACTGGAAAGAATATGTCTCTGTTGTTATCTAAGGTAAAAAAATTCAATATTTATATATTTGGGTGTGTCTAATTATAGTTTTAACTATGAGGAGCAATTTATATGGAGTGGTGGGTAGATGAGTTCATTGTAGGGTACACATGGAGTTTCTGAGAAGGCAAATTAAATGGAAGAGTTGAAGCAATTGTTTAGAGACAAATCAACGAAATAGGGAATACACCCATCATTTGCTAAATATTAGATATTGTGCTATATGACATACATGTATTTTCTTTATTGATCACATTTGATTCTTCTGCTTTTTAGTCCTGTTTACACATGTAAAATGTCTTCACTGAAGAGAGAGTAATCATATCATTTTCCTTCATTTACCCAAATCTATAACCTGTTTTTTTTATTGTTTACTATCCAGAAAATTGGCAAAAAATAATTTTAAGTGTTTTAACTCTACTATGATTGCATATAAAACAGAAAACCATAGAATGTACTTATTATTTGTTGTTACCTTTCTTAAAACATATAGCTAATATTCTTACCATAAATTCGTGGCTAAAAATATATATTTATTTATCAATTGCAAATCATGACTTCTGAGGTAAGGCATAAAGGTTTTCTAGAACAGACTTTCGCATAATAGAAAAAAAATAAGCAAAAATCTAGTGTACCTACTTGCTTTCTTTTTTGATAGAATAGACTTAGTAATCTTCAGTTACAAAAAGAAATCAATACGTACTTATTGGCCATATACTTTCAACCAATATTTTTATTAAATTTTAAAATAAATATATGAATTCAGTCCAAATGTTGCTTTTTTACTTAGAAAATGTGTAGAATATGGGGGGTGGAAGTGGGCTGGGAGAGGTCAATGGGGGAAAAAGAAGATATATATCATACTTTCAAAAATAAAGAATTTTTTAAAAAGAAAGAAAAATGTGTAGAAGCTTCATTTTCACAATTCTCCAAAGTAAATGCTTATGAAGAAAAAAAAAAGTTGGCTCTATGGCTACAGGGCAACAATAAAAAGGAATTTAGTCTAAAAGTTAAAAAAATAAAATAAAAGATTTTATTCTCATAAAACTTATTACTAACCTATAAAAATTTTAGAAATAAAAGAGAAATAAACTAGTCAGAAATATATTCATTTCTAAAAGAGCAAGTGAATAATTGCAAAGTCTGAGAATTAACCAGATTCTGTTCCACAAGAGAACATTTATCATGACTGAATTTTAGTTTGCACCTGGAGACTTCTCCCAAGATTTAAAGTATAACAAGTAGCAATTAATTCATTAGATTTACTTAGCTCTGAGATACACTACACTTAAGTAAATAATTTTATGCAGTTTTGTTATTTACTGTGTTATTTTTCATTTCCTTTGAATTAGATAGTATTTCTATTTTATTATTGAAAATTATTTCTTAAACTGTTATAAAATACATGACTGAATTTTAATTACAATAATAATTTTTAAAAACATTTATTTGTACTTCATTAATTCATATTTTATAATATGAATATGAAATAATTAAAATAAATAACACAGATAATACTATGCTAATTTGTTTATTTTTGTTATTTTTTTTCACTGATTATTAGTAAGCTTAAGTATGGTTAATTTGGGGCTATTTTTATTACAATTTTTTCTCTGAACCATTTGTCTACTTATCAACAAGCTTATTTGTATTTTGTTTTTAATACCTAGAATTTTTCAAACAAGGACAAATTGATTTTGCTTTGTTCTTACCATCATTTATGATGTTCTATTTTGTTTTATATGCCTGTTATCAATAAATTATTTAATAGCATATATCTACCCAAGAACTTATATAATAATATATAACTAACTGTATACATTCCAGCTGTATTTTGATTTTCAAAATTATGCTTAAAAAACAGGGCTAATATTTATGCATGATTATTATTTTCGGCATTTCAGTTCATATTTACTTTCCTACAAAACAATTATGGGTTTCATATTAAATTATATTTGACAGCATGTAAGCCATATATAACTTTTGACATTTTATGTTGGTACTTTTTTTGTTCTTTTTGGTAGAATGAGTGATGTAGGCAATAATGTGGGAGCACAGAGAAAAAAGTAAGTAAGAGAGGTATAGCAGGGACTGTGGTGACAAAATCTGAAGCCCTCCTCAGTGTGACACATCCATGCCCCAGCTTATGGGACTATTGCAGGCAGACGGCTCCTTCATGCTGCATCTCTCATTGGCATTGGCCCCAGTTCACTGGGCCTGATGTTTAATCCAGTGGTGTCCCGGAACCAGCTCCTGCTAAGAAGTCTAAATTTAGAAGACTAAATTCTGAAATATTGAGGAATGTTGCTACTCTGTTGTTGAATGCATGATAGCTTTAAATAACATTTAAATTCAGATCTCATTTGCTGTTTTCATTGTTCTAAAGAGCTGTTTTAACAGCACACCACTAGGAACAAACCTTGAGTAAGGCAGTGAGATACTATCTCTTTTGGTACAAGTTTGAATGATCATTCTAGCTCAGTAGCCTGCCATTGGATCAGCCAATTCATTTACCACCAAGTTTCAGGTCAGTTTTTCCATCTGCCCAATCTTGCCTCTTCACTTCCTTACCGGTGTATCTCTTGAGAGCATGCTCCAATATATTTTCTGCGTGAAATTCCAAGTGTCTGTTTTCCAAGAAACCAATGCTTTTGGTATCAGAACCTAAACTGAGAATAAGGAGATGGGGCTCTCTTTATGGCTCTATGGCCATGAAGATCTCATTGCTGATGATAAGAGGTTCAGATGACCTTTAACATGCTGGAGCTGGATGTCTTCCAGCTTTAATTTTATGCTCATATTCTACAAGCATTTATTTTCTATATCTGGAACAGTTCCAAACTTTACCTCTATGACAGCAATTAATTTTCTAGTCATTTTAATTCTATTTCTCAACACTTCCATTTTTATTTCAGCCATATTTTTTTTATTTCAAAGAGCTTTTCTGTATTATGTGTGCATTTTCTTAATGTTGTCAAATATACTAGGTGTAATTTAAATGCTTTCTTCTAATTTCTGAATTATTACATCTACAACATTAGTTGTTCAGTTTAGTTTAATTCTCACTTATGTTGTTGGTTCATTTATGTAGCAAATATTATTTACCTAAGTAATGCTCTAGATGCTTTGACTCTACATGAATAAAAAAAGAAAACATTAATTACTGCCCCTTTTAAGGTGGTACTGTGATGTGAATTTAGATTTTCTTTTATTAACTCTGTGTGAATAATAGACTAAATTGATTCATAATATTAGCTCTAAGTGTTTGTTGTAATGTGTAGATCCCCAAAAAGTGCCTTCTTTCTTGGGAAGGCTGAGTGACAGCTGTCAATCACTTGAGTAGCATGTCCATGGACAAGGTTCACTAGAAGCTGACGGTTTTCTACTGTGAATTACTTGGGCTGTTCTCGCTGCAAATTTTGTTTAATCAATCCCATCAGCTTTCAATACACAGGGTACATCACACTTGCTCATTCACTACTTACATACCTCACGGTTTAACAGCAATATTATTCATTTATTCACATATAACATAATTAATAATACATACACCATCACATTTATGGATGTAAATGCCCTGATATTAATGTTTTTAATAAACTTAAATGATAGGGTGGTTTTCAGAAATATAATTTCCAATAACACAAACTATGTACACAACTACTTTATACTTGACATCACCTCAAATACCTTCAATTCAATGTATTGAGTAATGATGTCTGGTGGTAATGTAAATATAAAAATAGGTATGTCTGAAACATATAATGGACTAATAAAATTATATGTTACCTATCCATTTAGTATTTATTCAATTATATTACTAGATGTAAAAATGATATTGACGTGTATAACAAATTTAATTACCCAGTTTATCACTGTTTAAATAAGTATGTAACTATAGATATAAATATACATAACAAAAATTTTAAAACACAAGATATCTTAATTATTTTTTTAAATATATTTTATTGATTTTTTACAGAGAGGAAGGGAGAGGGAGAGAGAGTCAGAAACATCAATGGGAGAGAAACATTGATCAGCTGCCTCCTGCACTCTCCCCACTGGGGATGTGCTCGCAACCAAGGTACATGCTCTTAAACGGAATCGAACCTGGGACCCTTCAGTCCGCAGGCCGACGCTCTATCCACTGAGCCAAACCGGTTAGGGCCTTATCTTAATTATTGAGTTTGATTCTCAAATCCATATGTAACATGTATATTCTTTGAAATATTTATAATAATCAAAGGGTAATATGCTAATTAGCCCAGACATCCTTCCAGTCATCCTTCCAGATGAAGCCGGGGCCAGAGGGAAGCCCAGGTCTCAGGTGCCTGCGAGCGGCCAGAGGGAAGCCAGCCAGGGTCCCGAGTGCCTGCCAGCAGCCAGGGAAATGAAGGCCTACTTTTATTTTATATATATATTTATGTTTTTTATTGATTTCAGAGAGGAAGGGAGAGGGAGAGAGAGATAGAAACATCAATGATGAGAGAGAATCATTGATTGGCTGCCTCCTGCATGCCCCCCACTGGGGATCAAGCCCACAACATGGGCATATGCCCTAATAGGGAATTGAACTGGTGACCTCTTGGTTCCCAGGTCGACGCTCTACCGCTGAGCTACACCTGGCTGGGCATGAAGGCCTACTTTTGGATGAATTTCTTGCACTGGGCCTCTAGTTATATATAAAACATGACTATATGTTAAGTAGAATCAATATAAGTAAGAATAAGAATTTTTATGCCTTGCCGAATGTATTGTTGATTTGTAGAAAGAGTAAACTATATGTACAATAATATCATTTATAAGTGATATCTGTAAGAAAAGGAGAAAATATATTGGTAAGTTAAAAACATAGTACTTTGAACCTAAACTCTGCTTCACTTTACCAACCACTACTATTACTACCAGTACTTCTACTAAACTGTCTTCATATCTGTGTCTACCCAAAATGTAAAACTATCCAGAAAAATTTCATATGGTTCAAAAAATCAAATTAAGAAAATAACTTCTGCCAGGTCTGTGAGGAATGGAATCCATCCCAATTTGGACAGTCAAACCAATTATTCCAGGTCATTGAAGTGCTAGTTGGCACAGTAAGTGTGGGACCCTTATCTGAAAACACTTAAGGCTGCTTTCCAAATTGCCTAACTTTCATTCAACTCAAGGACCGGATAAAAAGATTGGCTGCATTTCTGTTTGTAACTTTTCCAAAAAATATTTTTGGTGTGATGTCTCAATGCACATTTTCAGCTGATAGCAACATTTTTATAAAAGGAAGAAAATAAAAAGGCATACATAGATCCTGTTTTTAGAGGAACTGGGATAAAAATTCACATTTGATTCAAGTCCAATTACATGACAATCACTCCTAGCCCTAACAAGAATTTCTCACACAGTGGTTTGGCACAACAATTAAAAAAAACACATTTAATTAAACTAAACAAATGTTAAACACCTCTGAATCCTAAGAGTTCTTTTCACATGGAAGTTCTTTTTTTCTTTTCTTCTTATTATATCTATATGACATGATGGGTTTTATAACTAATCCTATTGTGGAGATTATATATATATATATATATATATATATATATATATATATATATATTATGAATCAGACCATCATGCTGTAAACCTTAAATTTAATAGTGATTTATGTCAATTATTTCCCAATAAAACCGGGGGGAACAAATAATGTTAAAGACCTCCACAGTTAAAACAGTGTGATTAAAGTGGTACTAGCATATTACACCAAAGCAATAGAGCCCCATTCAAATTATTATGTTTGGTAAATATTTCAATATTAAATTAGTTTTGTTAGTTGTATCAGGGTATATTTAAAATCCACTTTAATTGGATCACATAGCAAGAGAATGTTCACATTAAAATTCCATGTATATTTTAGGTAAAGATTAGTTAACATTCTAATAAACTGATGAATGAAATAGAAACAGGGCCATAGATGCATGGAACAGACTGACAGTTGTCTGGGGGAATGGGGGAGGAGGGGACTGGATGAAAGAAGCTGAAGGAATTAGCCAAAGAACATATATGCATAACCCATGGACATAGGCAGCAGTGTGGTGATGGCCAGAGGGAATACAGGGGGGGTAGGTGGAGGTGGGAGAGCGGGAGGGTGGGAAGTGGGGACACCTGTAATAGTGTCAACAATAAAAATAAAGTTATAAAAAGATTAGTAGTCTTTACATTTTACTTTAATTTCTTTTTAGGATTTATTCTTCCCGGTTACATTTTTTCCAAATATCACTTTATGACCTAAACTATTTCATGCATAGGAATTGCTCCACATATGGTGATATGGCACTGTCCATAGCAGCAGGTCACAGAGTGGTATCCATAGCAACACTTCTCATGACCATGTCTTTTGTGCTTATGATGATGTTTCAGGGCTCTTGATAAATCTCAGAACCATTATGCCTTGACACTCATGGCTTCATAACTTAAGCATTCCTTGATATTGCTATGCAGCTTTGCAGTATAATAAATTTGGAGGACAAAACTACTGCCCAGATTTAATGCAACAGCAAACTACTGCCAAGGATTTAATGCAACGTCTGCAATATACACTGGTGAAGAATTTGTAATAAATCGAGGCATTGATCTCTCACCTTGGGGCCTGTGGAGGAATTGTGTTGCCTTGGCATGCATGATGATCTTCCTCACAATTGCCCACCAAAAAGTATTTCTTTAGACATTTTCTTACATTCCCCTTTAATTTAAAATAATTTATCCATACCACAAAAAGTGAGGACCTTGATTTAAGTAAAGTGTTGTTTTGTTTTTGTAGGAAGGAACTAATAGGGCTCAGAAACTCACATGTAAGAGTTCCAGGCTTAGGCACACAGTGCACCCACTTGAGGATCTGAGCATGGAGGTGGTTCAAGACCTGAGAGTTGCACATACCACGTATTGAGCAATACTGCTGTGTGGTTTCCCAATCTGGTTCAGGGCTGGAGGAAGAACTTGTGAGAGACAATGTGGAGAGCACCTCTTACATTCATTTTTGGGATTGAATCAAGAATATGGGCCAGGTAATCAAAACTCGGCTGATTTGTTCAGCTGTCAAATCAGTAGGAGAGCTGAGGTTGGCTTTTAGCTTTTGCTCTGTACAAATCTAAGGAAGAGTCAGCCACATTTGTCTGAAGCACCATGCAAAGGAAGGAAAAGCACCATCTCCAAACAGCTCTTAATCTATAATTTAACAGCTGGCCCATTGGCATGATGCTTTGTATCTCCCTATGAATGAGCCTCCATGCAGGGCTTTCCCTCCTGTCCCTGTGTCCCTATTTCCCTATCTCTTACTCCTGTGTACTTTTTGTAACCCTCACCCAAGGACTGACTTGCTGAGAGAGAGAGAGAGAGAGAGAGAGAGAGAGAGAGAGAGAGAGAGAGAGAGAGAGAGATTGTAGAGAGAAACATTGACTGGTTGCTGTCCATATGAGTCCTGACCTGAGATCAAGCCAGCAACCTTTCTGTGCACAGAATGACATTCAACCAAGTCACTCTGTCTGGGCATCCTATATAATTTTTGGAACTAAGAAACACTGATATTTTCCCTGGAAATCATGTATACATGTGATATAAATATATTATCATAAAAAATACCTAAATAAACAGTTTCCATATCTACCTTCTTTCCTTTTATTTTTATTTGCTCATTTATTATCTATAATAATAAAAGCATAATATGCTAATTAGACCGGACATCCTTCTGGACGAAGCAAGGGCTGCGAGGGAAGCCCGGGTCCCGGGTGTCAGAGGGAAGCCGGTGCCGGCATCCAGGGGAAGGAAGGCCTACTCTTGCACGAATTTCGTGCATCGGGCCTCTAGTTATATATAAATATCATCGATATTTTTATCTATTCTTTTACTGAATGGATTCATTAAAAATCTCTAGGAGAGATAGCTTCATAAATGGCTTTGAGATTGCCTTGGCTTCCTGGTCTGAGAGCAGTAATCTGTAGCTAAGGTCACTTTTTTAATGTGTTGTCACTTCAGCCACTTGGATTTTCCCAACTAACAGTCAATGTCATGGTGTTTTCTCTATTTTCAAACTGCTGCAGGCTAAAATGCAAAATTATGCTAGTGGGTTAGAAACAAAGAGAACTCTGAGACAGCTTAATGTGTAATCAGCAGAAGGGCTTAGGGATATATTATAGGAGTATATTTGAATAGAGGAACAAGAAACACCTTGATAATGCTTTAAGTGGTAAATTGGTAGTATATAGAATGACAATAATTGGGTGGCACAGGGAGACAAGTGAAAAAGAGAAATTAGGAGGCAATGGATAAAGTATAAATAATCAAATTTGACTAATGCTTTGAAGTCAACTAGAAATAAAGCATAAAAAACTAGATGAAGTATATGCTACTGTGGCACTTCAGAACCATGCCCTCACCTCAGAGAGGTGGATCTCTATTTAGCATGGGAATGGGAAGTCTCCAGATCATATTAAGGAAGAGAAAGAGCATTTTTACTATGTGAATACTTTACATAATGGTAATAATTGAAGCAATGTTACTGACAGATCATTAATGGGAGACTTAAGAAAAAACATGGTGTAAGGTAGTTTTGAATACTTAAACTTAGCAAGGTACATAATAAATTAGAGACTAAGAAGCTTTTTAAAAAGTAATGTCACACAGAGAAATAAGACAAATTGATGAATCAAAAAACTAAAATCTATAAATAATAGATGTAATCATTATGTTAAATCAATGCTCTTTCATGATTACAACTTTAATTTTATTTCTCATTCTTTATTTTGACATTGATTCTTTCTTCTATTCTACCAGGAAAAAAAGCAAGTCAATGACTTTTCTGTTCATCTATCCAAAGTGCTACTCCTATTTTAGATCTCAAATATATATAATCTCAATTTAAATACCCATTTAGCTAACTATAATGAAAATCCTAAATTTGGTAGATAACTGTTTTTCCTAGTCTTAGCATCGGCACCAAAAGAAGGATCATTATCTTTATTGTCCCACTTTTCCTCAAATCTCCATCATTTGCTATTTATTGTTGCTAGCCCCTGTAGAGTGAGGTCCAATGTGACAACTAATTAAGAAGAAAGCTGTCTCACAAGAAGGGTGTAGCTGTCATACAATGTTGGGCTGTGTACACTGTTGACTTTCTTTGGTTGATTTTGGTGGGAACATCACTCTTTCTGGGCTGAGTTCTTATGGCTACAAATGATGTGGGCAATGACTTATTTAGCCTGTTGCTCTTCCCTTACGCCTGAATCTCCAGCCTGTCATTCTGCAGACTACTAAATGTTTGCGCTCTCTTTCTTTCCAGGTGGTCTTCTTGAGCAGAATTTAATGACTCTCATCAGCTCACTCTTGTTATGATCCACTTCTTGTTCAAATGAAACACTCATTGCGTTATTTGATTGACAGTCAAACACAATAGCATCCCACCATGATTCTATCCCCAAGAACCTCATAGTCCATTGAGTGGTGTTTAACAGACTTCCCAGGATAGTGGTCAGATCCCAAACTCTAAAATCTGAATATATTCTTTAAATGATCCTGATAAAACCAACTCACCCAAAATTTAGGCTTGAGAAATAAGAGCAGAGAACCTCCAGCTCTCCCATGGGATAGGTATGAGTAGGAGTTACAGCACAGCTTATTCTAAAGAAATCTCCTTAGCCTCTCTCCTCTCTCCTCTTCTCTTCTCTTCTCTTCTCTCTCTCTCTCTCTCTCTCTCTCTCACTAACCCAACTCCTTTTATGCAAATGTCATAAGTAAAGTCATTTTCATTTGATATAGATTTAAACATCTGGAAACATACATTTGTATCAATCATTTTATCAACAATAAACTCAAATTTAATATTTTCTTTAGTAACTGCAAACATTGTCAAATACCAAAAACATGTTGTGAAGTATAAAAATAAAGAAAAGGTCACTGGGTGGGTGGGAAGAGATCAACCAAAGAACTTGAGTGCATATATGCATACCCATGGACATGGACAATAGGGTGGTGGAGGCCTGGGGTGGGAGGCGGGGTCAGGCAGAAGAGGTCAATGGGGGGAAAAATGGAACATATGTAATACTATCAACAATAAACATTTTTAAAAAATAAAGAAAAGGTCACTGTACATTTAAATAATCACACAGTCATTGATGACTTTCATGAAAGTGGTAGAGGCAGCAGCATGGTTGTAAGAGATGTAGACACTAGGTAAATAGTCACATATTAACTTATTAACTTTTTTTACTTTATTCCTTAAAAAGTTATATTTACAGAAATCAGTTATTAGAAAGCTACTTCTTATGAAATCATTTTTCATGAATTTAGGAATATAAGAATAGATTTAAAAGAATTTGTAACAGTCCATAGCATATTCCTAATTTAATTTAATCATGTAAATTAAAAACACCTTGGTTCAAAACACAGGATTTTACAATTATGCACTGTAATTCTATACACCAGACACACTTTATGAATTCTTGTGTTACAAGGAAGTCAAAATTAATGCTAGGGATAAGAGATAAAAAGAAATCATAAAAATAAAGTATTTTAAAGAGAGCTGGTGATAGTGTGTGCTATGTTTACTTCACGCATTAAACCTAAGCTTCAATACACACCACACACACACACACACACACACACACACACACACTTCTATTTACTAGCTTTAGTCACAGTCCTTGACTAAACAGAGAGGTTAAGGGTTAAAAATAATTTTACTCAAGAATTGTTACTATCCAACAGCATCTTTCATGATAAAAAATGAGTTACTTATCAGCTTACTTATTTAAGTCCCCCACCTCCCACCCCTCTGCCCAGACACTTCTCCTCACCCCACCTTTACACACACAGCGAATAGAGGTGACTACTGTATAGAGCAGCTGCTAGTTGTGGAATGTGTTCTTTTATCTTACCTCAGCATATGTAAGTCCTCTGAGCATTACTCAAAACATGCCCAGGGCAGCCATACTTAGACTGTTCAAAGACTAGAAGTGGGGAAATAACCTCTGATTAAATATTTCCCAGGAGGGCACTTGACAGTGTGAGTAGGTGGGCCACTTTTTCTTCTTTTCTCCTAGAACTGGCTCTAGAGTCTACACTGGTAATACTTATACCATTAAGTGGTGTTGCTGATTATTGGCTGATTCTCTGCTTCACTTGCTGCTCTGAGACCCTCAAAATCAGGGAGGTTTGTACTAAAGTGAAACATCAAGAAGCAGCATGGGGTGGGTGGGGGAAGGCGGGATATTAATCAGGACAAATACTTCCAGGAGAGGCACAATACCTTTGGAATCATAGGAGGCTCGAGCTCTCCTATACACCAGAACATCTCCAATAGTTTATAGTTAAGATATGACAGTAGACTTCTCATATTCTAGGTGACATTATTAGAAACACAAATAGAAGGAGTGTGGTTGGCACATGGAAAGAATCTTGACAGAATAAAATTGCACTGCATAAGGAAGTACAACACATCAAGGTGATTTTTACAGATCACTTTGCAAGCAGAGAGGCAGATTTTGGAGTTGACATCTCATAGAATATACTGTAGGAGAAGTTTCCATGTTGCCTTCAGGGAGAGTCTGATCCTGCACTCCCACATAATAATGGGCCTTAAAATATTTGAATTCCATGTATCTCCTACCAGATAACACATTATTGTTGTAGCTAAAAATTTTAAACATTTCACATATTATTTCTAGGCATTACTATATTGTTTTTCATATATTTTTTGTATATTCCAAAATCACTCTCTAATTATTTTTGCTATTCAACCAAGTAGCTTAAATAATACCTGTAATATAATCTTTCCCAAGCATATATTAAGGCCAAAAGAATTTTTTTCAACACAAAGACCATGTTAAAAGTAGTAGGTTTTTTTTGTTGTTGTTTTGTTTAGATTTGGTTAGAAATATAACTTCTAAAATATACTTAATATATATAATCTTTTCTAAAAGTTGGAAGAATAGTTCAAGAAACTCATACTTTTTCATCAAGATTAAATAATTGTTCACCTTTTGTCCAATTTCTCTATTTTTCTCTTTCTTCCATGTGTGTGTGTGTGTGTGTGTGTGTGTCATGTGTATATGTAGCCCCAGGAACTCAATTTACTTATCTGAAATTTTGCCTTCTTATATTCTGTACTAATAAATCTTAATATTATCTCAGTTCTTCAATTGTTTAATCTAGCATATTTATTTTCTGTTCAAGGATTGGTCCAAATGATTTTGCTTACATTACTAGAAATATAATTTTATAAAAATATTATTTACAACAAAACAAGAAAGCCCACTGCATGGGAGAACATATTTGCCAATGCTATCTCAGATAAGGGTTTAATCTCCAAAATATACAAGGAACTCATACAACTTAACAAAATGAAGATAAACAATCCAATCAAAAAATGGGCAAAGGACCTAAATAGACACTTTTCGAAAGAGGACATACAGAAGGCCAAGAGACATATGAAAACATGCTCAAAGTCACTAATCATCCGAGAGATGCAAATCAAAACAACAATGAGGTACCATCTCACACCTGTCAGAATGGCTATCATCAACAAATCAACAAATGACAAGTTCTGGTGAGGATGTGAGAAAAAGGAACCCTCGTGAACTGCTGGTGGGAATTCAGACTGGTGCAGCCACTGTGGAAAACAGTATGGAGTTTCCTCAAAAAAATAAAATGGAACTCCCATTTGACCCAGTGATCCCACTTCTAGGAATACATCCCAAGAAAACAGAAACACCAATCAGAAAGGATATATGCACCCCTATGTTCATAGCAGCACAATTCCCCATAGCTAATATTTGGAAACAGCCTAAGTGCCCATCAGCAGATGAGTGTGTTAAAAAAAAAAAGTGTGGTACATCTATACAATGGAATACTACGCTACTATAAAAAAGAAGGAACTTTGACCATTTGCAACAGCATGGATGGAACTAGAGAGCATTATGTTAAGCGAAATAAGCCAGTCAGAGAAAGATAAATATCACATGATCTCACTCATTTGTGGAATATAATGAACAACATAAACAGTTGAACAAAAATAGATCCAGAGACAAGGCAACACTGAACAACCATCCAACCTTAGAGAGAAGGCAGGGGGAAAGCAAGGGGTGGGAGGGTTAGAGATCAACCAAAGGACTTGTATGCATGCATATTAGCATAACCAATGGACACAGACACGGGGGCAGTGGGGGCTTGTCCTGGGAGATGGGAGGGCAGGGGAGTCAATCAGGTAAAAGGGAGACATTTGTAATACTTTAACCAATAAAAATATATATTATTTATTTTCTTTGGCATAATTATGAAGACATTTACCAAAAGGTGTGTAATTGAATAAATATAAATAATACTACAATCCTAATGACATTTAAGAGGATAGTAGTAGTATAATATTGGTGGGTAGGGGCATTATGTTAAGTCTGTAACACAGATACAAATACTACTTAAAATAGAAAGAAAAAAAGCAAAATATATGATAAAAGCATCAAATGCTAAGACAACAGATTAACTCTCCATAATGACCTGAATTACCTGAAAAACAAGTTTGTACTTTTCTTCTTCTAACCTCATTTTACAGGAGAATTTAACTATAGCGAGTTTGCTTTCTTCATCTCTCTCACACCTAAAGGTTTTTTCCAAAAGCTATTAGAAAATTAGTCATGCTTCGTAGGGTGGCTCAGTAGTTGAGTGTCAACCCATAAACCAAGAGGTCACCGATTCGATTCTGGTCAGGCCACATGGCCGGGTTGTGATTCCAGCTCGATCCCCACTAGGGGGCATGCAGGAGGCAGCTGATTTATGTTTCTATCTCTCTATCTCTCTTCCTCTCTCTAAAATTAATAAAAACATTTTTCTAATTAGTCATAATTTTCCACCTTGTTTAAAATTTTAAGTTTATTCTCAATATACTGGCTGATAATTTAATTTATTAACATTCTTAATAGCTACCAGCTATAACAAGTTAATTTCTGTTAACATCAAAAGTAAGAAAAAATAGCACATTCTGGCTCCAGATGCATTGTTCTGAGAAGTACATAGGATCTACAATTATATGGAAGTTGCAGATTGACTCTATTTTCTATTATTACTTTAAAATGTTTTTAAATGCGCAAATGTATTTAAACATGCATTTCATACAATCCCTTAAAAGACCTTTTGATCTTAGTATGTGTGATAAGTATTCTCATAAGGTAGAAACTAATTATGATGACTTAACATGACCGACATCTGAAATCTAATAGCACCACCAGCTTCTTTTGCATATTGACTTAGAAAGTGACTCCTGGTTAATTTCTAAAGACCTCAATAAATTAGAAGCACTTTCTGGTGTGAAAGGAGAGCTTAGTTACACACAGTTCATTAATGCCACTAATGTGGTTACTTTTTCCACCAAATGTTGAATCTTGCATTAATTTGTGTAGTTTAAATGCTCCCTATGTGAATTAACTTTGTTAACCTCACATTTAATTTTTCCAAAGCAATAGTTTCCATTTAATGGCATTGTGCATGGATAAACACTAATGTATTTGCTAAGTCATTTTGAGAGCAGAAGAGAACCATGTCTAGCAAGTGTCAGTTCAGTGTACTCTATTTTTCATTTGTACTTACAATCTCATTTTTTAAGTAAGTTAGATTATAATAGTCAATATATTAAAATAATCATTATTTGGCCCACCCTGGCTTTGAGAATGTAATTGGTATAATCTAGGTCTAATTTGTTTTAGTTTCTTATAATTCTGAATTGAATTCTAGTAACTTTCATCCCCCATCACCTCTTCTCAGCAGTTCTCTAGTCCTATCAAGGCATCAAACAATTGTATTAAAGCTGATTGCACAGCCCGACCTAGAGCTAGGTGAAACCAATCCTTTCGTGTTCCTCTTTGACCACATCTTTTGGTTCAGAGGTGGGCAATTATTCTATCTTAGGATTTGTTCTGTGTATGCTAGGAAAGAAAATATTCTCAGTCTCTCAAAAATAAAGAATAAAGTATGTAGTTCTGTGAACTACTAACAGAAATATTGAAATCATAAATTCTTTGGATACAGCAGTATGTGGAGATTAGAAAAAGGAAAAAAATTCCCTCATAACACTATCGGTTTAGTAATTGAAAGTTGCCTGTAGCAAGACTTTACCTCTATAATTTTCAATTGCATAAACCAGGTCAACCATATTTTATTAGGTAAGCTACACATATATAAAAGTATATAAAACATAAACGTATAGCACAATGAATTATCACCTATGGAAACACTATCCAGGTCAGGACACATAATGTCATCAGCACCCTCACAGGTCATTGATGCCCACTGTCAATCATTATATTTTGTATAAAAAGCCAAACAATATAAAGAATTTCCATATAAGTGATTGTTTTTGCCTGTTTTTTAAAAGTAATTGCTTAAACACAGACACTCTACATTCATTTGTATTTAGATTCTTTCTGCTAAAATTATGCTTAGAAGAGTTATCCATAAGTAGCAGTAATTCATTCATTTTCTCTTTTCTATACCTTGGCTATTGTAAATAATGCTGCAATATACATGGGGGTGTATATATTCTTTCAAATTACTAGTATATTGTTTTGTTTTGGGATACAAATAAATATTTCTTTTGTTATTTTTAAATTAAATTTATTGGGGTGACATTGGTTAATAAGATTATACAGGTTTGAAATGTACAATCCTGTGATACATGATCTGTATATTACTTTGTGTGTCCAACACCCAAAGTCAAATCTTCTTGCATCACCATATATTTGATCCCCTTTAGCCTTTACTAACTTTTCATCCCCCCTTTCCCTCTTTTAACCACTATACTATTGTCTGTTTCTATGAGGTTTTGTTTTTTATTTTTTTCATTTGTTACTTTTTGTTATATATCCCACATATGGGTGAAATCATATTGTCTGAGATATTTTGCTTAGCATGATATTCTCAAGGTCCATCTATATTGTCTCAATGATAGTATTTCATCTTTTCCTATGGCTGAGTAGTATTCCATCGTATATATGTACCACATATCTTTATTCAATCATTTATCAAAAGACATTTTTGTTGTTTTCATGTCTTGGCCACCATGAATAATGCTGCAATGAACATAAAGGTCCATATATTTTGTGAACAAATGTTTTCAAATTTTTTAGTAGATACCCAGAAGAAGGCTTGCTGGATCATATCGTAACTCTATTCTGAATTTTTTGAGGAACCTCCATACTGTTTTCCATAGTGGCTGTACAAGCTTGTAGTCCCACAGCAGTGAGTGAGGCTTCCTTTATCTCCACAACCTCCAACACTTATTACTTGTCTTGTCGAAAATAGCCATTCCAACAGGAGTGAGGTGGTATCTCATTGTAGTTTTGATTTGCATATCCCTAACAGGTAGTGAAGTTGAACATGTTTTTATATATCTGTTGACTACTTGTATGTCTTCTTGGGAGAAGCGTCTGTTCAGGTTCTCTGCCCATTTTTAAATTGGATTGTTTGTTTTTGGTTGTTGTTCAGTTGTATAAATTCTTTATATATTTTGGATATCAACCCCTTGTCGAAGCTGCTGTTTGCAAATATCCTCTCCCTTTCAGCTGGTTGCCTTTTTATTTGTTGGTGGTTTCTTTTGCTATGCAGAAGCTTTTTAGTTTGATACAGTCCCATTCATTTATTTTTGTCTTTAACTTCCCTTGCCTTTAGAGTCAGATTCATAAAATATTCTGTAAGACCAAGGTCCACACATTTAGTACCTATGTTTTCTTCTATGTAATCTATTGTTTCAACTCACATTTAGGCCTTTGATCTATTTTGAGTTAATTTTTGTATATGGCTTTCATTATTTTGCATGTGGCTTTCCTGTTTCCTAGCACCATTTTATTAAAGAGGCTTTTTTTTCTCTCTCCATTGTATAATTTTGGCTTCTTACACCATTCATTTTCATCATTTTCATTGCTGTAGAATATACACTTTCTGACTGTAACCAACTGATGCATCCATTCCACTGTCCATCTGTTCATGGACCTTTATTATTATATATACCACAAAAGTATTATGTCCCTGTAGTTTTGTGCCTATTTTTTATCCTCTTAAGTTTTCCTAGGAAGAACAGCATTCATAATTTTTAAGAGAATTGAATTTACTATCTTTCAGTGGTTGGTCTTTTTGTGTCTGTTATTAAGTAATCTTTCTCTACTCTGAGGTAATGAACATAATATCCAAAATCATTTCTAAAAAGGTGCATTGTTTTACTTTTCTTATTTGTTTCTCAGTCTTGCGTATATATTGCATATGGTGTAATGTTGGAGTTAATGTTGTTTTTGTTTGTTTCCACCCATATTGATATCCAACTAATATAGCAACATTCACTGAAAAATTTATTCTTTTTGGAACTATATGATTTCACTCATATGTGAGACATAAAACAGAAACTCATGAACACAACCAGCATTGTGGTAATTGCCAGAGGGAAGAGGGTGAGGGAGAAGGAGGGTTCTAATATAAGGTGACAGGAGATTTGACTTTGGGTGGTGGGCACATAGTGCAATATACAAATCTTGTAACATAGAAGCCCCCACCTGAAACCTATATGTTCATGTTGACCGATGTCACCCCAATCAATTTAATAAATAAGTTTTTAATTTATTCTTTTGCTTGGCTATCAATTTCTATTATACATCCAATGTCTTCATATGCATACATCTACTAGACTCTTTTTTATTCCATCATTCTCTTTGTTTCTTTTGGATTCAATATTACATTAGCTTTAATTTACTTTAACAACTACAACTTTATAGTAATCCCCAAAATCCAGTAGTGTAAACCTCCCAATTTTTCTTTCTCTTCAAGAGTACTTTTAATGTTAATAAACTTGTAAATTGCAACAAAATATTGCTGTATTTCTTCCCATTCCAGTTCTTTATTGATCGGGTATCAGAATCTCTTACAATTTACTGTCCAAGTAGAGCAGACACTCCTATTTAATCTCAGCACAGTGGCATCTTTGGGTAAGCACATGCCACTTACCAGGAGTCTGGGTTAGCCATTTCTTCTCCCATAGCTTACAACTTATTGCAAGAGTGACCCAGAAGTTTTTATAAAAATCACTTGTAAGTGATATCAAACTGAATGAAAAAAGATAATAAAGAGATTATCTTTAATAATCTCTTAATTATTTCAAATGATCACAGAAATGTTAAAATTATCAACACATATTTTAGAGCAGTCATTATAAAACTGCTTCAATGATCATGCTAGGAATAAATTTAAAAAGTAAAGAACTTCAGAAAAAAATATAGTGTGGTGATTACCAGAGGGAAGGATGGTGGTGATGATGGCTGATAAATGTGGATGAAAGGAGACTTTACTTGACATGGTGAACCCACAATACAATATACAGATGATGTATTATAGAATTGTACCTCTGAAACCTATATAATTTTATTAACCAATGTCACCCCAATAAATTCAATAAAAATATTTTTTATATTCCCACCATTTCTTAACTTTTATTCATTTAAAAATTCTATTTTCTCTTTTTTGTTGTTGTGCTCATCAATTAAAAATTTTTAAATGGTTATTATAATTTTCAGTTATACAATTTACATTATTTTCTCTATCTATAATGTTTGCTTGTATATTTTGTACATTAGATTCCACATATAAGTGAAATTATATGATACTTGTCTTTTTCTGACTGGTTTATTTCACTTAGCATAACACTCTCCAGGTCCATCCATGCTTTTGCAAAAGGTAAGATTTCCTTCTTTTCTATACTGAGCAATATTCCATTGAGAAAAAGTACCACAGCTTTTATGTGTAATCATCTACTCATGGGCACTGCTACCAAATCTTGGCTATTTTAAATAGCGCTGCAATGAACATAGCAGTGCATATGTTCTTTTGAATCGTGTTTCAGGTTTCCTCGGATATATTCCCAGAAGTGAAATTGCTGGTTCATAACCCAGTTCCATATTCAATTGTTTTTTAGGAAACTCTATAGTTTTCCACAGTGGCTGTACCAATCTGCATTCCCACCAATAGTGCACAAGTATTGCCTTTTCTTTATATCCTTACTAACACTTGTTGTTTGTTGTTTTATTGATGGTAGCCATTCTGACAAGTGTGAGGTGACATCTCATTGTGGTTTTAATTTGCATCTCTCTGATGGTCAGTGATACTGAGCATTTTTTCATGTCTATTGGCCATCTGTATGGCCTCTTTTGGAGAAGTGTCTATTCAAGTCCTTTGTGCATTTTGTAATTGGATTGCTTGGTTTTTTTGGTGTTGAGTTGTTCGAGTTCTTTATAAATTTTGAATATTAACCCCTTATGAGATGTATTATTGGCAAATGTGTTCTCATTCAGTGGATTGTCCTTTCATATTATTGATGGTTTTCTTTGCTATGCAAAAACTTTTTAATTTGATGTATTCCCATTTGTTTATTTTCTCCTTTGTTTCTCTAGTCCAAGGAAATGTGTCAGAAAAAATATTGCTACCAGAAATGTCTAAGATTTTACTGCCCATGTTTTCTTTTAGAATTTTTATGGTTTTGAGTCTTACATTTATGTCTTTAATCCATATTGAATTTATTCTTGTGTATGGTGTAATAAGGTGGTCCAATTTCATTTTTTGGACATATCTTCCAAGTGTTCCAACATTTATTGAATAGACTCTCTTTACACCATTGTGTGTTCTTACCTCCATTGTCAAATATTAATTGACCATGAAGGCGTGGGTATAATTCTGGGATCCCTATATTGTCACATTGATTTATATGTCTGTATTTATGCCAGTATCATGCTGTTTTGATTACTATGGCCTTGTGGTATAGTTTGTTATCAGGTAACAAGATTCTTCCAACTTTGTTCTTTTTTCTCAAGATTGCAATGGCTATTCAGGGTCTTTTGTGGTTCCATATAAATTTTTGGAATACTTTTTTTAGTTCTGTGAAACATGCCTTTGGTATCTTGATATGAATTGTGTTGAATCTATAGATTGCTTTGGGTATTATGGATATATTAATGATGTTAATTCTTCCTATCCATGAACATGGTTATGATAAAATATTTAATATCACATTGAAAAAGAGAAGTAGGGTTGGCTTATAGCCCTCAGAAAAATCCTATATAATAAAAGCCTAATATGCTAAGTGTCTGGTCATCTGGTCATCCGTTCAACCAATCAAAGCATAATATGCTAATGATATGCTAAGACTGCTCAACTGCTCACTATGACATGCACTGACCACAAGGGGGCAGACAGTTGACCAGTCACTATGACATGCACTGACCACCAGGGGCAGACACTCCGACCAATAGGTTAGCTTGCTGCTGGGGTCTGGCCGATTGGGACTGAGCGAGATGGGCTGGCCAGGTCCTGGAGCCCTCCCACGGCCCCTCCCCAACTGGCCAACCTCCCGTGTCCCTCCTCAGCCCTGATAGTCCACCTGTGGGGTCCCTCAGCCTGGCCTGTACCCTCTATCAGTCTGGGACCCCTCGGGGAATGTCAGAGAGCCTGTTTCAGCTCAATCACACTCAACACAGGAGTTGCCCCTAGTGGTCAATGCACTACCACAGGGGGAGCTCTGCTCAGCCATAAGCTGGGCTCATGGCTGATGAGCACAGTGGCGGTGGTGGAAGCCTCTCCCTCCTCCCTAGCAATGGTAAGGATGTTCAACTGACAGATTGGGCCTAAGCCATCAGTTGGACATCCCCCAAGGGCTCCCGGACTGTGAGAGGGCGCATGCCGGGCTGGGGGGGGGGGGGGGCGGGTAATGCCCCCTGAGTGTACAAATTTTGTGCACCCGGCCTCTAGTAATAAAATAAACTTCCCAAATTTGGAAAAAAAATACAAACACCGTAAATCTACTGCCCAAGAATTCCAGTGAATCCCTAACCCAGGGGTGAGGAATGTCCAGCCCAAGGACCATATAAGACCTGCAAAATCATTTGATCTGGTCCTGCCAAGGCATTAGGGGTGAGTTAATTAAATGTTTGAGCAAATATAGCAGGCTAATTTTTAAGTTGATAATTTTGTATGGCCTGTGAATGATGTTATAAATATCCAAATGGCCCTTGGCAGAAAAAAGGTTCCCTAACCCTGCCCTAACAGGATAAACCTTCAGAAATACAAACACATCATGTTCAACATAAGAAAACTGAACACAAAGAAAATATCTGGAAAGCAGTGAGAGAGAAAAAGACATAATATCTATAGAGGAGAAAAATGAAATGACAATGGATTTCTCATAAGAAATCCATCTAGAGTATGTGGCAAACATTGTTCAAGTTCTGAGGGAAATTAACAAAAAATGAACAAACAACAATAACAAGAAAAACCCTGTCAATCCAGAATCCTATATGGGGTGAAAATATACTTCAGGAATAAAGAGGAAATAAACACATTCACATGTCAAAGAAAACTAAAGTAATTTAAAATACTGACTTTTAAGGAAATTATCAAAACAAAATAATATATATTTTCCAGATTTAATTACTGCAGGGAAAATAGAAACATACAAACAAATATATATATATATATATATATATATATATATATATATATATGAAAAAGCAAAGTAACCTATATTACATGTAAATATGACATAGATACATATATTTTAGTCACTAGAAATAAATGGTCCAGCCATGCTACATTCTAATATTTATAAAATAGGAACTTTCAAATATTGTATTTTGATTTAATTATTTTTCATTAAAAAAATAACAATTTCAGCTGGTTGACATAAATCATATTGCTCTCTGCTGATTTTATAAAGACTGTTTATTTCACAAAATCCCTCACATTTCCCAGGAGGAGTTATGCCTGACAATTTGTAATGACATAAATTCCATTTAACTTGGCCTGAATCTTAAATTCAGAAAACAAAAGAGCTAATCTAATGTTTCAAGAAAAGCAAGTGTCATGAAAGCAGATTAACAACTCTGATGACTAAAGTATTTTACTTACCAATTGACTGAGAGAATTGAATAGTCAATAGAATGCAGACAATTTAAAGCTCAGTCAACCCTAAACCTGAGGGACCAATCTGAGGAGTAAATGTGTTACTCAGTTTTAATGCTCATTCAGTCCTTGATCGCTCTGCTGAGGACGTGAAGTAGTCGCTAAACATTGTGAAATGATGTTTTATTATTATGTTTAGAATTATCCAATGACTTCCCACAGAACTAGTTCCAGTGACTTCTTTCTTGGAGCTTAATTATCAAAAATGAGTTCCTGAGAGATTAATATTTAAACCATGAAATTAAAATGAAGATCTTTATGTATAAAATGTTTTTGATTTATTTATGCTACTTTTACATTAACTATTTGTTCTATTTATAGTGCATTCTTACCTCCTTTTATGTTTCTTTCTTAGGACAGGGAAATTTTCCTAATTATTCTTTTTATTTCTCCTCTACAAATCCAGTATGTTTTTATACCTCAATCATTACACTATAAATTTTAGTTTTTATATTTAAAGTATGAAAACATAAGATATCTTATGAAGTTTTACCTCTACTTGTATAATGTCATAAACTGAAAGTGCTTTAACTCAAATCATCTCTCAATTTACACAATATATAAACATCTATACACCTAGATCTAGAATATTCCCACCAGGATTATATAGTCACTAATTATTTGGATTTATCAATATGTTTCATACTTTCTTGTTCCACTGTTTTTCTAGCTTCCAGGACTTTACTCCTTATTTCTGAAGTACATCTTTAAAAGGCCCTTAAATGAAGTTCTGTCACTACTAACTGATCTTAGGTTTTATTTTTCTGAAAATGGCTCTTTTTGGGCCCTGTGTTTTCTGGGTGCAACATTCTAGTTTACAATTAAGTTTTAATAAAAATAACATAAATCACTATAGAAAATACTATTTAACTTGAACTAACAAAAACTGAGTTTTGCTTATCAAAGTACACCATAAATTCAAAAGGCAAATCAAAAACTTCAAATGACATTTATAAAATATTTAATCTTTAAGCAGTGATGAAAAATTCAATAAAAAGGGAAAGCAACTTAACTGATAAGATGGGCAAAATATACATCACCAGTTACTTCACAGAAGATAAGTGACCATTATGCATATGAAAATCAGTTCAACCTCTAAATAATTAATAATATAAAAAATTAAATCACTCTATTTTAGAGTCACCATGTTGACAAGTTTTTTTTTAATCTGTCAACTATACATTTTGTTAGGTTGTCTAGCAAATGGTAATTTATAAATGGCAGATGGGGCATAAATAATACAACTACATTGGAAAACCATTTAATTTACTGGTACATGTCACTGTTTATAAATTAGGACCCTGCTAATCTACTACAAATATTCATTTTGCACATGTTCCCTAAAAGACATATACAGAGAAGACCAAAGCAACAGCTAAGAATCCTAAAAGAAAATTCAAATGTCTTTAGACAAAATTTAGGTGCACACAGTGATTTGATTAAAGTAAAAAAATAATAATAATAATATTGAGGGTACAAAGCAATTTGCTACTTAATTCATGTAGTGTCTTCTCATTTAATTTTAACATGCTAATACCATTAATAATCTGGTTATTATTAACAGGAAAGGAGTAAAAGGAAGACTAGATAATACAGGCATGCCATTTAGACAGCTGTGCCAGAAAGCTGCGTTAACATTTTCCAAGTCTGTTCTCCACAGATCAATGGGGAGAAGAACTGGACAAAGGCAGTTTAGAAGCATGTCCAGTAAGGTCTGGGTGATGTGGGAAGATGCTTATCTGTCAGTCACACTTGGGAACAAGTCAGTGACCAAAATAAATGTGGCCACTGCAAGTGAGGGAAGATTTGATATGTAAACTCCTGAACAAAGGGGGTTCTCTCTCTTGCTCTCTTGCACTCCCAGCCCTCTTACCCTCTTGGGACTGGTGTTGCAGGGAGGCATGCTCCTCTGCAGTCACTGACTTAGCTCATGGCCATGTGGGACCCACAGAATGGACTAACGCATGGTGATTAGCCTGATGCTACATCAGACTCAGCTCCACCATGGAACCAAAACTCTGGACCGTTGCCCTACTTTTGGCTCTACTGAACCCCCAGTTGCACCTTTCCCATGCCAATAAAAACCCCTTTCTCCCATGAGAGTCTTAGAAAATTCATTTTCTAAAGATATCGTAAGAACTCTAGTCCCACTAGCAATGGAGGAATCCCACCAATCCAATCTTCCAGCAACAATGCAATATTGCACATTATAATTTTTAGGCATCCTTATAAATGTGTTAGAACTAGAAAGCAAGGCAAATATGTGTTAAATACAAACTAGATGTAAGTACTAAATCTAGGAGGGATGGAGGGGATGTAATTTGGGAGGGTTTTACAGAAGACAAAAATAACTTTTTATGTATTTATTTATCTTTGTTGTTGGAAGTATTACAGATATCTCCTTTTTCTTCTCCCATTGGCCCCCTTCACCCCTTCCCCAGGCCTTCATCACACTATTGTCTGTCCATGAGTTATGCATATATGCATATAAGTTCTTTGGTTAATCTCTTCCCGCCCACCCTCCACCCCTTCCCTCTGAAATTCGTCAGTCTGTTGCATGCTTTGATGTCTCTGGATCTATTTTATTCATCAGTTTATTTTGTTCATTAGACTTTTTTGTGGGTGCATGGTATTATTTTATAATTTTAACCATACATATTATCTTCTGTAAGTTTGAAAAACTTCATACTTTCAAAAGTATTTAAAATAAAACTCTTTTATCCTAGCCCCAAAATCATACAGTTCATTACTCTGGCCTACCCTTGTTAGTAGACACAATCTGTATCAATTTCAAAGATATTCTAGTCATATATTAAAGCCTACTATTCAAAACAAACAAACAAAAAATGGCTCTGCATTTTGTTATCATTTAAATTTATAACCATATTTTATGGACACAATTTTCTTATTAAAATGTAAAAATAGCCCTGACCGGTTTGGCTCAGTGGATAGAGTGTCGGCCTGTGGACTCAAGGGTCCTGGGTTTGATTCTGGTCAAGGGCATGTATCTTGGTTGCGGGAACATACCCAATGGGGAGTGTGCAGGAGGCAGCTGATTGATGTTCTCTCTCATCGTTGTTTCTAACTCTCTATCCCTCACCCTTCCTCTCTGTAAAAAATCAATAAAATATATTTATAAAAAAATAAATAAATAAAATGTATAAATATAGTTTTGATAAGTTATAAATTTCCTCATGTATTTAATAGCTATCTGTTGATACTTTTATTTTACTATATAGTACAATATATTTTTTTAACTATTTCCTTTTGATGGACAGTTAGCTTTTGTCATCTTTGCTCTTAGGAACACTGCTGAAAAAATCATATCTGTTACTATCAATTCATCTACCTGCATATAGATAGATAGATGATAGATAGATAGATAGATAGATAGATAGATAGATAGATAATGTGGCGAGCCAGTTCAGCCAAGGGTTCAGTGAGCTTGGGGGGGAGGGGGGCGGCGAAGGATGTAGAAAAGACAAAGAGAATAAGCTGGGGCTAGGTCTATGTGGATCTTCCTGTCCCTGGCTGAGGCCACAGAGAGAGACCCAGACAGCAAGCTGAGCCTTTATTTTATAGCCAGAGGTAAACAAGGTAGTGGTCACCATAGTTACAATGTTCTTATGAGTTTCACTTGTTTTGGCAGCACTTGGTACATCTCCCTCAGCCCATTAGCTACCCAGATAAGATCTAGGGAGCATCATAAGGTCAAGCCTAATTATGCTAAGAGGGCTGTGCCCTCTAAGCTGGGACTTGTTTGTGGCTTTGCCAACAGGTCAGTCGAGGCTTAACCCTATAGCCGCGCCCTACATAGATAGATATAGATATATATGGTTTTGCTTATGTTTCTATACAGGAAACATTTCTAAAACTGCTATTACTAAGATTAGAGTGTGAGCATTCAATAGTGATAATAAGTAATGATCAATATTGACTAACAATAGTTTGCTCTATTTAAAATTCAGATCTACACTAAAAATCATTCATCTTTTCTCCTTTTTAATTATTTCTAATTTCTGTTAAGGCTAGTTCCTTATAGCTCCCTTT
>NW_005871072.1:273425-284843 GCF_000147115.1 Myotis lucifugus
TATATATAGCCAGCGACCAGAATGCCTGAATGACCAGAATGCCTGAATGACCAGAACGACTGGAACTACTGGTCACTATGATACCCACGGTGGCCAGCCAACTGGCCAGATCAGGGGCGGGGCCAGCCAGCCATCCGCCCATGGCCCCTCCCCACAGCCGGCCCTGCCCCTGATCGGCCCCCATCGGGGTGGGCTGGCTGAACCCCACCCGTGAACAAATTCGTGCATTGGGCCTCTAGTTTATACATAAACAGGAGAATTGAGGACATTTTAAATTATATTTTCTTATTTGACATTGTTATAATTTTCAATTTTGGAAATCAAGGTAATTCTCAACTTTATCTGTTTTGCCTATGGTGTGTTATCTGTTTCATATCTTTATATGATTATATTTGCTAATGTTTATTTTTGAAGAAAAGCATTATTTCTCTATTCACAAATGTATTTGCAAAAATAAAGCAAAATACTGTATTTTACTCCAATAATTTCATTTCTATACTAGAGGCCCAGTGCATGGTTCATGCACCAGTGGGGTCCCTCGGCCAGGCCTGCAGGGATCAGTGGACCTCTGCACCACCGCAGCCCAGCCTTACCAGCCAACTCATCAGGCTCCAGCCTGCTGTCCACTTAGATCCTGCATAGCACGAAGTAGTGTGCAAAGTGGCAGGTGGCCGGGAAGGAGCCCGAGCCCAGGCTGGGTGCCACACCACTCCCGCTCATCCCAGCCCCTCTGTGCCTGCTGCTGTGGCTTGGGCTCACAGGGGGAGTTCCGCGGGAGGGGAGAGGCTCGCACCGCTGCAGCTGCGCTCGCCAGCAGTCAGCCTGGCATCTGGCTCCCGTCTGTCAGTTGAGCAGCGCACCTGCTGTGGTATCACACTGACCACCAGGGGGCAGCTCCTGCATTGAGAGTCTGCCTCCTGGTGGTCAGTACATGTCATGGCTACCAGCTGGTCTACCAGTCAACCAGTTGTCTGGTCATCCGGTCGCTTAGGCTTTTATACATATAGAATGTTCCTTTGAGCTTTCTTTCTCCTTAATAGTAATACTTGATATATTGTATTGGTATTATTTTACTTTTTTTTTTTTCAAAAAAGCAATACTTAGAATTATTTATTATTTCTACCATATTTTTCTTCTGTGTTGTCTGGTTTGTTACATTTTTAATTTCATCTTTAATAATTCTTGTATTTTACTTAAGTTTATTTGTTTTCCTTTTTAAGTCTAACCATCATGCTACAATCAATTACACATACATAAAATGTACAATTTGATAAGTTTTGATGCAATACATATCCATGAAATTATTGTTTAATCAAAATAATAAATATTTATCACTCCAAATGTGTCTTTGTGTCTCTTTGAATTGCTCTTTCATGCCCCTTCCCATCCTCTTCATTCACAGACAACCAACCATTCATGCTTTTGATTATAATATATTAGTTTGTCATAAGGTGTTATAATAAATAAAGAATTATTGGTTGCTAGCTTATCATTTACTTTTTTTATTCCTTTGTTATTTATCTTCCAATTATTCATTAACACAGTTAAAGTACTTTTTTCTTTTCTTTTTTTATTGAGCTGGCATTTTAATGAGATAAGTTACTTTTAAATGGCAATTTACTTACCAGTAATAGAGATTTAATTTCCTTGGGAATTTTTATTTTTTCTTATTAATGCTTATTAAACTCCATAAGCAAACAGAACAGGATTTTTTCATTTGTTTGTTGTTGTTTTTAATATAAGTTAATTATCTGACTTATTAATTCCTTTTGAAAATAGACAACGTAACAATTTTCTCAAAATGTTATCATGTCCTCAGTTAAACTAGGGAACTTTAGGGTAAGGAGTTTATAAGATGATATTTCTCTTTATTGCATATATGACCAAACTTTATCACTTTAAATGTCACACTGTGATTTGAATCAGAGCCTGAGACAAAGTATATACTGTCAGCACATAAAGTTTTTCTGTTTATCCAGAGTTAGTTGGTCCTGGGTGTCTCACCATGTATATTAGTGAGAAAAATAAGTAAAAAATTTTGTTTAAACCCTACACCTAAAAGTTTTTATTTATTAATTTATTTTTTTTGGATAGTAAGCAAAAGAGCAACCAAAAAAGGGACTAAATATAATCCAGCTAGAATCAATCATTTCCATTCCATCCATTTCATTCTCATTCATAAAATTATCATACAGTAGTCCTCCTTGATCAATGAGGGATGGTTCCCAGACTCACAGTGGATGCCTGAAACCACAATAGTACCTTAGTATTATCATTCAAAATTAGATGTGTATCTTACAGGTTAATTCTATTTAAGAGAAAAATGTCATTGACTTTGTGAATGCAAAGTCACATAAACGTCACTGCTGAAAATTTCAATTTACCAGTATAAATTTCTGTATTTTCAAGATTAGGGTAAACTTAGCCCTAAAGATCTAGAAATAAGTTTTTACTTATTACCAAGGAAGAAAGGCAAAGTGAATTATTTTAAAGACTAGGAGAGCCCTGGCAGGTTTGGCTTAGTAAATAGAGCATTGGCCTGCGGACTGAGGGGTCCCGGGTTCGATTCTGGTCAGGGGCATGTGCCTTGGTTGCGGGCACATCCCCAGTGGGGGGTGTGCAGGAGGCTGCTGATCGATGTTTCTCATCGATGTTTCTGGCTCTCTATCCCTCTCCCTTCCTCTCTGTAAAAAATCAATAAAAAATATATTTTAAAAAAAAAGACTAGGAGATACTCAGAGAATAATTTTGAATGATGAGAGAAAGCGAGGAAACTGAGACACTATGGATTTGTCTATCTCCTTAAATAAAGTTCTAATATAGAAAGTTTAAGGAAGATGTACCCTGAAATCCAATTTGAATAAGGAAAAGTGAAAAAAATGTCACTTGTCCTATACAAAGCAACTTGTTACTAGTGCTTTAAAATTTATGAAGTTATTCTTACTATACTTATGTTGGTTTATATACAGGGGTGGTCAAAACTAGGTTTACATTTGTGAGTACCAAAATACAAAGTTCATTCTTGTATTATTACTGATTAATTATTGTATTATTTTCCATATGAAGAACTGTAAACCTGTATCTGAACATTTATTACATTAATACTAGTAAATATCAAAGATGGAACAACTATGTAAATTTTACCATAACTATATGATATAACACATACATTTAGAGGGGGAAATCATGATCATTGACCCAACCACATTGATTAAGTTAAAACTAATAACAGAGCAGATGTTATGAGCTCTTTATCAAGGTATCTCATCCCAAACTAGCAAAGAGGTACAAGAATGTGCAAGATCTTTAGCACTCCTAATAGCTGTACTGAGATATCTTGTCATCAGCAGTGAACTAATGGTCATTTTGTGTTTTAATTTAACATGTTGTAAGCATAATTCTTGCCAGCTTTGTCCTCTTTAATTTAGGTTTAATGGCTACTTGTAGCTGGAAGCAAGCCACTACTAATTAGTGAAACTCAACAAAATTAACACCTGGCTTTTTAACCTGCATTATTTTTTTAGCTTCCAAATGTAGCCAACTGCCTGGTAGTCACAATCAAATATAAAAATCTTGCAAAAATGGTTCCTGAAGAAAAGATTTAGTCAGAATATTTAGTAAGTTTCACTACTTTCAGTAACAATGCACCTTCTTTTTGTATAAGATGTCACCATAAATATTATTTCAATTAATAAAAAAGGAGAGAAGTGATTTAAAATATTAATATTCAGCAAGGATCATCTTTTATTTGCACAAATTTATTACAATTTTTTCTCCTATGAAATTCATGTAATATTTTAAAACAAGTACTTCCAGAGGAGAGAATATAAGTGTTTATTAATGGGAAAGCAATGTATATAAATTGCATTAGGGGATTAACTTTTTCAAGTAATACAAAGTTGTCCATATATTACCAGCATGTTAATGGTAAAAAGTATTTTAAGAGCCTCAGGTACTAGAGCAGAGAGAATGTTTATCAGTGTTACTTGAGAAAGATCAGTGTATTGTTTTGCATCCAATAGAGATATGTTTTTCATATCAGTAACACTGAATATTTCCAAATGAACAAAGTGTAACATATTTTTCTATTTGCTATCCTAGAACATAAGGCAAAGTAGAAGGAGTAGGAGGAAGAATTGGAAGAAGAGGAGAAATACAAAATGAAGTGATCATTTACAAAGTAAAAATTGATACAGAATGTGAATTATCAGATACATGAATTTTTAAATCAATATACATTTTTACATTATTGTGAAGTTTATACCTAAAACATATTTCATGCACTGCATACCCAATAACAAAGTACTTCCCACATTAACAAGAGCTATGAATAAAATTTAACAATCCTATTGATACGTGGGGTTTAGGGTGAGTCAAATATCCCCCTGTGGGTTCTTGCTTCATGAAGTTTGAAGAATAAACTTGAGGACTAAAAGGCTTCTTTAATAAAAATATGGAAGTTTATAGAAACATACAAACTCCCCCTGGGCAGGGGTCCCAAAAGGGACGACCCCCTTGTCTGCTCGCTCTCTCTCTCTCTCTCATTCTCTCTCTCTCTAATGGGGAAAATCAATCTAAAAAAAATCTTCTGAGTCTCTTGTCTCTGAGGTTATATAGGCTGCAGCTCTTTGTCTGAACATGACCCTTTCTAATTGGATCCTTAATTTAGGGCCCCTGTGCTTTCCTCATTGGTCACTCTGCTGCATGGTATCAGTTTCAAAGATCAAAGTCCACATGGGGCCCCCGTCTACCTCTCCCCTTTATCTTGCAACATCCCTCTATCCTCCGTGAAAATATGTTTCCCTCTTCTGGTATCTTGCAACTTTTCTCTATCCTTTGTGGAAGTAAGATAAGCTTTTTGGCAGCTTGGAGCTCTTTCTGCCCTTCACGTATGCATTCCTCTCCCATGGACCTCCCTAATTCCCTAGAATTGCCTGTCCTGTCTCTAAAATTCCTTTTACTACTATATAGTAAATTATATAAGAGCGAATAAATTGATCAGTATAGAATACAGAGAAACACATTTATTTACATTTTATATTACCAATTCTGAATGATTCCTTAAACTTGTACACAAGAATCTTGCTATATATTATTATATTATACTATACTAGAGGCCTGGTGCATGAAATTCATGCACTCGGGGGGGGCGGGGTCCCCCAGCCTGGCTTGTGCCTTCTCACAGTGATAGATTGCCCTAAAGAGCTAGGCCCTGCCCACCCATCCAGGGTTCCTCAATGGATTGCCCCAAAGAGGTAGGCTGGAGCCAGGGGTCCCACCTCCACAGTGGGTGTGGGGCCGCAGGAACCCCGGCGGAAGCCGCACAGAGTAGCCGCTGAGACCCGCCCCCGTGACGGGCACAGGGCCGCGGGAACCCCAGCAGAAGCTGCATGGAGCAGCCACAGGGCACCGCCTCTGCTGTGCATGCAGCCATCTTGTGATGGCGTGAGGACCACCTAGGCTATTATTAGTAAGATTATATTATATTATATTATATTATATTATATTATATTATATTATATTACATATATATAATTTATAACATATTTATGACTAAAATAACTATATAGAAAACTACAGTTGTTATTCCACTACAGGTCTCTAGTAATGACCAGGTTAAAGAGTAAACACAATATTTTTAAAGAATATATACATTTTTAATATGCTTTTATTGATTTCAGAGAGGAAGGGAGAGGGAGAGCTAGAAACATTAATTATGAAAGAGAACCATGGATTGGCTGTCTCCTGCATGCCCTTTACTGGGCATGTGTCCTGACCAGGAATCGAACCATGACCTCCTGGTTCATGGGTCATCACTCAACCACTGAGCACACTGGATGGCTAAGGAATATATTTTAATCAAAAGATATATGAAGTGTTTAGATTGAAAAAAAAACTTTGTTATTCAGAATGGTTATCTCCTGAAACTCCAAGAATAATTTAAACCTTCCAGATAAAATGTTATCTAAGTGGATTTTCCTTTTAAAATCTATTAGAAAACAAACAAAAAAACCTTTTTTTATTTACCTTGCTACTGCTTAAAAATAATGAGCTTTGTTTTTTCATGTATAATAAAAATTTATTCTATCAAAAATGAAGGAAACTAGTTTAAAAAGGAAGGTGGTAAGCATAAAACACCCATTCAAGCCTTCCTTAAGCAATGAATTAATTATTATAAAGAAGACACTAAGACACTGAGGGTCTTTTTATCATCTAGAATCAAATAAAAATTTATTGGAGAATCAACCTTCTTTTTTTCAAAAGACTTATTTTAATCAAAGTAAAAAATGCTAATTATTTTCTAAACACTGAACTATTTAGAAATAGCCCAGCCTATGTGGCTTCTGTTTAAAAGTCAACCTATGAACCAGGAAGTCATGGTTTGATTCCTTGTTAGGGCACATACCCAGGTTGTGGGCTTAATCCCCAGTGTGAGGTGTACAGGAGGCAGCTAATCAATGATGCTCTCTCATCATTGATGTTTCTATCTCTATCTCCCTCTTCCTTCCACTCTGAAGTCAATAAAAAATACATTTAAAAAACATGTTTTAATAAAACATTTAGAAATAAATCATTCATAAATATTGGAAATAGGACACATTTGCTAATAAATCCAATAGTAGCAAGTCTCTGATCACACTTTTATAATATAATATAAAGGAAAGGAGAAATAAAAGCAAAAGAGCATTCTAAGACAGCAAATTGTTTTGTATGTGCTTTATCATCAAAAGATTTCTCTCCCATTTTAAGATATACCAGTAAAAATACTTAGGTATATGTAATTTTATTTGGATTAGTATGTACTCAAGATCTTTAGAAAATACTTTTGTTCTTGAACACATATTGGTTAATTTAATTTATGATATTTTTTAATATATACCTATCTATGCTTCAGGACCTGGGAGCACTGTTAGTTATTATTGCAATAAAAGCAATATTCATGTTGGAATAAATTTCTGTAATTTAAATTTCTTTTACACAGATGGGGATTTGTTGGAACAGTATTTTTATTTTACCTCTCACAATATATATATCAAGTAGAATAGAATCTGGTGTTAAAATATTGAGAAAACTTTTAACTTCAAATATCTTGCTGTTTAGGTTCAATGTTCCTGTTACAAGGGCAAACTAGCTTGATAAATCATTCTGTGATATAAAATAATTCGTCATTATTTTTGTAGACTTTTTAGCTTCATATTCATTATTTAGAAAAACTTGGTCATCCATAGTTGAAAGGACCATAACTCATTCAATTAATTTAAAGATGATAAAACTGTGGAATACTGTAGTTGAATTAAGAAAATTCTTGTGCTATCTATGATAGTGCCTTTATATTTTTCTATAAAAGTCTCAAGAAAATGAGTTTGTAGTATTTCCTCAATCCTCAAATGCAACACTATGTTCCTATTTTATTTTTTATTTTGCTATATTTATTCCTTGTAACTAAATATTATTAATACAAGTATTAATATTGAAAAAAAATATTCAAAGATTTTAAATCTATCAGCTCATTGATATTATCTATATATATAAAACCTTAAGCAACTGGTCAACTGGCAAGGATCAGGCCAAAACTGGGAGTCCAACTTCCCCCAAGGGGTCCTGGATTGTGAGAGGGTGCAGGCCAAGCTGAAGGACCCCACCAGTGCACAAATCCGTGTACCGGGCCTCTAGTCTAATTATATTTATCATCCATCTTTGAAAGATAGTAATATCATGCTAAAAAATATTTGAAAATATTTACTTATTTGTTATCTTCTAACCATAAAATTAATTCATTATACCTAATTTTAAATTATTATTGGACTTACAATAATTTTTATTGACAGTAAATTTCTTAGATTTAAATATCTGTCAAATTTTATTTTTAAAATATACTCAAATAGAGACTCATAGATAGAAAGTAGACAGACAGCTCTGGCAGGGTAGAGGGTGTTGGGGGTGTAATAGGGTATAGTGCATAAAAAACCCTCATATTTAATTAACTAATTAACCATGAAATAAAAATAAGAATATACTAACAAAACTTGTAGTTTAAAATATTAATAGTCTCACATTTAAGCATTTTATGAGCAACATCATTTCTAGTTCCCCTTTTGCCCAGCCTCACCCACAGGAGTGTAGGAGATGCTGATGGCTGGCCAGACCAGCAACATCCTGCCCCAGAAATAAAACCCATAGAGAGAAAAAAAAATGTCAGGCGCTGACACACACAAAAGAGAACATGGAGAGCTGGAATGTGAAAATGTATGTCATAAGAACTCCCAGTCCCCCTCTTCCCACTACCCCCCTATAAAAGCCCTTTGCCTACCCTGGGATGTTAAGATGGTTAAGATGAGCCTGCTATCTTCTCAGGTAGTCAGCACCAGAATAAATCACTTTCCTTCCATCAGCACCTGTGACAGTGTGTTTGACCTCACAGCTGCAGGCAAAACTACCTGAGGGTCATTTAGACTGGTTTCAAAGACAAGTATATAGAATTCTATAAGACAATATTATGGAGAAAATAAAATAAGTAAAATTTTTTAAAATAACACAGGCCATTGCTCTTTTTTAACTGTAATACTAATAGTCCAATGTGTTAATTATTTATAAATAAAAATTAAATAATATGTTTGTTTTCCAAACCAGAAGCTAAGTAAAACAATATGTAACCCAATTAATGTTAATTATATTATTGAATTTACCCATGGAAAATAAAATGCATTTTATATAGGAAACTAAAATGTGCCAGAGTCTGAAAATCATTGTTATAACAAATTTAAATTAACTTAATATTTTATTCAACATCATTGTAACAGAAAGGAAGACTAATTAGTGGATTAGTACAGTCTATTCAACTGGTGATTTTTAAAGACGATGCCAAAAATGTGGAAAAAATCAAACCTCATCACTTTTGTCATAAATATAATTATATATCACAATGTCTTTGAGGAAATTTCCTAGAAATAGAATTGGCAAACCAAAAATCAAAATTTTTAAAAAATTAAAAAGTAGACAATGCTTTATAATTATTAAAATAAAATAGTGGATGTCATATGCTCTCACACATCACTTTTTTCATTACTTTTTATTAGGGCAATTAAATGAGTTCAGAATTACATTTCAAACTTAAATTGAAAATGCTATGCTCCAAATGAGAAACAGATAATTTGGGATATGTATGTATTAAGCAGCAAAGCAGAGCAAAGTCTTAATGGTATTAATTTATAGTACAAACTTAAAAATAAAAAGAGAAATTATAGAAAAATCGGTTAATGCATTTATTAAATATACTAGTAGCCCAGTGCACAAAATTTGTGCACTGGGGGGGGGAGGGGCCCCTCAGTCTGGCCTTCACCCTCTCCAATCTGAGACCCCTCAGGGAATGTCCAACTACCTGTTTGTGCCCACACTTTTAACAGATAACAGCTCCATTGTTGTTTCTTTCTTATGCTTAAAACCATTGGAATTAGTAGGTATTCAAAGTGTGTGTACATTTTGGGGGGACACCCTGTATATCTCTAGTCAGCGATGAAAGAAACCAACAGCAGATTTGTTGCTTGTACTCTAGTTCAGGAGATTAAATGCACGTTTTAGATGCTATCAAATGGAAATAAAGCAAAAAATATATGTGTAGAGAGTATTTCCTGCATTTTTGTTTTTATATTTTGTATTGCATTTTCAAAATATCAAATGTAAGTCATTAACTATAACAAATTAATATTCATTCTTTGCTTTGAAAGACCCAATACCTTGTTTTAGAAAATCACATAAAAATGCACTTATAATGGCTAATTTAGATATAAGAGGAAAAAATAAATATTTTTATAGATAACCTTTTCTCTGCCTTCATTAAAATAACTACTTGAGGATTATTGACTTAACTGTTTGCCATATCTTAGTCTCTCGAGGAGTCTGTATACCTAGGTCTAATTCACTCTGAATGGGATGCGCAGATTGTTTTAAAATTCAAAGAGACACTAAATCTACCTGGTATTTCATCTTCTATGACAGAGAATAGATTGAACAGTGAGATAAGCAGCCTTTGTTTAATATGTTCTATTCAAATCTTGCCAATTTTAATGTTGTAAAAAGTGTGAATAAAATGAACTACCTGTTTTTCATTCTGTATGATTCTGGATAAAGAGAAATTACTTTCACATTGGGTGGTCAAAGTGCTAGAAGAAAATACAGGCAGTGAAATCTTGGACATTTCTCATAGCAGTGTTTTTTCTGATACATTTCCTCAGGCAAGATAAACAAAAGAAAAATTAAACAAATGGGACCACATAAACTTTAAAAGTTTTTGCAAAGCAAAAGAAACCAGTAACAAAATGAAAAGGCAACCCAGTGAATGGGAGAACATATTCGCCAATGATACATCTGATAAGGAGTTAATATCCAAAATTTTTAAAGTACGTATAAAACTCAACACACACAAAAATACACACACACACACACACACACACACACACACACACACACTACAATCTAATTGAAAAATGGGCAAAGGGCCCTGGCTGGTGTGGCTCAGTAGTTTGGAGCATCATACCATACACCAAAAGGTTTCATGCAGGTTCAATCCCTGGTCGGGGCATACAGGAGGCAACCAATCAGTGTTTCACTCTCACATCAATGTTTCTTTTTCTCTTTCTCCCCCTTCCTCACACTCTGAAAATCAATGAAAACTTATCATGAGGTGAGGATTTTTTAAAAAGCCTTTATTATTGTCCATTTTCAAAAATGATGTTGTGAACTACTCTGAAAAAGTTCCACAATTAAAATGTTTATAATATTTTAATTTTTATACTGCCATATTTAAGCTAAACTTCCCTTCCCAAATTCAGCAAAAATATTTTGGCATGACATAAATTCTCTTCATTTTATTGAAACTAAAGTACAAATAATAAATAATAAAGCAAGCTATGGTTTATCTTCCTATTAGAATAAATTCTTAAATATCTCTATATATAAAAAGCTAGAGACCAGAACAACTGGTCGCTATGATGCCTACTGTGGCCAGGGAACCAGCCCGATTGGGGGTGGGGCCGGCCGGCCAACTTCCTTCGGCTCCTCCTGCCAGCAAGCCCCGCCCCTGATCGGACTCTTTCAGATTGAGGGCAGGATGGCCGGCCAATCCCCTCGCAGCCCTACCCCCTGGCCAGCCCCACCACTGATCGCCCCCTGTACCCCAATAGGGGGCAGGGCAAGATAGCCCACCACCCACATCCCCTCCCACCCGGCCCCACCCCCGATCAGCCCCACCACCCAAATCGGCCAATTGGTGTGGACTGGCTGGCCAACCTCCCACGGCCCCTCTCATGGGTGGTGACCCCCGCTGGCCCCCCTGACCCATTCAGGCGGGGAGAACAGACCCACCACCCAGAAGCCCTCCAATGCCGTCCCCACCCCAAATCATCTCCCCATCTATCAGGG
>NW_005871072.1:284943-293394 GCF_000147115.1 Myotis lucifugus
CTTAGCCAGCCCAGCCCTGATCAGGCCCCTATCAGGAGGGCCAGCCAACCAACCTCCAGCCATCTCCTTCTCCCAACAGGCTCAGCCCGATCCACCCCAATTGGGGCTAGGCCAGCCGGACCCCACCAGTGCATGAATTCATGCACTGGGCCTCTAGTATTTAAATAAATGATTCTGAAACACTAGATTTAATATAACCATGTGCATATAATTATATTCTCTCTCTCTCTCTCTCTCTCTCTCTCTCTATATATATATATATATATATATATATGCTTAAATTGACACTTTTATTCTCTTTAAGTTAATCTCATAGTAACTGATAAAAAATATGTTTTTTGGCTTGAACTTTACTAAAATATAATAATTTAACAAATTATTTCTAAACTACCGTAAAGGTTTAATATAGCCATGTGCATATAATTATATATACCCTCTGTATAAGTATATGCTCAATAAAAGGGCACTTTTATTCTTTTAAATTAACCACATATTAACTGATAAAAATTATGTTTTTTGGCTGAACCTTACTAAAATATAATTTAACAAATTACTTTGTAAACTGTGTAATTTCAGACAGTTGAAATACCTATTTCTGAAAAATCTATCTATACAAAGTTTCAGTTTTTCAACCTAAATAGCTGAAGAGACTTTAAAAGACATTTGAAAGGTACACTTCCATAACTTAAAATATAGCTAATATGGTGTATACATAAAGTTCACACTTTGGATCATAATTTTTAAAAAAACAAAAGGCAGTTATCTTGTAGACTGACTGAGCCTACATGTTATACGAGGCTTGTAGAGAAATAGGGCTGCACCATCCAAGATGGTAGACTCCAGCCACATGTTGCCATTGAACACTTGAAATATTGTTAGTGAAACTGTGGAACTAAATTTTTAATTTTCTTTAATGTGAAATAACTTAAATTTAAAAACTGAAGTGGTATATATAACAGAGATCAAATATTTCATGAAAATTAAATATACACTGGAGTTCAAAAACTTAGCACTACTAAAAATGTAAAGTATTTTAGAAATAATTTATATTGATTACATAGGTTAAATACAATATTATACTAAAATGGATTTACCTCCTTTTAACTTTTTTAATGTGGCCAGTAGAAAAGGTAAATTTACCTATGCCTCAAATTCAATTTCTATTGTACACCATTGTTTTAGAAACAGAAAATGATGATTTCTCACATATTTCCTAACAGTAATTCTCAAACTTCAGTGTGCTTACAATAAGGCAATTCAGCATCTCAGTGATCTTGTTAAAATGCATTTTCCTGATTCCTTAACTCTAGCGAAGGGCCTGAGGGTCTCCATTGGTAACAAGGTCCCAGCAGTGGTGATCATGCTTTGTATTACATGCACAGAAAAGGGAGATGCTTTAAAATACAGGGACTGTTTGATGATTTGATGAATTTTAATATGGGAAAGTTTAATAAATTCATTAAGTATGATACAGCAAGAATGTACTGTTTATTTTATTTTTTCTGAGCAACTCCAGGAGGTAAGCTAGTATGAAAAAAAAAATTAACAAAAAAACACTAAAAGACAGAAGAAACACTGTATTTTTCAATTTCAATCTAAGGATCATCACCTCAAAAAACCTTTCTAGTTCCTCAGATAAACTGCCCCCCTTTACTTATTCATTCCCTATATATCATTGAAATTTCCTTCATTATTAATCTTTTCAAAACTCTAAGACCTTATTTGTATGTTTTGGTCATTTTTTTCCCACAACAAGAATATATACTCCATGAGGACAGACATCCTGTCAACCTAGTTTATCATCACTGTAACCTGAGAATGAGACACTGAGCAGGCACTCAGTAATAGTTGTATAATTAATCAATCTGATTTCAAAAAACAGAAGAGGAAGATAATTTGTAAATAGTTGCTTTCAGTCTGTATATCTTTTTTGAATTTAATGTTACTTTATTTTTCCTCCTTTCTCATTATGAGTTTCTCAAATTACTTCAGAGAATTTTTTCCCCTAAAATTCCAGTTAGAAAATACTTTTTAAAATTTTTCTAAAATAAAGCTGCCATTCAAAAGAGTATTTTATGTCAATCCCAGAGATGGTCATTAGGGAATCCCTTCTTGCCAGCCTACCTCTAACCATCTACCTCTCCATGTAGTCACTTCCCCTCACTCACATTCACACTCAGACTTATATTCATAGACAATCACCCACTGACACTACATCACAATCCCTCACAGGTTCCAACACTGGGACTCTCATACCTCACACACTTCACACAGTCACAGAGACAGAAATTCATATTATATATTATTACTCACACTAGAGGCCCAGTGCACAAAATTTGTGCATGGGTGGGGTCCCTCTGCCTGGCCTGCGATTGGGGCTGATCAAGGCCATCTAACCCAGTCCCGATAGGGGCCAATCAGGGGACGGACCTCGGGAGGGCTCCAGGGCATGTCTGGCCCCATCTCGCCCAGTCCTGATTGGCCAGACTCCAGCAGCAAGTTAACTACCGGTGAGAGCATCTGCCCTCTGGTGATCAGTTCACATCATAGCGACCGGCTGGTAGACCACACGGTCAGACACTTAGCATATTAGGCTTTTATATTATAGATTTCCATACTCTTTGTTTTTAAATAAATTTATTGGGGTGACATTGCTTAATAATATATGGGTATTCATTTCTATGATACATTATCTGTATATTGCATTGTATCTTTACCTCCCAAAATCAGATCTTCATCTGTCACCATATATTTAACACCCTTACTCTTTCTTGCACACATTCAGTCACACTCAAACCCTCATATTCTGGCTTATCAATCTCCCTCTGTCTCACTCCTCTACCTTGCATCTTTGATCCCCATTCCTCTCTTAGTCTCTGACTGACACTTTCTCTTGCTCTCCATTAAAAATCCACTCCTAATATGCTTACCATCATACTTTTCTTCATCTTTTCTCTAGCTCCTTCCTCCTCATATTGAATCACACAAGCTGGTAAACACACATTCACAAGAAAACATCTCTCTTCATCCTCCAGTACATCCACCCATCTCTCTCTCTCTCTCTCTCTCTCTCTCTCTCTCTCTCTCTCTCCCACTTCTTCCCTCATTCTCTTACCCCCATCACACACACAATGAAGAAGGAGAATATTTGCCACCAACAAAAGAAAATTAATACATCAGGTAATAGGCTTCAGGTATAAAATATAGGGGTAGTGAGTTCATTGATAATACAGAGCAATGAATGTGATATTTGATCATGGAAATAGAAAATAAAATGGGGAAATGGGAGACATTTAATTTGTATAATCTGTGGAACCTGTAAATATTTGGAGGGATACTGTCTCTTGTTTTTCAATGCACATAAACAATCCCAAATCTCTCTATTTTATAAAAGCAATAACAGCAAGAAAACATCCTTTTAAGTTGAGTTCCAATCTCTCTGTCATTATATTCAAAACTAGAGGCCCAGTGCACAAAATTTGTGCACTCAGGGGGAGGAGGGCCCCTCAGCCTGGCCTGTGCCCTCTCCCAGTCCAGGACTCCTCGGGGGAATGTCCGCATGCCAGCTTAGGCCCGCTTCCTAAACCAGCAGTCAGACATCCCTCTTGCAGTCCAGGACCCCTCACTTCTTACCACGTGCCTGCTCACTGCTCCTTACCGCTCAGCTCGCTGCTCCTCAGTGCTGCCACTCGCCAGCTGTGAGTCCGGCTTCTGGATGAGTGGCGGTCCCCCTGTGGGAGAGCACTGACCACCAGGGAGCAGCTCCTGCATTGAGTGCCTGCCCCCTAGTGGTCAGTGCACATCATAGCGACCAGTAGTTCTGCTGTTTGGTTGATTTGCATATTAGCCTTTTATTATATTCTATATAATAAAACCCTAGCGTGCCTAAGCCGGCAGTCAGACATCCCCTGAGGGGTCCCAGACTGCAAGAGGGTGCAGGCTGGGCTGAATGTCATGCACTGGGCCTCTAGTAGGATAATAGTTGTAAAATATATCTGCACACCTTTAATGCTTCTTAATCTCTCCTTAACCTACTTTAGTCTGGTATTTATTCTCTACTCCACCAAAACTTCTTTACCAAGAACCACCAATAATCTTCTAATCGATAGTTGCAATGGGTTATTTCAGTATCATCATACCCCTCCTAATCTTGTTATTTGATACTCCTGGAAATTTTCTCATTTCTTCTTGCAATTTCCTACTGAGATAGTGGATATAATTCTTTTTTGTCATGTGTTGCCTCTTCTTCCACTTCTACTATTTATGGCTTAAAAATTGGTTCTCCCTGAGTCCCTTTGCTTCTTGGGTTATTCATTGTTGATGTGACATTTAATCTATTTATATAAACTGTATTAGTCTCTATAAAGAATCTTCAAAATCTGTATTTCCAAAACTAGAGGGCTCTGTTGAGCTGAGTACTTACATGTTTATGGAACCACATGCTCTAGGAATACAACAATTGAACATTAAATCATCTTCTCCTCTCCCAAACCTGCTATGTCCCTGTAAGTTACATCAGCAGTCATAACTCTACCATCCACCAGTCCCTAAGTCAAATACCGGTTCTCCCTCATTTGAATGCAAGTCCAACTGACTTTATTTTCTCCTCAGCTGACCACATCCATCTCCTATTCTCTAGCTGCACTGCACCAGGCTCAGTATTGCTTACCTAGTTGCCAGCAATGGTGTCTTAAATATTTTCTCTGCTTTGGTATCAAACTCTCAAACTTCTCTCTGTTTTTCTACAATACAGTTATTTGTATATTCATTCCTTTAAAATTTTCTTGATAGCTATAAATTGCATAGGATGGGAATTGGGGGGATGGGGTCCATGGGTGAAAGAAAGGGACATCTGTAATACTTTCAACAATAAAGATAAGTTTAAAAATAAATATAAAAAATAAATTGCACATAAAATCATGTTCAAATTTATCTGTGAAACAAAATCTGTGTCATAATTTCACTTTTATCTATCTCACTAGTTTGACTTCCACTATGTCAACTTTTGCTTTAGTCACATAGAATTACCTGCACTTTCCCAATGCTCTGAATTGTGTATCTCTCTGTTCAGCTATGTCTTTCTTAGGCCAACATGGCATTGCATATATTAACTACATCATCTCATGGCTTAAAATTCTTCTGTGTTTAGGAGAAGCTGTATGTTGCCATTACAGTGCAAGGAATATGCATCAGAAAACTGTAATAGGTCCAGACATTATGGTTTTTTTATTCACTATCTTTAGTGCCTAGCACAGTGCCAAACACATAAATAAATATGAATCAAACACCTTATGTAAGTCCCAGATTCATAGCTTACTCTGCCACTGTGGAAATTATTTAAATTCTTATTTCTATACCTATCTTTATTTATATGTCTCTCTATGTCTATATAAACATAAAATATGTTGCATTTTCATTAACACTTAACTTTAGGAAAGTTTACCTGAAACTTAGGTAAATATAAATATATTGCTAAAAGTTCACAACTTATTATCCGTATATCAAATATAATCATGTTAAATGTGGACCTGCAAATAGAGAGCAGATCAAATACTCACATGTGTGGTGGGAACCCAAATTCAAGCAATGAATTTAATCTGCATTATGAACAAAAGGAAGTCACAGATATTAAATAAAGAACATGTATGAAGAGTTATTTTTTATGCATTAGAACATCTGACTACTTTTACACTCATAAATCCTAACCAATAGATAGCACCCTAACTAGAAAGAAACAGCAATGTTTAGAAACTAGATTTTATACACAGATAATCATAATTACATATTTATAAGCAGATGAGCATAAAAAGAAATGAAACCGAACCAAAATTAACATCACTATGCATGTTTCCTCTTTCAGGGATTCTGGAGAATTGCAGAACTTTCTGGGTTTGATTTTGAGAAATGGTTCCCTTTTCCTAGTGAGGCATTCAATATCTGCTGCCTGTCTTTCCAGCTGCAGCGCCTTGACGTGGGCAGCACTTTCCCTTCCTTTTTTATTTTTTATTTTATTTTATTTTTTAATCCTCACATGCGGATATTTTCCATTGATTTTTAGGGAGAGTGGAAGAGAGAGGGAAAGACAGAGAGAAATATCGATGTGAGAGAAACACATCTATTGGTTGCCTCCTGCATGAACCTGGACCAGGGCCGGGCTGGGGAGGCGCTTGCAATCAGGGTACATGCCCTTGGCCAGAATCCAACTCAGGCTGACACTCTCTCCCCTGAACCAAACCAAATAGGTCCCTTCCTTTTATGATTCTGAGGATTTTAGCATCTATAAAGTGTAAGTCCTATAGTAAAAACTGTTGTTTTTTTTTCTTCTCAGAATTCTTGCATTGGCTCTAGTTTGTGACTGAATTAGATAAGGTTTCGCATGTTCAATAACTTTTTTAGTAGAAAGTGTGCACTGAGAAGGCTGAATAAATTTGGGGGGGGGTCTCCTCCTTGAGAAGGTCTGCTTCCTACGGGTCTCCTTTATGATGGTGTGAAAGCAACATGCACTTATTTTGAATTTTTATCATTTCCCAGGGTAGTGACAGGAGGTAAAATACTCTCTTTATAGTGCTAGGCAGCAGTGGCCAGCTGCAGCTCCCACTCAACCAGGTGATCCTGAGGGTAACCAACCAATACACTGCAGTATCCTGTGTGGCCAGCATTCTTGGATACTGTGTTTTGTGTTTGGGCATCCCATCATATCTACAAATTGTCCACCTGTGTCTCCTGCTTCTGGTGAGACGAGGAGGGCAGTTCAGATGCTTCCTTGATGTACAATTGGGGTCCAATCATGTTTCAGGTAGACTAGACTAAGCAATGATGTTTGGTGAGTTGTGTATTAAATGTTTGTGGGGTTTTTTTTCTGCCTTGTGTGTATCTAGCAGTGTCCTACTGAAGACTGAAGCATGAGCCAGCCACTGAAGACTGGTCTGCAGCTCCCACAATTCAGTCCCTTGAATGGGTAGGAACAACCACTGAGGGGTCCTTAAGCTATTCTTCCACATTTTTTAATATATATTTTTATTGTTGATAGTATTACAGATATCTCCCATTTCCCCTCTTCCTCACCCTCCCCCTATCCCAACCCCCCCCCCCCAAGGCTTCACTACCCTATTGCCCGTGTCCATGGGCTATGCATATAAGTGTATACGTTCAAGGTATGTCAGTCTGTTCTTAAATGCTTTTTTGACTTACAATTTTTTCAAATTATGATGGGTTTATCAGGATGTAACTCCATTGTAAGTCAAGGAGCATCTGCATATGCAGAATAAAACACATCTAGATTCATTTTAATACTTTATTTAGATTCAATTTGATGGTTAGAATAAATGCTCTTTAGTTAATGTTTAACCTGTATAACCCCATCTCTTCTGTTTAGAAGCAGAACACATAGGTGTGCTTTATCCATTTAATTTATAAACAAGAACAGAAGCATTACTATCTCATAAAATACTTTGGCATAATTTTCATCATAGAATATGCACCTGAATATATTATTATATGTATTTCATGCTTATTTTTGAAAGATACAAGCATCACTAATGTTATTATAAACATTAACTCTAAATTTACAGGTGTTTGGAGTATACTAATTGTGGCAACACTCCCAAGGAATCACTATCTATTTATATCTGGAATAACAATGTGTGTCTGTGAACTAAACACACTGACACTTTCCTTTATGAATTTAATTCATCAGAATTTAATACGTGAACAAAATAGAACCAGAGACATGGAAACATGGAACAGACTGGTGAATCTCAGAGGGAAGGGGGATAGGGAGGGAGAGATTAACCCAATGAATTTCATATACATATACGAATAACCTGTGACCACAGACAATTAGTTCAGTGAGGGGGGGCAGTGCAGGGTGAAGGAGTCAATGGGGAAAAAATAAAACACCTGTAATACTTTTCAACAATGAAGATAATTTTTAAAACAAATTTAAATCAATGAGTAATATGCAACCTCTTGCATGCTAAATGCCAGCAATGCTAACATGCATAATGCAGATGTGTGTGTGTGTCTGCATGAATGTGTCATGAACACATGTGTGTATTTTAGGAGAATACTGGTCAAGTTCTTACTCTATATAGACTGTATAGTGGGCAGATAGTCATGCTTCTAGCTAGGAAATCAAGTTTAAATAAGTCTCGTCTTAAAAATATGCCATGGATTTGTTTATAAATACATTTATCACATGACTTTATAATACTAGTAATGTCAAATAGTCTAACAAAAGGAATAACTTTTTATGAATTTTTTTAATTTTAATGTCGATTTTGTTAATTTTCTTTTTTTTTCTTCCTCTTATATTGCACAAGAGCTATGTTGGTTTTATGGGTGACATTTCATTTTACAAATACTTTCTTTTGAGTACTGATGTTTCTAATTAAAATTCTTCCTGTTCATCTACAATCTCTTCCCTTTAATTTTTCATAACTATGGTGTTTC
>NW_005871072.1:293494-295250 GCF_000147115.1 Myotis lucifugus
TTTTGCATAAAATTTCAGAAATTTTTCAAACTTCATGAACTTTTCCATAAAGTATTGACAGTTTTGGGTATTCTGTGGAACACTATAATAAAGCTATTTGTATATAAACTAGGTTTTAGTCTTGGTATCTACGGTAATAGATGACTGAATGCAATGAATGTTCATGATTCTATTTCATTCTGACTGTTTAATATATCTCCATGACTGTCCATATTTAATTAATATTTTAGCTCTGGAAATTAAATGTTTAAGTCATCTTTAATTACAGGTGGAGTAATCTTCCAGTGTTCTTGTTTATTTTTTATTTTGGAACAATACACTTGTTTAAAAAAGATCAATTTGTGTGTGTATCTGTGTGTACATGTATTAGAATTCTACTCTAATTGCAAATGTAAGAAATATTAACATTGAGCGGAAGTCTCCAAACTAACACTAAAACCATTTCAACTGCTTTTCACAGGTCAAGCTTGGGGCCTCCATAGGGATTCAAGAAAATCCACACATTTAGGGGAGGAATGAATTTACAATCACATTAAGAGTGGCGGCTGGTCGCATCTTTATTTCTAAGAAGAAATAACTGCTGCACCTGTTTAACTGCTTGGAGTTAAGACAGAGAGGAATCTTGCTGATACATTTTCTCTCTCACAATTTGACCATCAGAATGTTGAAATTGTGGTTTTTCTACTGTCACCAGTAGCTCTATCACAGTGGCAGTAGCAAGAATAGGGTGAAAAATACCTTGTACTGAAATTGTTCCAACTTGTGCAGGTATAATAGCTCTTTTATTAATTAATCCTCATAAGGCAGGGAAAATAAAAGACACAAATCTAGAAGTATTTTAGTGAATGTAGATTAAAAACACTGATTTCACTTACTCAAAGTAAACTATATAGGAAAATGTGCAAAAAGTGTTTAAGTTGTTTTATAGTAATAGATATCAAAGTCACATAAACATATAATGATAAATAAATTATGTCTCTCTATCTTCCAATAAAGGAATAAAGCTACTCTCCTATAGCTATCCTACATAATAAAAGGCTAATATGCAAATTGTCCCCTCAACCAGGAGTTCGACCAAGAGTTCAACCTGGAGTTTGACCAGGGGGCGGGGGCGGCCCACCAACTGCCTAAGGCCCCTTCTCCCCCACCCCCCCACTGACCTGATCAGCCCCGATCGGGGTGGGCCAGCCAGACCCCACCCATGCACAAATTCATGCACCAGGCCTCTAGTTTTACATCATTAAAAATTATATAGGAACATTCCTGTTGCTTAAAGACTTTGACCAAATTATTCTTATAAAAGAACATAATTTCATTATGTTAAGATAACCTGAGAATAGTATAAATTTCATTGAGGGATTTATAATGTAAAGTAAAAAATAAAATAAAATAAAGTCAGTGTGCTTGTGTGTGTGTGGTTTTGTTTCATAAAACTACAAAGAAAAAAATTACATAGCTCATTTCTTCATTGGTGTTATATTTTTCATTCTGTTTTTTCATCCATAATTATTTTCAGTTTTTATTGCCCCTTCATCTACCTTGCCAGCATTCTTCCTCACACTACATTTACTGTATCTTCCCTTCTTAATTTTTGTGAACTCAGTTAAACATAACAAATATTTAATACACCTATTTTTGCAGGCTCTTAGCTAAGAAGATTGAAATTTAGAGATATATCACTTCTTCCTCCACACTTTCATATCTGTTTATCCTTCAGTTCTTTGTTATGGTAACTATTATATAGTTGAGAAAGGTG
>NW_005871072.1:295841-297661 GCF_000147115.1 Myotis lucifugus
CTTGAAAATCATGGATATTAATTAATTATGAACAGTTTTGGAGAATTTTTGTGTGATGAAATGATCTGCTACTTGCATTTACAAGCAATATAAACTCTCTCTTTCATATCCATAACCTTCATGTTTTTATTAAATTTTATTTTACAATGTTTTAGAATATAAAATATCTATAATAAGGCAAGCTATGAATATTTATGTTACTGGAAGTAAGTGTTCATTTAATAAATAGATATTTATTGGGCACAAAGCAATGCACTCATACACAAATAATGCAAGCATGATAAAAAAGAAAAACATCCTTAACACATGTACATAAATTACTGCAGATTATGACAAGTCATATGAAGGAAATGATCAGGAATTTGTGAGAGAAAATACTGGAATGTATTTTTTTGTATAGGGGAGAACAAATAAAAGCTCTACGTATTGAGGTATTAAGAGGGGGATAGTGCAATGGACTGAAAATTTATGTCTCCTCAAAAGTCACATGTTGAAACCTAGTCCCCAATGTCATGGTATTAGAAAAGGAAAGGGCAGACTACCTTCTGAGCACAGAATTACAACTGCAGGTGGTGGGGGTGAGGGGAGTCCATAAGAGCACAGAGAAGGCTACACACCAACTGTCCAGGGTTAAGTGTGAGCCTAAGAGTAGGCTTAATCAGAGAAGTAACTATCACCCATCACAGTGGAGACAGCTGTGAGTGATAAGAAGGGTAGAGAGAAATGCTCACTGAGACTCATGCAAAGAGAAAGCCTAACAAAAAAAGGAGAGCAAGCAGAAAGTAAGAAAAATATTTTTGTAAACCAGCTTTAACTGAAACACAATGTAATGCTGGAGGGATTTGAATCCTCTTGAACAGTGAGGGCAAAGATAGTAAAAAACAAAGGCTACTGAGTTTAAAAACATAAAGTGGTGCGCCTATGATCTTTTTTGTAGCAATCTGATCAATTCCTAGGAATGCATTATATTTACTTTCTTTTTAGTCAGCAGATGTCAAACTGTTTCAACTTTCTGTATGGTAACATTCTGCAGTTGACAGCTGACTAGATGTCAATCTGTGTGCCATGAGAAGCTCACTCACAAGCTGACCTTTATGATTCAATCCTAATCAGAAGAGCTCTCGACTGCCTTCATTTTCCTTATTTTTCTCTCTTTTCCTCAATGTGTATTAAAAACACTGAAATGGAACTGACCTTCTTAGATTATTTATTACTCCTGTAAATTTCACCTGGGGTGGAATTCCCAGACATTTTGTGTGTGTGTGTGTGTGTGTGTGTGTGTGTGTGTGTGTGTGTGAGAGAGAGAGAGAGAGATTATAGTCAGAATTTTTATTCATTGCAAATAGAGTATTTTGAAATTAAAAATTCATTAGAAAAAAAGATGCTAAGGCAGTGGTTCTCAACCTGTGGGTAGCGACCCTTTTGGGGGTCGAACGACCCTTTCACAGGGGTCGCCTAAAACCATCGGAAAACACATATATAATTACATATTGTTTTTGTGATTAATCACTATGCTTTAATTATGTTCAATTTGTAACAATGAAAATACATCCTGCATATCAGATATTTACATTATGATTCATAACAGTAGCAAAATTACAGTTATGAAGTAGCAACAAAAATAATTTTATGGTCGGGGGTCACCACAACATGAGGAACTGTATTAAAGGGTCGCGGCATTAGGAAGGTTGAGAACCACTGCGCTAAGGAGTATTAAAAATAAAAAATTTGGGAGAATATATTTAAAAACAACACATATGACAAAAGTCTTCTATGCCCAAGCCCTTGTTCATGCTTTTCTGTTTTTGAGGTAAAAATTT
>NW_005871072.1:297761-299279 GCF_000147115.1 Myotis lucifugus
TGTATCCCACAAATTTTGAAATATTGTATGCCATTTTTATTCAGTTCAATGTATTATTTATTATACATTTATTTACTTATTTATATATTGGTATTAAATTTCTTTTGAAGCTTCTCTTTTTTTCCTAGGTTAGAAATGTGTTGTTTTGTTTCCAAGTATTGGGAGATTTTCCTTGTTATCTATTTATTTCTTGTTTGATTTCATTGTGGATGGAGAATACATTCTGTATAATTTCAATTCTTATAGATTTGTGGAGATTTTATTCATGACTCAGTATTTGATCTGTTAGTGAATGTTCCTTGAACTTTGAGCAAAATATCTATTCTGTTCTTGTTAAGAGGAGTATTCTATAAATTTCAATTAGAGGATGTTTGATATTGTTGATTTTTTCTATATCACTTCTGATTTTCTTGGTAGTTCTATAAATTGTTGGGGAAAAGGAATGTAAGTCTTCAAGAATAATTATGGATTTGTCTATTTCTCTTCTTTAAAAAAAATATTTTTTTATTGATTTCAAAGAGGGAGGGAGAGGGAGAGAGAGATAGAAACATCAATGATGAAAGAGAATCACTGATTGGCTGCCTTCTAGACGTGCCACAGTGGGGATCGAGCCCGCAAATTGGGCATGTGCCCTGACCAAGAATCAAGCCATGACCTCCTAGCTGATAGGTTGTCACTCAACCACTGAGCCACACCAGCCAGGCTGTCTATTTCTCTTTTGTCTTATGTTTTTTGTTTCACATATGTTGCTGGGTAATTGAGTAATTAGCCCACTTTTGACTTAAGATGTCTTAAAGCATTGGATACTTTATGATTTCAAACTTTTGCTTTAAGCCAAGCAGTATACCCTTAAGGGAAAAACTAAGACTGTAATGCAGATAACTGTATATCATAATGGCCATCATTATCACCTGATATGAGTCAAAATTATAATAATCTTAATGGGACCTCTAGTAGTTGTCTTTGGAAAATGATGATTGCTAATAATATTTACATTTACCTACTTATTTTTTGTCACCAAACCCTAAATTGCCTTCCCTTCCTACTTGTAGTTGACAGCTGATTAGATGTCTGTCTATGCCATGAAAGCTCACTCTTTGTCCTGTCTCTGTAGATTCAATGCATAATGATTAAAATGAGCTTTTACTATCTTTATTTTCCTTGTTTTTTTCCTACCCACTCCTTTCCCCATCTCCTCTGTGTGTACTGGCAGCACTGAAATGAGTTGGTAAGCTTCTTCTCAGATCACTGCTCCTTCTGTAAATTCCACCTGGTGTAGAAATACAAAATGTTTCCTGTTAATGGAAGTGCTTCCAGGATTTTGCATTAGAGAAATAGGACTTGGCATTCTATGCTCTGAGCCTGAACATGTGAGTGAAAAGGGGCGACATACTAAATCTGGCAATTTCAGGGTAGGCCTGCGTGGCAGACTTATAAACCCAGAGACCTAAAGTAAACACACAAGATGAAATTAAAACTTTTTCACTAAAAGCAGTTTAAGCCGGGTAGTCATGTCCT
>NW_005871072.1:299418-301166 GCF_000147115.1 Myotis lucifugus
CAATTTCAGAGGGTTATCCTGCTTTGCTTTCTCCCGTCTTCTTAATATATCACCAAAGGGTATCATGTAAGCCATTTAGGCCTTCTCTTTTGATTGTAATGCATAAAATAGGATGCAAGGCCCTGGTGGCCAGGTGGCTCAGTTGATTGGAGCATTGTCCTGTGCACCAAAAGTTTGCAGGTTAGATTACCAGTCAGGGCACATACCTAAGTTGTGGGTAATATCCCCAGTAGGGGTAGGTATAGGAGGCAAATAATCAATGTTTCTCTCTCTCTCTCTCTCTCTCTCTCTCTCTCTCTCTCTCTCTCTTCCTCTCTCTCTCTCTTCTTCTCTCTCCAAAATCAATAAAAACATATCCTTGGGTGAGGGTTTTGGACACAGACAATAGTGTGGTGAAGGCCTGTAAGAGGCAGGTGCAGGATAGAGGGGGTCAATGGGGGGGGATATCTGTAATACTTTCATAAATAAAGATAAATATTTTAAAAAATAATAATAGTAGGGTGCAAGGCTACCATTTTACCAGAGTACTTTCTCAATCTGTTGAGGTTTTGCTTCCCGGCAATTGTCAGTTTGGCTCAAATAAACTCACAAAAAAGTCTCTACATGTTTAAATGTTTCTTATGTAAACAAACACTACCATCCGTTCTTAAAATTTTTACAAGACATTTAATTCTACTGGCTGTGAGGAATTATAGACAATCTCATGATCAAAATGCAGTTCTTGCTTGATTATATTGATATTTATTTTTATGTGAATGTGATATGTGTGTGTGTCTGTAATTTCTAATTTTTGTTCTTGCAGAGAATGTGAGAACAATTTAATAGCAGCAATATGAACATACCTTCTAGTTTGTAAAAGAACAGAGTTTAGAAGACAAGTATAATGTACTTTAACATTTTCTCTAGTAGCATATTGATATTAGAATACAGTTCAGATCCTTTGTCATGGCCCTCAACAATAGCTATTCAAACTGATATTCTCTCACATCTCTTTAGAACATACTATCACTGCTGCAGGGAAAAACACTTTTAGTCATCTCCACTTGGTATAATATAATGCAGAGTTCCTCAACTTTGACATTATTGGCCTATTGGAATGAATAATTCTGCTGTGGGGACTGGCCTGTACATTGTAGAATGTTTAGTAGCATTCCTGGCCTCTATTCCCTAAATGCTAGTAGCACCCCTTCCCAGGGTGAAAATAAAAAAGGTCTCCAGACAGGGTAAAATATACTCTGGGGACAAATCATCCAGTTATGAATCACTGTTGTAATAAAAAGAAGCCAGCCTTTCGTGTTTGTTACAACTGGATTTAAGTCCTTATTCTGCTATTGATACATCTTGGGCAAATTACTTCTCTAGGCTTCAGTTAATAACAAATGCTTCACATATGTGCTGCAAGGGTTAAAAGACAATATAAAATTTGCCTGGCCGGCATGGCTCAGTGGCTGAGTGTCCACTTAAGAACCAGAAGGTCATGGTTTGATTTCCGGTCAGGACACATGCCCGGGTTGCAGGCTCGATTCCCAGTGTGGGGCGTGCAGGAGGCAGCCAGTCAATGATTCTCTCTCATCATTGATGTTTCTATCTCTCTCTCCCTCTCCCTTCCTCTCTGAAATCAATAAATATATATATTTTTTAAAAGACAATATATAATTTATACATAATTTCTTGTCCACTGCCTGAAAGATAGTAGTACTCCTTACTTCTTTCAAGACTGGCCACAGGCCACTTTCTTAAAGGATCAA
>NW_005871072.1:301608-303944 GCF_000147115.1 Myotis lucifugus
AACTAGAATGAAATTAATAATGTTATTTTAGCTGTACTTGGATCAACAGGAAGTCTTCCTGAAAGAAAAAGAAAAATTTTTCTTTATTTCTTAATTCTTCTTGCTGGCTCAGGACTTCACTTGGAATGCATGAAGGTCTATATAAATAGAAGCATTATTCTCAGTGTTTCATAGAGCCCATGGAGCAGCTGGTGTTCACCTCAACATCAGACACTCTGCTGTTATGTTTTATATTTACAATTTCAAAAAAACAATAGATCCCAAAACAAAACAAAATAAGAGCAGTGACAGTAGAAACAAGAACAATTAAATGTGTATTTTTGCTTCCAAGTGTTTTGAAGTTACCCTTTGTCACTTACACACACCATGGTTACATTTATGTGTCTTGCTTCTTTTGGAACCTTTAACCACAGCCATACTCTTTAAAATAATTCCATTGTGATTAACCATTTTGTTGTGTTTATTGTTTTGTTTTGGTTTTATGTCACTTGTGGTTATCAGGAATGATAGAATTTCTAAGTATCAAAGTGAATGTGACAGAAACTGCAGGGGAAAAAAGGCCTAATGCAGAAAAGGCTGAAAGTCGCAGAAAGCATCAGAGTATAAGTCACAGTTAAAAAAGAAATGAATAACTACCCCATTGTTCCAATGTCATTTGTTGAAAAGATTCTCTTTTGCCATTTAATTTCTTTTTTTCTTGCCTTTCTCTCAAATCAACTTATCATATAAGTGTGAATCTATTTCTGAATTCTTCATTTTCTTTTATCCATATCTGTCCTTATGCAATTACCACATTGCCTTACTATTGAAACCTGAATGCAGTGGTCGGATTGGAGTTCTTTGTCTCGCAAAATCAAAGAATGAATTCACGGACAAAGACGGCAAGTGGAAAACAAAGTTTACTGAGAGACAGACTCCCTGCAGCAAGAGGCAACAGGAAGGGGGCCCAAAGCTGGTTACCCCTGATGCTCTTTGTTTATGGATATACTATGGGCCCAGTGCACAGATTCGTGCACCAGTGGGGTCCCTCAGCATGGCCTGCAGGGATTGGGCTGAAACTGGCATCCATCATCCCCCGAGGGATGTAGTAGTGTGTGAAGCAGCAGGCGGCTAGGGAGGAGCCGCTCCGGCTCATCTCTGCCTGCTCATCCCCGTCAGCTGAGCCTCTCCCCCATCTTCCACCGCTGCCCGTCACATCTCCTGGTCTGCTAAACCTAGCTATGGAGAAGTGGGTCCCTAGGGTGGAGCTCCCGCGGACTCTCTAGGTGTGCAGACTGAGGCTCAGAGAAGTGGGATGAGTGCCCGAGGGGTGCCTGGGGCAGACAGGGGAGTTGTGGTAGCTGCACACTTCGCCTGCCTTCCTGCAAGTCCTCATCATAGCAACCAGTCGCTTAGGCTTTTATATACATAGACTAGAGGCCCGGTGCACAAAAATTTGTGCACTCGGGGGGACCCTCAGCCTGGCCTGTGCCCTCTCGCAGTCTGGGACCCCTTGGGGGATGACCACCTGCTGGTTTAGGCCAGCTCCCTGGGAAATAAGGCCTAAGCTGGCAGTCAGACATCACTCTGGCAGCCCTGGAGCCCTCAGGGGATGTCCACTTGCCAGCGGGGAGCAGGCCTAAGCTGCAGTTGGACATCCTTAGAGCTGCTGAGGAGGCGGGAGAGGCTCCTACCACCACTGCTGTACTGGCAGCCATCAGCCTGGCTTGTGGCTGAGCAGAGCTCCCCCATGTGGGAGCGCACTGACCACCAGAGGGCAGCTCCTGCATTGAGCATCTGCCTCCTGGTGGTCAGTGTGTGTCATAGTGACCAGTCATCCCCAGTCTTTCTGCTGTTAAGGTCAGTTTGCATATTACCCTTTTATTATATAGAATAGAGGCCTATATATTATTATATAGGGTGGGGCCGGCTGGTTTGTCCTGAAGGGTATCTCGGATCAGGGTGAGGGTCCCGCTGGGGTGTCTGGCCAGCATGGGTGAGGGACTGATGGCTGTTTGCAGGCTGGTCAAACCCCCCCCCCCCCAGTGGGGACCCTCATCCCATGGAGGTTTGGCCAGCCTGGGTGAGGGGCTGATGGCTGTTTTCAAGCTCGCCACACCCCCTTTAGGGTAGGGGGTCCCCACTGGAGTGCCTGGCCAGTCTGAGTGAGGGGCTGAGGGCCGTTTTCAGGCTGGCCAAGCGCCCCGACGACAGAAGCTCCCAGTCTCTTTTTTTTTCTTTTTTATTTTATTTTGGGATTTATTTACCTTCTATAATTGAAACTTTGTTGCCTTCAGTGGAGCTCAGAGCCGGCTCCTGCTCGCTCCAGCTTTGTGGCCATAGCCAGCTGAAAGCAG
>NW_005871072.1:305683-307583 GCF_000147115.1 Myotis lucifugus
CTTTCTCCAAAAAATAAAAAAAATAGCCCAGCCGGTGTTGCTCAGTGGTTGAGCATGGACTTATGACCTGTTTGATTGCTAGTTAGGGCATATGCCCCAGTTGTGGGCTCGATCCCCAGTGTTTTGCATGCAGGAGGCAGCCGATCAATGATTCTCTTTCATCATTGATATTTTTCTCTCTCTCTCCCTCTCTAAAATCAATAAAAATATATTTTTTAAAAAAATAAAATAAATGTATGTCATCTAAAGGGACAGTGATGTCAGACTCATGGTGGCTTGAGAGACCTCCTAGTCACTCCCCTTAAAGTTACAACAAGTTGAACAAATATAATACAACAAAGGATTCCATGATCAGTACACAAACACATCTGAGAGATCTGTGCATTGAGACATCTGAAGGTAGGTGTACCAGTATCTGAGCGATCAGGGGAGGCAGAATTGGCGGGAAAGGGGACAAAGTAGGACAAAGTTGAGAGCCACAGATGCAGTCCAGCACCTGCCATGACCCCAGTGACAAAGTAGTAGTGAGGGGTTGGAGTACTACTTACAGTTAAACCCAGCAGAAAAAAAATAGCAGCAAAGGCACAGACACACAAACCCACTTTCCCCAGGCCCCCATGCACACCCTCCCCATTCATCATGGAAGGACCTAGCAGAGGCAGCTGGGATAACAGAGAGAGTAAGGCATGGCTGATAGATTATGGTTGCAGGAAAGCAGTGCAGAGAACACACAGGCCAGGAGCCCTATCGCCCAGCACATCCCACCACATCCCACCACAGGCATTGTGCCTTGAGACCAAAGTGAGCCAATCATAAAAAGGATACCCATTTATAGACCAATACCTCTGATAAACATATATGCAAAATTCCTAAACAAAAATACTAGCAAAGCTAATACAATAATACATTAAAAAAGTAATACATCACAATCAAGTGGGGTTTATTCCAGAGATACAAGATTGGTTATGGGATAAACCACAATGACAAATTAAAGGATTAAATAGACCATATGACCATATCAATAGATGCAAAAAAAAAAAAGCACTTGACAAAATACAATAGTCACATGTAATGAAAATCTATATATATAAAAGCCTAAGCGACCGTCCGGCCATTTGACCATCCAACTGGTAGCTATGGCGCACAATGACCACCAGGGGCAGAAGCTCTAACCAGTAGCTATTACGCGCACTGACCACCGGGGGGCAGATGCTCAACACAGGAGCTGCCAAGCTGCGGTGACTTGGCAATGCAGTTCTCAGATGACACACCCAGAACCAGAGAGGAGGGAGCCCGATTCTTAGTGCGTCACCCGAGAACTGCCCTCTCGAAGTCCGGGACCCCATGGGGGATGTCAGAGAGCCAGTTTCAGCCCGATCCCCACAGGCCAGGCCAAGGGACCCCACCAGTGCACAAATCCTTGCACCGGGCCTCTAGTACTCAATAAAATAAGTATAGAAGGAAAATACCTAAACATAATAAAGTTCATATATGATAAACCCTCAGCTAATATCATACTCAATGATGAAAAACTAAGAGCCTTCCCTCTATGATCAGGCACACTACATTTTTTAAAATATATAACTAATCATATCCTTACATGCCAAGGTGCCTGCTAGATAGGGAAACAAACTGAACAAACTGGTGAGGTCTAATATAGAAACTAGGAAAAAATACAGAACAATTTTTAGAGTGGGGCCCGCATGGGCAGAGAGCTTATCCTTATTGCAATTTAAGATGTAACTTTGAACATCTCAACATTTGCACACTATAAACCAGGTCTAAATGGACACATTATTTAGACTGGGTAGGTTTTAGCAAGAACAGGATATTAATTAAAGAATATTATCTTATCCTTTCTGCTTTTTTTTTTTAAGACTTGACATCCTGGTACAGCATA
>NW_005871072.1:307683-315009 GCF_000147115.1 Myotis lucifugus
GAACATTGTATTTCTGTCACTGGCGCTCCCAGCTCTGAGGCACGGCTGGCTGAAAGCAGGGTATCTGGGGTTTGTTTAGCTTCTATAATTGAAACATTGTTGCTTTCGGGCTCAGAGCCAGGCCGCAGCAGGCGGGGAACCTTGGCTTCCTCCATCACTGGAGTAAGCAAGCCTCCTGCTCACTTCAGCTGCGTGGCTTCCGGGCGCCATCTTTGTTGGCAGTTAATTTGCATATCGCCCTGATTAGCCAATGGGAAGCATAGCGGAGGTATGGTTAATTACCCTTTTTGTCTTTTATTAGATAGGATATGACTGTAGAGATAGTCTAGGAGTTTAGCTCTACTTGGCTCTTGGAACATCACTCTTTCTAATCTTGCATAGTGTAAGTGGACAACTTATCTCCTCCTTTTACGTTCTCCCACTTATTTATGTTATTATTATCTCAGTGTAGTCTGGTTTTTGTGCTCTTTCAATCTATATTTTAGCATAGCACCTTATAATACAATCACCTAGAGTGCAATGGAGAGTATTTTTCTATCTGTCACTTGATGTGGGTCATTGAAATCATAGAATCTACTTTCATTTTCCTGTACAGCATAGCGCCAGTTGCCACAATCATTCATTCACATAAATGAATACACATACAAAAAGAACATGAATGCATACATGAATCTAGAATGATAATTTTTATTTTTTAAGGTTTTCAACATTTTTGGAAATTCCAGATTTATTGTTATCAATAACATATTCCAATGTTTTTTAAAAAAATACAAATTAAGATTATAGTAGAAGAAAAGTAACTAAGCAAGCTCAAAACTTATTCATATGACACTTCTTAATAAAGCATGTTGCATAAGACCTAATACTATATTGAATTCACTTGATGAAAAATTAAAAGTAATTGAGATAGCAATTCAGTTACAAAGAGAAATAAATTGAAACAAATAGTGAAAAATTAAAATTGACCTCATTTAATTGCTTCAATTATAATTTATAATTATAATTTAATTATGGTTTAGTGATAGCAGAATTATGCTCTCCACTTAAATTAAATGAACAAAAATGCTGATTGTTTTCTTCATGTAAGACATGATTGAAATTCATCAACATTGCAGTTCTCTAACATTTTTTATTTGCCTCAGCTTTGTAGTTTATAATCAGTCTGTAAGGCAAGGTATCCTAATCATTTACACACATATTAGATAGATAAATAAATACAAATTATATACATATGTATACACATATACATATTGTTTCATAACCATAATGTCTATTATTTTTAAGTAACATTATTATAACCTATTATTTTTAAATGAGTAATTAGTTTTATTTAACATATTTCTGTGGCTGATAAAATTTTATAGATTGATATTAAATATCTATTTAATAATTTAAAGTAGGTTATTGAAAAATTTAGGAAAGACTTTGAAAATATTGTTTAATATGGCTTAAGTATTAACTAAATTATAATTAGCATGCCAATATAACTGTAAAAAACACAGCCATGTTAACTGAAAGCAGTGTGTATTTTCTCCCTCCATTGTTTGGATCCATTCAGAATACCAGGGGAGGGGATAATCAGTCCTTTATTAAATTTAAAAGTGTCCCTGAAGTGTAGGAGTGTTTTGGAGCCAGTTTTTATATAAAAACTAGGGGCCCAGTGCACAAATTTGTGCACCTTGAAAGGAACTGTGGGCCACGAGACTGCAGTGGGCACAGGGGTGGGTCTGGGCCCATCCTCTGCAGCCCCTCTCCCACAACTGCCACCCCCACGCGCTGATGGTGCCACCCCCACTGGCACCTGCCATTTTTTGCCGAGTTAACACAGTCAACTCAGTTCTGTCCAAAACTCCTCTAACCTGTTTCTGGAAATTCACATTAAAAGAGTTCCTTTTTTGTTTTTTTACCTTTCAATGCACATGCAAACAATTTACTGAGATTTTAATTACGACTTCAACATGTTACATAACATCCTTAGTATAATAATAAATAGTATTATTATTGGATTGATAATAGTACCTACTGAATAAAATTACTATAAATTTTAGATTAAGACATGCAAATCTGTCTGACATATTATATAATTCAATAAATATCACTTATTTGCATTATTGCTAATAATGATTATTCTTAAAAGACTGGTTTGAATGCTCTATAGGTTGATGTGCTAGATGTTAAAGTGGATAAGTAGATAAATTAGAATCGGCTTCCACCTTATAGGAGCTTATACTCTGGGAGTAAATATTCTCATACAAATGGCTTAGAGACGAAGGAGAAAAATAAAATTGTTTTGAGTTTTATTGGTCCATTCAGTGAAATGTGTACCTAAGTCAATTAATGTACCCATGGTGCTCTGAAAATATTGAATCAGTTTCCCTAAGGCTGCTCCGTGTAGTTATTTAACTCATTTAGTGTCAGTATAATAATACATTCATTTCTCAAAGAAAATACCCCATATGTTTTTATATCCTCATGTTTCTCCTGATAATTTTCTTACCTTTGCCCTTCATTCATGATATTTGAAAATGTGAACCCTGATAAATTACTAAGCTACATCAAAAGTAAGGCTTATAGTAAATTTCCAGTAATATATACAGGTACAATTAAATCATTAAAGACATGGAAATAAACATCAAGTAATAAATTATCATGATGGAAGTAGAGATGAATGAGGTAGGCAGGAAATATTATGATAATACACAGTTAAAAGTAGAAATAGAGTTATAAATCACCTCAGTTGTGCAGAAATGGTCTGCATATGCCAAATGAGGCCAAGTCAGGCCATGAATATTCAGGCTTGCTGTTAAAATGTTGATACCAGTTCCAAATTCAAACTCAAGAGTCTTCTCACCATAATCTATGGAAATCACATTCCAATGAAAAGGCCTGAAGATGGTAGAGATAAGGCATTAGTAAACATAAAGACAAAAACACGTACAAACACATAAGAAAGAATGACTTGAAAAGTATGTTTCAGTCAAGCTGCTTTTTGATGTATTTGTCAGAACTAAAAACCATAAAATGCTACCTCAAATCGTGAAATGAATTAATCTGATAGACTGGTTTAGTATTATCTATCTGGATGCAAAAAAGAACCTGCCAAAATCCATAATTCTGATTCAGTAATAGTTGGTGTTGAGCTGCTCATTGTGACAGCAATTGGTCAATATACTCCATTGTTTCTAGAAGCCACCCTTCACTCTGAGAGAATGACCATATAATCAGCACAATGTGATCAAAAATATGATAAATTGGCAGATGGATGTTCATGTACTATATAGTATAATATATATTACATGCATTATATACACTAGTATATATGATTATATTCTGAGGCAACTTTAAAATACATTTATAATGTTTATTTATTAATTAGAAAACATTAATGAGGTTGGTTCTGTGTTCCAAGTATTTTTATAGGCTTGAATAATTTTTAATAACTAGATGACTGATTAAGATTAAATGTCACTTATGAACATGTAAAGTTTATCTTCTACGCGCTACAACCTCATCTTATGAAAGACAGAGAATGGAATTTCAGGCATTATGAAATCTGATGCTTACTTGGTTTTATTGATCTAAAACTATTTTCTTCCCCTTTGGATGTTTCATTATAGGTTATCAAAATGAGGCTTCTACTTAATAAATAATATTTAAAATATAATTTTGAATTTTCTCTTTCTAAATTTAAGTGAGACTTAACTTGTACTGGAATTTATTTAGTTAGCAGGTTTATATAATTTAATGTAAACAGATGTTATAGTCCATATTACCTTATATTAACATATTTACATACACTGAAGTTTGCAAATACTACAAAACATAGTTAAAGAAGGCAGTTAAGGAAATTCACTAAAGAAGACAGTGAAGAAAATGCATCGTATTTTGTAAACTGGGAAATTTGCATTTTATGGTTTTTTCAGAATGTTTTAAAAATGCTGAATTTTATCTTTTGAGCCTGTTAAGTTCTCAAAGTTGTAGAGTTCATGGCATATTCTTTCAGGTCAAATTCAAAGGAGTTAATTCTATTAAGCCCTCTGGAAGAATACTATGTCAATTAGTGTGTCCTAATTAAGGCTGCCAGTGAGAAGGGCAAGCTAATTAAGTTATAGCAGCTGCTTTCTGTTTACCACAAGCTAAGATATATAATTTAGGTTCATCCTGATTTAACTGTGAAATTAAAAAATTATAATACTTCACGTATTTTTTAATATATTTTACTTTGATTTTAGCTTTCTTATTTTATATAATAACTAGATATGAAAAAAATGTACATGGCCCAAAAGAATAAAAGAAAAAATTGGGATTAGCTTTCTAGTAAATATAAAAAGTTATACTCATTTTTCTTTTTTTCTGATTTAATGTATCCACATACTCACACTTGGCAAATTTGCAATATATAATTTCTAGAACATTCATAATATTTTCAGATTAACAGTTTTAAAATCTACAACTTTCATATTTCAGAAAAATTAACATTTCTTTTCAGAAAGTGCTTACTGTGTGGTAAAGTACTTTTAATGTGTTAAAGTTTAATTTAAGTTTACCTTGAGTTGGATGCACTAAATCCCCATTACTTGTAAATTATTTTCCTTTTTACAATGCCATCAATTCCCCCCCGCCTCCCGACAAATCACTTGTCAACTTACATTTGTATCACTGCCAATAGGTTTTCAAAGCTATGTGGTGTTCTATGGTTCTTGCAAAATTCAGTTTGTCTAACATGAAATTTAAAAGAATGCTCCAATTGAATGGGTTGTGTTTTTTTAATTGATATTTAGGGAAAGAGGACGGGAGAGGGATGGAGTGGTAGAAACATCGATGAAAACAGAATATCATCTATCAGCTGCCTCCTGCACACCCTACATTGGGGATCAAGCCCACAACATGGGCATGTGCCCTGAGCAGGAATCTGACAGGTAACCTCTTGGTTCATAGGTCAACGTTCAATTGCTGAGCCACACCAGCCGGGCTTGAATATGGTTTTTGGTTTTGGTTTTTCTTATTGTGTTGTTGTTTTCAGGATGAGAACTACTTTCTTTTTTATTTAGAAATCTGAAAACTGAGAACCAAATTTGTAAACAAATAACAAACACACAAATTAATGCAAAAGAAAAACTAAAAACTAGACAAGTAGATTTAGCTGTGCTAGTGTGAAATAATTCCTTCTTAGAAATATAATATTCTCATTGTTTTGAGACAGAAATCAGAATTTTTCTCTTAAAACAATTTTGGATATACTTTAATTTTCAAACATATCACTTGGTATGTATAGTTGAAAAAGTTAGACAAACCCAAGTAACATAACCGTGTAAAATAAGATTAAAAGCCACATATTTCAAAGTACCAGACAAAGTGAATTAGCCAAAACAAAAACAAAAAACAATGATAAAATATACACGTGTTCTCCAATCTTACTATATGGCCATCCTAAGAAAGACGGTGATGGTGAGGATGTGGAGAAATCAGAACCTTCATACACTGATGGTGGGAATGTAGCATGGAATAGCAACTTTGGAACAGTCTGGCAGTTCCTCAAAATATTAAACATAGTGTTAACTTTTGACTCAACAATTCCACTCTTAGGGATAAAATTAAGTGAAATGAAAACATGTTTTAACACATACACTTGTACATGAATGCGCATAGCTGCATAATTCATAATAGTCAAAAGTTGAAAACAACCCAAATGGCCATGAATGTATGAACAAAGAGTAGTACATTTATACAATGAAATACTACTCATCCACTAAAATGAAGTATTGCCACAAGTTAAAACATGGTTGAACCTTGATAACATTATGCTAAGTGAAAAAATCACCCCCCTCAAAAAAAAAAACACCCAGATACTATAAATGCGTGAGATGTACATATGTGAATTATATTTCAAATGAAGCTTTTACCAAAACAGTCACATCTTAAAAGAAGCTAGAAAACACTCTCCTTTATTTTACAGGATTTTGTTTACTTATAACTCTTTTTGTTTCAGGAATTTCCTTTAAATGTTTTATAAAATAATTTTCTTTCAAATTCTTAGAGGAAGGTATTATCAATAACATGCTTTCAAACTTCCCTTGTTTCAGAGGATTCTTTAGGTGAAACATTTGAAGTTATGCTTAAACCAAATATATCAAAGTTCTTTTTATAACAAGAGATTGTTCTTATTAAACTACACATTTACTAGTGTTAATAAAATATTTATGTAAAATATTTTCTAATTTTTCTTACAATACAAAAAATGAAGACAAATACTAGTTACATTAAATGAAATCTAACCAGGATGTTAAAAAGACTTTGATTTAAAAAATCAAATCTTTTAAACTGTAGATATGTAAACTAATTCTTATAGAATATTAAAATGTGCTATAAATCAATGTTTGTGTTTTCAGGTTTTGAAGTCAGTCAGATATGGATTTGTAATGTGGCCCTGCCAGGTACTAGCAGTGTGATTTTTTTTAAAATATATTTTATTGATTTTTTACAGAGAGGAAGGGAGAGAGATAGTCAGAAACATCGATGAGAGAGAAACATCGATCAGCCGCCTCCTGCACACCTCCCACTGGGGATGTGCCCGCAACCCAGGTACATGCCCTCGACCGGAATCAAACCCGGGACCTTTCAGTCCGAAGGCCGATGCTCTATCCACTGAGCCAAACCGGTTTCGGCAGCAGCGTGATTTTATCATTTAGTCACTCCATCTTCCAATTTCTTAATGTAAAATGAACTAAAAATATATCTTCATTACAGGAACATGTTGAAGATCATTCACCCCCAATTTTATTTATTATTACTCTTATTACTACAAGTATACATTAAAACATAAAGAATGGTTGCCCCCAAATCTATACATTTTGATTAAAAAAAAAACAACCTAGCCTTCCTAAGTAATTAATGCCACTTTTTAAAAATCAAACAAAATACATTCACTAACATAATCTTTTCTTTTCAAAAGACAATCTGGAGTAATCTAGACTTAATATGGGTAACTATTAGTTTGAATCATGACATATGAAACAACAATTATTTAATAAGTCAAATTTAAGAAATTTATTTATATTTCCATTTGGTGCCTTTTAACTATGCCTTTGACAAGATACCTTAGTGTCACAACACACTTGACATGTTTGGTCCCTCAATTTGTTAACTTTTGTTCCAGGGCAGGGAGCATCAAGAGAGAACTGGCAGGTAATATATCATAGGACATCTCTCCCCAAATACTTAATAAGAAAATACTTTACTATGCGTGTACTAAAGAGAAGCAATTATTAACACACCCTGTTTCATTGTGTTTCCTCCTAGAGGCTAAAAGCTTAGTGTTTGTGTCTT
>NW_005871072.1:315421-327669 GCF_000147115.1 Myotis lucifugus
ACAGTCACATCTTAAAAGAAGCTAGAAAACACTCTCCTTTATTTTACAGGATTTTGTTTACTTATAACTCTTTTTGTTTCAGGAATTTCCTTTAAATGTTTTATAAAATAATTTTCTTTCAAATTCTTAGAGGAAGGTATTATCAATAACATGCTTTCAAACTTCCCATGTTTCAGAGGATTCTTTACGTGAAACATTTGAAGTTATGTTTAAACCAAATATATCAAAGTTCTTTTTATAACAAGAGATTGTTCTTATTAAACTACACATTTACTAGTGTCAATAAAATATTTATGTAAAATATTTTCTAATTTTTCTTACAATACAAAAAATGAAGACAAATACTAGTTACATTAAATGAAATCTAACCAGGATGTTAAAAAGACTTTGATTTAAAAAATCAAATCTTTTAAACTGTAGATATGTAAACTAATTCTTATAGAATATTAAAATGTGCTGTAAATCAATGTTGTGTTTTCAGGTTTTGAAGTCAGTCAAATATGGATTTGTAATGTGGCCCTGCCAGGAACTAGCAGTGTGATTTTATCACTTAGTCACTCCATCTTCCAATTTCTTAATGTAAAATGAACTAAAAATATATCTTCATTACAGGAACATGTTGACGATCATTCACCCCCAATTTTATTTATTATTACTCTTATTACTACAAGTATACATTAAAACATAAAGAATGGTTGCCCCCAAATCTATACATTTTGATTTAAAAAAAACAACCTAGCCTTCCTAAGTGATTAATGCCACTTTTTAAAAATCAAACAAAATACATTCACTAACTTAATCTTTTCTTTTCAAAAGACAATCTGGAATAATCTAGACTTAATATGGGTAATTATTTGTTTGAATCATGACATATGAAACAACAATTATTTAATAAGTCAAATTTAAGAAATGTATTTATATTTCCACTTGGTGCCTTTTAACTATGCCTTTGACAAGGTATCTTAGTGTCACAACACACTTGACATGTTTGGTCCCTCAATTTGTTAACTTTTGTTCCAGGGCAGGGAGCATCAAGAGAGAACTGGCAGGTAATATATCATAGGACATCTCTCCCCAAATACTTAATAAGAAAATACTTTACTATGCGTGTACTAAAGAGAAGCAATTATTAACACACCCTGTTTCATTGTGTTTCCTCCTAGAGGCTAAAAGCTTAGTGTTTGTGTCTTTTTTAGAGGTACAGTCATTTATTTGTTATTAAAACACTTTATTTTCCTTTGTATTTTTGCCTTAAAGAAGAAAATGACTGCTCAAACCAGGTAATTTTGTTTTAATGTTGAATAAAGTTTTAAGGAACTGGAAGCTTAAACTATTTCCTAAAATTAAATTTGGGGTCAGATGTGCATTTCATTTTTCCAGTGTTTTTCCTTAGCCCCAGTGGAACAAATAGTACTTGCCCGTTCAGACATCACAAGCAAAAAAAAAAAATCAATTCATTGATTTTAAGGATGATGCTCCCAGTGTCTTATGCTTCACAACAATCTCTACAACAGTGAAAGCCATTGTCTAGTGTATAATTGAGCTGAAACCTAAGTTTACAGGCAGGATGTTACACAGTGTCAAACTTAATACTGGATTCTAAGGAAGCTGATCAGAAAAGGAAACAAGCTAAAATTCTAGTGAATATTTTATGTTTATAAAGAGGAGTACTACAGAGATAGGTTGGTAGATAGATATTAGATAAATAGATGATATATAGGTATAGATGATAGATAGATAGATGATAGATAGATAGATAGATAGATATTAATAATCTGTTTTACACATTTTACCTTCAAGTTCATAATAGGCATAATAATGCAGCTCAAAAATAAAACCATTTGTTAGGTTGGAAATTTGACCAAACAGGAACATTCAAGAGTGATAGAAATGACCACATCACTTCTTTGTTTAAAAAAAAAAAAAGAGCTCGAGCATATTTATCAGATTATTTAAACTGTATTATTAATAAATACAAAATATGAATGTATAGACAAAATTCGGGTTCAAGTTCTGCCAGCTTTGCAGTAGAAACATATTAGTACATATGTAGGATAAAGATCCTTCCTGAACAATGGTTAAGAATTGAGGAGGAAGACAAACATAAATGTGAACAGCCCTATAGACTTGAGATTGCATACATTAGGTTAATGAATTGCAGTGCTAGAGGTCACAAGCACTAAGACATGCTGCATTGGTGTGAATGTCAGCCCTGCCCCATATTAACAAGGTATCCTTGGGAAAGTGATTTAATTTTTCTGTGACTCAGTTTCCTCAAGTTTAAAGAGGCCATAAAAATAGTACCTAGCTCATTATGGTAATTAACAATTGAATAAATCAGTATTGTCAAGCAGTTAGAATGATGGCTAGGACCTAAAAAAAAAAACTGTATGTGTTTGTTGTGTTGTTATTGATGAGACAACTTCTGGAAATGAACTAAAGTATAGATACCTGTAATGACTAGTGTAGTCAAAGAGTGGAATGACTGAATAAGTGGTCTCAGAAATAAAGCAATTATTACTGCTGCTGACAAGACACGAGAGGGATCATGAAATAATGTGAAAAAAAAATCTTGCTGTTAAGGTAATTAAATAATTAAAGATTGAGGTTTTAGGGTTATCTCATCTTTGATCATGTAAATTTTTAAAATGCTTCATTTAACTTATTGGGGTTACATTAGTTAATAACACCATGTTTCTCTTTTATTAGTGTAGATATATATACACACACACACACACACACACACACACACATATATATATGTGTGTGTGTGTGTGTTCAAGTGTACAATTCTATAGTACAGAAACTATATATTGTATTGTGTGTTTAACACCCAAAGTCTAGCCTCTTTTATCACTATATACACAACCTTTATCCTCTTCTTCCTACCCCCAACTCCCCTTCCCTCTGATAATCACCATATTGATGTCTGTATCTCTGAGGGGTATTTTGTTTTTTGCTTAATCCCTTCACTCTTTTCACCCAGCCTCCCAAACACACCCTCTGACAGCTGTCAGTCTGTTCTCTCTATGTAAGGGTCTCCTTCTATGTCCTTTTTAGTGCTTACTATCTCTTTGTTTAAATTCTCCCTGAGATCATCCATTCTTCCTCTAAGGCCCGTGAGAATTCTTACAACCATTGTTTTCAACTCCACATCTAGTTATCTCGGTTGCTTCCCTTTCATTTTATTCATTTTCTGGAGTTTTCTATTGTTTCATTTAAGGCACATTTCTTTGTTTCCCCATTTTGTCTGCCTTTTTGGGTTTGTGTATTAGCAAGATCTGCTATGACTCCCAAACTTGTTATAGTGGTTTTATGTCATAGATTACTTGTAGGGCTCAGTGACACAATATTCCAGATCACTAGAGCTAGGTGCTCTGAATCTCTCCTATTTGGGCTATGTGCCCCCTCCTACTGTAGTTGAGTCTTGACTGCTGTTGGTTCATTCGTGTGTGGAGTTATCCCTCGCGCTGGCTGACTATTAGTATCAAACCTCAGTCACCATGTATGAGCCACTGTGGAGGCTGCCCACACCTCAAGGAGGACTTTTCCCCAGCACGGTCTGGTGCCTGCCTGGATCTCCCTTTAGGTCTGCCACTTGTGTGACTAGTTGGATCAAGCTCCGGTACAGTCTGCAGCCCACCATTGGTTATGTTGGTTTGGGGTCCACTTGGGCGAGTTCCTGGTGCCGGTCAATGTCAGATGCTGCTTATAACTGGCCTTGGGCTACCTGTCTAGTGCTACCACACAATTGACTATTTTTGGCTGCCTCTACTGGGCTTGGGTATGCATGGGAGGGGCCAAGCTGTGTACAATGGTCAGCTTCCTCCAGCTCTGAGCTGGGGGCAGGTCAATAAATGGTCCAAGGCACCCTGAAGTGCCCTTGTACCTGTCAGCTGCTCTGCCTCACCCTGAGGTCCCCTGGTCTTCTTTGAGAGCCTTCCGAAGAAAGACTGAAGAGTGGGTGGAGACTGGCTGCAATCCACAGGCCTTTCCACAAGACAAGAGTTCACTAGGGCAGCGTGACCAGGGTTGGGGGGATGGTGCTAGTGGGTCTCATGCTTGCAGGCAGTACGGTCCGGCACTGTCTCTATCCAAGTTTCCAACCCTAGCTTCCCCAGAAAGAGTGCACCACAGGTTTTAGGTTGGGTACAGCCAGCTGGTCCCTCTGCAGGAGCAAGCTCAGCAGGGCGGGGCCCCCAGGAGTTCCAAGGGGAGTGGCAATGGCTGCAATTGCAGGGCAAATAAGAATGGCACCCCCACACTGGAGCTGCATAACCCAGCGTCTGTCGAAGGCCTGCACAAGAGCCTCCTGGAGACAATTGCTCCCCGGTCCAAGCTCTGCATAGTACTCATCCCCTACAGCAGGGGTGGGGAAACGTTTTTTCTGCTGAGGGCCATTTGGATATTTATAACATCATTTGCAGGCCATACAAAATTATCAGCTTAAAAATTAACCTGCTATATTTGGTCAACCATTTAATTAACTCACCCCTAATGCCTCAGCAGGGCCAGACCAAATGATTTCATGGACCTCGTATGGCCCACAGGCCACACGTTCCCACCCCTGCCCTACAGGATTGAGCTCAGCACGTAAGGGCCTACAGGAGTCAGAAGGACAGACCAAGTGAATCACCATATGGGGGGAGGGAAGGCACCAGCTGTGTGCACAAAATGAGAAAGAATGGACCCCATTCCAAAGCTCAGTGTCTGTTTAAGTCTCTACCAAGAGCTTCTCCAGATAAAGAGCACACCAAAAGTCCCTGTCGGGTGCAACCAACAGACCCCTCTGTAGGACTTAAGCTTGGCAGGGTAGTTGGAGGACCAGGCTTGTGAGCCCCAGGCCGCTGCTGTAAGAATAAGAGTGCTCAACCCTGGGACGATGGCAGATGAGGGGAATATGGGGTGGGACTCAGCACAAGTATCTCGGTTGCTAACCCTCCACATCTCTTCTCGGAGCCATGCCACCTAGATCTTCTCTCTATGACTCCTGTACACCCTAAGTCACCTTCCCTCTACCAAAGCCCTGGATGAGTATCCGAGAACAAGATCCTGTGTGCTGGCCCTTTAACAGAGCACCTGGGTTTCTAGCTGACTCTTCTCTCCCAGGCGGACAAAATCTCTGTTGCTTTTCACCACCAGATGCTATGCAGGCTCCTCTTCCTGTCTCTGGTGCTCTGGGTTTGGGGTCCTGGCATGGGGTTGGGACCCCCATGCTCCTCAGGGGGGACTTTTGCAGCCGAGATATCCTTCTGGATCTTCAACCCCCAGACATGGGTGCAGGGGCCAGCCTTTTCCGTGTCTCTGCCCTTCCTACCAGTCTCTGTGTGGCTTCTGCCGTAAATCTTTGGTTATAATAGTTATGTTCAACTAGCCTTCAGTTGGTTATTCAGGTTGATTGCTGTACAGTTTAGCTACAATCCACGTTGGCACTAGGAGGAGGAGAGTGTAGCCATCTTGGAATCTCTGATGATGTCAATTTCTTTATGTTAATGACATGAGTAGGATTTAGAAAATAACACTTTTAGTTGATTGTTAAAGATTTTTGTTCATTCATTCAGTAATTTTTAAATGATTTTAATCTTTTTCTTATTGTGGACTATCTTGTCATAGAATAAAAGACACATAGCACACATGTAAAGTTTAAAGAATTATAATAAAATGAGCACCTACAGGCCCACCACTGCATTGAATAAATAAATGGAGTACTATCAGTAAAAAAAGAAAAAGATTTTGATGAAAGTGGTTTCTAGATGATAACATCAACACAGAGAGGGATAAAGTGAAATTACATGTCGCTCAAAAGAATGATGGGTTTATATAAAGGTGGAAGAGCAGTGACGTAGAAGTGCAGCGGGAAGGGACCTTCCTGAACTCATAGCATCAAGGGCAAGAAGTCTAACCACTAAGAAGACTAGAGAAAGTGTCATCTTAAGAGTGGAACAGAGTTTCAATTAGTATGTGAATGAAAATGTGAATGCAATAAAGTTTGCTAACATTGTAGCAGAATTTTCACACATCAAATAGGAAGACTGGGGAGAGCAAGGAAAAGAATCAGATAGGAACTCAAGACAGTGAAGCACAGCAGACATGTTTTGAGTAGTAACTACAAATGTATTGGACTGGCATGTGTGTGGTGTGGTGTTAGTTAGCCATAATGATCCAAGTCTTGCAAATCCTCCTATGAAGAGAGTTTTTGGCAATCAGCTGTTGCCTCAAAAAATTACACAACCCAGTGTTTTTTGGGTGTGAGGTGGGATTCTAGGAGGTAGTCTGTATGTCTTGAATTTGAGGATTCAGAGGAAATTTCATCACTCCATTATACCAGACCCATAGAAAAATAGTATGTGATTAACTAAATACCTATGACCAAAGACAGTAATATTCCCAAAGAAAATAACATTTAGGATTTTTAAAAATTGTGTTATTTCTCTTTTTATTTTAGTCAATTTATTGGGTGACATTTGTTTCAAGTGTATACTTCTATAACACATCATCTATGTGACACATTGTGTGTAAAGGGAGTCAAATATATAGTGACAGAGGAGACTTGACTTGGATGGTGAACACAAAGAAAATAAATTGTATCACTAGTTAAATGGGTCCTATATTCTTGAGCATTTGCTTCCATTCCTTTCATCATATTTCTTCTAACCATCTCTAAATAGACACACAAGCATGGAATTATTTCTGCCTGTAAGCCTTTTCATCAGCATTCCCTTTCCTGGGTAGGTTTGAAGAAGCAAATAATGATTATTATACATATACATATGATCATAAATAAATTGTTAGGATAATTTTTCAAGTAAACATGTGCTCTTTAATTCTGGATAGGTAGGCTATAGTATAATATAATGTCTTAAGATGTATGATAGCACATCACAAAATTTTACTGATGAAGCAAAATCAAGTTTTCTTGAATTATTAACAAATTCTTATTATACTCATATGGGCAAAAACTAAACTAATACAAATAAATTAAAGAGTCTGGATTTAATGATTAAATAGCAAATTCCTATTATTTTCCAATGAGTATATTTTTCTGCATCTTATTTAGAATTCAGTTTTAGGAAAGAAAGCCATTTTTCCAAAAGCTTCCACATAAGTGTCATTTCAAGTAAGTATTTTTCTTCTCTGATATAACAGTATATGACAGGAAATATTAGTGACATTCAAACACTAAGTTTGTCTCCAATGGAAACATTAAAATCATTATATTTTGCTTATAAAGTCAACTTTGATTCAGGCACTTTAATGCCAAATCTAAACCATGACCACTATATTCTGGGAACAAATTTTAATCAGATTTTCAAAGAGAACTATCTTGTTATATGTAGAGAATGAATTAAATAAACCTACTTCCATTTTGGGAAGTACATCTCCATTAAATACATAATAGAAATATAATTGAGAATGCTGTTCTTTGTGATAGATACTTTCAATGTCTAAATTCCTATTAATGATACCACTTATCTATGATACTCTGCATTGAAGACAATATAAAAGTTGTTTGTTCCAGAGACCAATGCTTACTAATGCCATAAGTTGCCAATAATATGTTGTGTTACCTTAGATAAAAACATACTGTGTTTCTGCTTGAGAATAAACAAAGTATGTGCTCCATGTTAAAGAGCTATATGCTATTGTAAAAATACACAGTGCTACTGCTATTGTATTTTTTTTATGTTCAATCATTGATAAAAATGTTGTAAAGTAGGTCCAGTCTTTAAACAAACCACAGAAACTTTCTGTTTTTGTGCATTATTTTTCCAGTAACATACATGGAAAGTCACGGGGAAAATTATGTAAATTAAAATTTTCAAACAGAACAGGAAAAAGTAAAAACCATGGCTATTCCCCAAAGATTAGATAATTTAAATAAATTTCAGGCAAGACTGGCATTTGTAATAAGCAACTATAGCACATGGTTCAATCCCAAATATATGAGCTAAACAATGAATTACTCAATTGAAGAGAAATGTGGTATAAAGACACTACTAAATGGAAACATAAGAAAATAAGTCTCAGTTGATATACAAGGTGGACAATTAAGATTTAAAAAGAGTTCTCAAAGAAATTAAAATTTAGTGGTTATGAAATGATGTTCATTTCCCTTTTTTTCAAAAATATAAGTCTACAAGAGCATGCCTTTATTGCATACGAATATTACATTACATTTAAACCCAGAATTAAAACATGGTTATTAAAGGCATTGAGGAAGCCACTTTACATATCAAATATTTTTAGAAAAAAACAAATGGCCTATGTAAATTATATAATATTCTTTAATCTACTAGTAGGCTCTATATCACATGCTCATTCATATTTCTTCTTTTGTCTCTAGTTGTAATATATTTATATTTAAGTACACATATAGTATGTATATAACTATATTTGCATTATATTTTATTTTGAATTTTTACATATGCTTATATATATTTACATATTTGCTCATATCAAATTTTTGTATAAGTCTAAATGACAGAAAAGAGTGTGAAAATGAACAGCAAAATCTACACATTAAAAGGAGTAGGCGACATGAAGAATTTTTTGATTTGTTAAAATGAAAATACATTACCTTTATAAATAAAAATATAATGTTTCATGAATAAACATTGAAGCAAGAGCTATATTTTTGCATACCAACTACCATAAAGATTCAACTGTATTATGGTTAATATGGGTATTATTTGCCCACTTCTGACATTGTTTATAAAATTAATAATTTAAAAGTATTTTCATCAGAATTTGGAGGGATATTTTGAGGTTTCCATTAAAGCTCCAGGCTAAGAATGTAGAGACTTGATAATCCACAAGTAAACAAATTTATAAACACCTAGCTTACATTTGTTTATGTATTTAAAATTACTACCCTGTACTTATTATATGTAACCCTCATTTTAAGGACTGTATCATGATTTCCAGAGGTGATATTTGGGGTCTCTTCAATCATTTTTCTGCTTAATTAATGACTCTGGTATGTAGGAAAACCCAGACCCAAGGGGTCTAGTAAATATTCTAAATTATGGATTGAAAATTAGTTATGCCTATTATATTATGAATAATTAAATAACAATGAAATCCCTTATTTGTATTCAGCATCAAGGTGAAACACAATGAGATAGAAGACAGTACATATATTCTTAAGTTACAAGTAGAGAGGCAAGTGGAAAATGTCCAAGTGTTTCCATTATACCTAAAATCTTAACTCTTAAAAGAGGAAACCCAGAAATAAATTGATCCACTTGAAAACACTTCAAAATGTCTTTGGTATTGAATGAATACAGATACTGCTGATAAGGGAAAAGTGGGTAGACAAAAAGAGAAAGATAAACAGTAATGCATTTACTTGTTGAGGTGCCATTAGTTGTTGAAGATAAAGGAATGATTGAAAGTGCATATACTAAAAATTTTATAATACTGTCTGTCAGTTCATGTGCACATGTGCTTGTTTATGTCTTTGTTTTTCTAAACAGAATACTGTATACTCTTGCTCTGAAAAAAGTCATTTCAAGAGAAAAAACTTGGAAAATACATGATTGGATTGCCTAGACAGTGCCACAAGTGGTAAGTAAAAGACAGAGGAATTGGAAGAGGAGAAATCAAAATACCGATATCTGCAGATAATCTGACCATATATCAAAATGCCATGAAAAATAGACAAGTTATCAGAATTAATTGAATTCAACATGATGGCCAGATATAAAAAATATATGTTAACAAATCAACAGCAAAAATATCAACAGACTATTGAAAAAAACTACTATTGAATGAAGTGATTTAATCTATAAATTATGGGGAAATCAAACCAGAAGAATGCAAGTCATCTTTATGTGGGAAAATTTAGAATTTGTATAATGACATTACTAGTAAATAACATTTAATAGCCAAAACCGGTTTGGCTCAGTGGATAGAGCGTCGGCCTGTGGACTGAAAGGTCCCGGGTTCGATTCCGGTCAAGGGTGGAATATAGTTATGTCAATAAAATTATAAAACTAAGAAAAGTACATATTAAAATGTGTTATTAAGAATGTAATAAATCTATCTATCTCTGTCCCTTCCTCTCTGTAAAAAATCAGTAAAATATATTTAAAAAAAAAAAATAACATTTAATAAATAAATATTCAATCTTATCAACAGAAAGATATAACATTAAAAATATTTAAATTACCTTCCAAAATCTACCAGTGCAATAAAGTCCCAATTAAAATTTTTATTTTTTGAGGAACTCTTCAAATTCATTCTATAATTCACGTGGGAATATATATGTACCAACAAATTAAACTGAGACATTTTCAAATAGCAATTATGCCTACTATTTAAAAATTGGAATATAGTTATGTCAATAAAATTATAAAACTAAGAAAAGTACATATTAAAATGTGTTATTAAGAATGTAATAAAACAAGAACTTCTAAAGAATGGGAGGAAACAAGTACTTATTACTGTAGGTAGTATTATAAATTATATGTTTCTTTGTGATTTGTTTTGTTTTTTGGAAAATAGCACTTACTGGAAATAAATATGTGTAGGTTCCTTGAACCAAATAGCCCATTCCTGAATCTGCATTTCAAACAAGTTATCACAAACATTTGTAAGATTACATATTCAAGAATGTCCACTATGTGTTATTCTTAAAGAGGAGAGGAGTGTAACCAATGAGTGTCATCAAAGAAAATTGAATAAGTGAAATATGTGATGGTCTACCAGAGACAATATGCTAAGAATTGAGGGGTACTCTTAATTTAACTCTGAAGCTGAGTATTCTTAGTTTAACACTAAACATTTCTGGCAATCTATTTCATTAACAATGTCACAAGAATGGAAATGAAATTTTTCAAATTTAGAATAATAATGTCTTCTTAAAATGAGTTATCTCTAAGGACAAAGGACATCTAATTTATATGAATTTTAAAGGTATATGCCTATTTATTGTTCAATTTGAAAATGTTGCATCTGAGGTGTCTAAAACTAAAGTTAGACCAGTAATTCATGCAGTTTCACTGGAAGTTAAAGCTCTTCACATTTTTAATATTTGTGACTGCTCTTAAAAGGAATCTGGGCAATTGACTACTTCTCACTCTATTGATCTATACAATATGTGATTGCATTAATTTATTTATTAATATGGCATTTATATTTAAATAATACTTTAAATATAAAAGAAATATGAAGAGAATAATTATCATGAATATTTAGAATATTTTTCTTGAAAATAAATTACATTCTTACATATGACTGGCACAAATATTAACATTCTCCAAGAGTACATAACAGAAATCAGTAAATATATAACTGGCATATTTGCTGCTGTAGAAAAGTAACACAAAATCATTACAAGAAAATAAAAATTTTATCAAAAATAAGTTATTGTATCACATTTTCTGAAAGGAACAGAAATGTGTGAATGATCAGTTCTTTGGCAAAATAGAAAAGAACAATCAGTGAGTCAGAATGTTCTACAATTGAAGATTTAAAGGTGTAACTCCTTAAGGAAATAACGGATGGCTAATCAATTAAAATTCAATTTGTCCAACCCTTTTGTGCCCTTCAATAGGAGCTTTAATGTGTGTTAAGATTGTTTAAGCCATTGTTTATCTATGTCTTTAATGAGGGACATTTGTTTTCACTGTATTCACAAGTCAACAAGACTTACCTGGAAAGGACTGCAGATCTATTTTATTGGTTTTAGATTTGTTCTGAATTGAATTTAGCATGTCTATTAACTTATTTAGCTAACAATCTCTAAACGCAAAATCTACTGACTTCATTTGTTGCACAAACATCACTTTATATACTACATATAAAATTAGTTCATTGCACAACAGTAAAATCAAGGTCATTATATTACCACTAGAGGCCCGGTGCACAAAAATTTGTGCACTCGGGTGGGGGGGTCCCCCAGCCCGGCCTGTGCCCTCTCACAGTCTGGGACCCCTCGGGAGATAACGACCTGCTGGCTTAGGCCTGCTCCCGGGTGGCAGAGGGCAGGCCCAATCCCTAAGTGCAGCCCCTGGTCAGGCTCAGAGCAGGGCCTATTGGGGAGTTGGGGCACCGCCCCGTCATGCACAGAGCTGGACGGATCTGGAGGTTGCAATGCTACCCTCAGTCACTTTCAGGGTAGACTGATTGGGGGGTTGGGGCACCGCCCCCTGTTACACTCAAGGCAGGGTCGATGGGGAGGTTGCGGCGCCACCCCCCTGTCATGCACAGAGCAGGGCCAATCAGGGGGTTGGGGCGCTGCCCCC
>NW_005871072.1:328124-413861 GCF_000147115.1 Myotis lucifugus
TTAGAGTTGCAGTTGAGAGGCCGGCAAGTGAGGCTGGGGAACTTTGGAGTCTGCAGTCCCTGGAGGAAGCAAGCCTCCCTGCTCGCTTCAGTGCATGGCTGCCGGCTGCCATCTTGGCTGACAGTTAATTTGCATAAGGATACGCTGATTAGCCAATGGGAAGGGTAGCGGTCGTACGCCAATTACCATGTTTCTCTTTTATTAGTGTAGATTATTTTTAAAGCTACTTTTTTTTAACCATTTATAATTTGGTTAAAAAGGAGATTAGATGATATAATAAGAAAATATTAGAAACTATTATTTTGTTTATATATATCAAACTGTAAAAATACTGGGAAAATATAAAACAATATATTAGACAGTTCTAAATTCGATGTCTTATGAATTAATATATTTTTTACATTTAAAAAAGGGTAAGTACCTTTCCCTCAGGTGACAATCTTTGAAGAGCTAGGCACACAACAGATATTTACATTAAATATTCTTAAGTAAATTTTATTATTTTAATTAAAAATGAAACTGCCATTTGACCCAGTGGTCCCACTTCTAGGAATATATCATAAGAATCCCAAAACACCTTTCAGAAAGAATATGTGCACCCCTATGTTCATAGCATCACAATTTACAATAACTAATATCTGGAAACAGCCCAAGTGCCCATCAGTAGATGAGTGAATACAAAAGCTGTGGTCATTTACACAATGTAATACTATGCAGCAATAAAAGAGAAGGATCTCTTAACATTTGAAGCAGCATAAAGGGACTTGGAGAGTGTTATGCTGAGTGAAATAAGCCTGTCAGAGAAAAAGAAGTATCACATGATCTCACTTATATGTAAAATCTAATCAATAAAATAAACCAATGAACAAAATAGGTCCAGAGGCATGGCACAGACTGGTGAATCTCAGAGGGAAGTAGGGAGGCACTAAGTAAACAAAGAACTTATGTGCTATATGCATAACCCATGAACACAGACAATAGTGTGATGAAGGCTTGGAGGGGGAACCAGAACCCAGTGGAGAGGGGTAATGGAGGAAAAATGGCTGACATCTGTAATACTCTCAACAATAAAAAATTTTTAAATAATAATAATAAATAGAGAGATAGATAAATCCTTTACCTTCTTATTAATATCAATGGCTACTTATTAATTTTATATAATAATTCAATATACCATGGACTACAGGAGAGGAAAATAATCTTTGCTACTTGTGATTTATTTATTTATAGAGCTTCCTTAACTTTTTATAGAGGAATTAATTCTATGTTTTTTAAAGGCAAAGTAGATAACATATCTTGCATCTTTAGAAACAACTGAGATTAACATATCATTTGGTTTTTCACACATTTATATTATATAAAACAGCTTAGTTAAATGAATTAAAAGTAGTTATGGGAGATTTAGAAAGAATTATTTTATAATGTAAATTTAAAGTTGGACTAAAATGAAAAGATGAAGAAAGAGAAAATGTAGAAATTATGCTTCAATCCACGGGAATTTTAAATATATACTTGTATTTTGCAAAAGAACTTCCATTTCAGGCACAATGTGGTAGACACAAAACACATTATAGTAATAGGATAAATAGATATATGCATCTATAACAAAATTTATGGTCCAACTCAAAATTTAGTCTAATGGCTATCAACAGACAGAAAAATAAGGTGTAGCTATAAAATTAAATAAGGAGGAGAAGAAGAAAGAGAAACTAATGTCAAAACCCAATAGTAAAATAAATGATCTACTCTATATGCCAAAGAGAATATTACAAATGATTTATAAAAATCATGCATACCGAATATATAAAGTGAATATATTGATAAAATTTCTGATAGAAATTATTGGAGTCTTTGGTCTGAGTAGAGGGGGAATGTCTCAGTAGAGGCAGCAAGTTTCCCTAGTCAGAAAGAGAAGGTATTCATTCATTCCAGAAAAGGGAGGGGGAGGAGGAGGAGAATGAAGCAAAGACAGATGAAGAGAAAACATAGTTAAAGGAGTAGGAGAAAAGAGGAGGAGAGAATGAGGAGCAGAAGAGAGGGACTAGTAGCAGAAAGAAGAGGAAGAGAAGAAGGAGGAAGAGAGGAGAAGAAAGGGAAAGGGAAGGGAGAGGAGGTAGAAGAGAAGGAGGACTAGGAGGAGGAAAAGGAGAATGAGAAGAAAGAGGAGGAGAAGGCATTCAGAGGAATGAGAAAATGCATGTAAACATAGATGCAAAAGAGATTTTTAAGTATGTGAGAATATTGTTATATTTTGTAAGACATTTTATATTCTAGATAAGTAAATTTTATGTTCTAGATAAGTAAAGCGATATCATCAAACAAATGACTTACCCAAATATATGGCATGTGATGGAAAGAATCTAACATAAACTTGACACTGAATCTAAACAAAATTTATACCAAAAAAAGGAAAATATTAGGTCATACAAAAATAAATTCAAAAAATAATAAATGACATATTTAGCTATTTAGCTCAGTAATGCATTGAAGTAATAAAATACCAAGCCTCGGTAGAAATTGGAACATGAATATAAACTTTTTCAACACTAGAAAAATGTATGTAATTGACACATTAATAAATTAGAGGAGAAAAACATGATAATATATATAGAGAAAATAAATATATTTTATACTATTCAACACTTATTTCTGGTGAAATTCTTTTAAAGAAATAAAATATGATTTCTTTAGTTTGATAAAAGTAATCTATTAGACACCAACACTAAATATTTTCATAATGCTAAAATTATAATATATGTATATATGCACATAAGAAACATTAATAGAGTTAAATAAAAAGCTCATGTATATCAATAAAAATAGAAACAAAAGAGATAAACAAGTTATAGAATAATACTAGAGGCCCAGTGCAGGAATTCGTGCACTGGTGGGGTCCAGCCAGCCCGCCCGATGGGAACCATCGGGAGCGGACTGGCTGAGGCGAGGGGCCATGGGCAGGGCTGGCCAGGGTGAGGGACCGCGGGCAGTTTGCCAACCAGCCCCCACCCCTGATTGGGGGGGGCCCACTTGTGGGGGGCGCTGGCTGGGGCGATTGGCAGTGGGCATTCCAGTCTTTCAGCCATTTGGTCAATTTTCATATTACCCTTTTGTTATATAGATTAATATACAAATATATATTATAATTGTATATAACTATATGTTTAATATTAAAACTGCCTTGCTGAAGATCCAGCAATCTCTCATAAATAACAGAATAGCTAATAGATTGATATATGATTGATAGCATATCACCAAGCTTGAATATAATAGGAAAATGTTAATACTACACTGTTTCTCTTCATGAGAAGTTAAATATTTACTGCTAATTTTGACATGAATTTTCCACACTTTTAGCAGAAGCAAAATGTGCATTCCATAATCATCAACATCATTATCATAATGACATATTAAGAGCTAACATTTCTACCGTCCATCTGCATATGAGTCTTACTTATCTTTGTGTCCTTTATAATGTGTAACAGTACTTTGCACATAGCTCTTGAATCATATAGCATTATATTCCTTAAAATATTGACTTAGTAACTTTCCCACAAAGAAAAAAACATATTGACTTGGATTAATCAGACTAAATAAAGTATTGAGAGAACTAACATTTATTGGACTTTGACTCTAAGCCAGTTCTTGCGTTTTGAGCTAAATATTTTTATGGTAAACATATGAATTAGGTATCATTTATTTTCTAATCATTGTAAACAGGAACCTTAGACTCAAAGAACCTAAAATTGTCCAAGGTCTTACATATAATAAGTGGTGAAGCCAAGTTTCAAACTTAGGTACTACTTTTTAGTACCAAATTTGCATCTCCATAACCTCCCTCTGTAACTCAAACTTATATTTTTGACTACCTATTTTACCTCCTCCCCATGGATATTCCAACAAAATATCAATTTGGTATGCTCCTTATGAAATTATGATCTCTTTCTAAGTCATTTAATATCCTATGTTTTTTTTACATTTTCCTATCTTTCACAAATATATAATCAGATCTCTCCTAAACAATCCATTACAAAGTATTGTCAAAGTCTTTTAATAAATATTATTTTAATGTATCCTTTCCTTGCACATATATTAACACTTTTCTAAATTTTAGTTATCTCTTGCTTGAACTAATGCAATAACTTTCTAATTGGAATCCTATACCTCTCTGGTCCTCAGTAATAAAGACAGAGAATCATATTATTACACTAAAGATCTCTAAGCTGGAAATATTTTAAGTAACGCACTAATTTCTGTTGTTTTCGGTATTTTCCTATGGAATTTGAAATATGTCACAATTTTTAAAAAGTAAAATGATCAGAGGATAATAGAAGTGACTCCAAAGTCAAGTGTAAAAGAAAAAAATCTAAGCCAAAACAACTTTATGTGAACTTTAGGTGTTAAACCGAGTGGCTTCTGCTATAACTTAAGATTCAGTCCTAACACAATCTATAAACATTTGACAGGAGAGATAATGAAAAACTAAAGAACTTTAAGGAGACTTATTTTAAAAGGAAAATTATTTACAATCATAGGTCTATAGTAAATATTTCCTATGGACATTTTAAATGTTTTCAAAATGTTGTTATATAGCTTGCTATCATATCTCTTTTAATATAAATTCTCCTTATAGATTATCGATGTATGTTGTTCTTTCATTTCTACTTTATCTCAATAATTTCCAACACAGAAACAATGAAATAAATTAATGTCATGGCACATTACTAAAATGGTGGTATATAATCATTGTGTAAAATATCATTATTGTAAGTCTTTCTTCCTAATTTTGGCACAGTTAAGGTATTGGGGAGCATGGTTTGCTAAATAATGGCCCCAGAAAGATATTGATGCCTTAGTCCCCGGAACTTGTGAATGTTACCTTAAATAGTATAACATAAAAGGACACTTGCAGATGTTAGGTAAGATAAAAGACCTTGAGATGGGGAAGTCTTGGATTATTGAGTAGTCCCTAAATGGAATAACACTATTTCTTACCCTTATGATATGGAGACAGAGGGAGATGATTTGACACACTTAGAAGGCAGTGTGTAGGTGGAAAAAGAGAGTGGAGAGATGTAGTCACAAGTAGGTGATTGATGGCAGCTACCAGAAGCTGGAAGGTACAAGGACAGGGTTCTCCCCTAGATCCCAGTCCTGCTGACATCTTTTTCTCAGCCCAGCGAAACTGATTTTGGACTCCTGGCCTCTGAACTGAGAGAGAATAAATTTTCTGTTGCTTTAAACCACTGAGTTTTTAGTAATTTGTGAGAGCAGTCATAGAAAAGTTATACACGAAATAAGCCAAACTAAATTGTTGATGTCCTATTAATTTTCTTAACTTTTCTCAAGTTTTCAATACTATCAAAATAACTTAAAATCGCATTTCTCATGTATTATTTACTTATCTACTTCCTTCTATTGCACATCTTTTCATTATATAATATCAGCAATATAAATTTTGAAGCAAAATAAATATCAAGCACTTGATGTGTGAGTTTATTGTATGTTTCAATTGTCCTAAAAATTACTCTTAAAAGGTAATAATTGAAGTTGTATTTTGCAGGCTGCTACTATTAGAATATTATAGTTAGATATTCTAACAGTGATAATGAAATAAAATATAAATAATTTATACCTTAATTTATACAGATGTCTTTATTTATTTTGTTTTCAATGTATTTTTCAAAGGTTCACTTTCTAGCAATTACAGATTAGTTAGACTGTTTCAGATCAACCCTCTTACTGATGTTAACTATAAAACCAGGACAAAATATTTTCTTCTATGTGAAAGCATAATAGAATAATAAGGTAATTAGGATGCATAAGGTAAAAAAAAATCCAAGAAAAAACTAGAAGCAATTCTAATGTCCATCAATTAGGGAATTTGTGGTAAATCAAAACATGAGAATTTTTCTAATCAATAAGAGTCTAAACTGCTGGGAAAAGTAAAAATATGAATAATCATTATTATAATAATTATATTAAGTGAAAAAGACTATGTAAGTATAATTTCAAATACTGAAGTATGAGAAAGGGAAAATTACAGAGACAGATCTAGTGTGGGGTGTTGGAGGGAACTCAGAGAAAAGGGACATTAGGGACTTCCTGCTGCAATGGAATACTCTATATCCTGACTGTGGTGACAGTTATATAACTGTGGATATTTGTTGAAATTGATCAAATTCTACACATTAAAGGTTTAATTTTATTATATTTTATTTATATCTCAATAAATTTTACTTAATACAAAAAGAGATGTTGCTAAAAATATTTTAACAACAGGCCAAAATCTATAAAAACACTTGCAATATTTATCTCTAAAAAAAGGCTTTTATCTAGAATATATTTTAAAGCTCTCATTAAACCAAAAAAGAAAATAATTATTAAAAAAGAAACAAAATGAAAACAAATTTAACGTTTTTAAAGAATTTAATAAATAGCATAATAGCAGACATTAATAAAATAAATTAATACATTGTAAATTTAGCTCTTTGAATGACTAATGAGAATGACATTTCTAAGACAATACTAACCAAAAATATATAAAAATATAGACGTTACAATGAGGGGAAGGAGTGGGGGTGTTACGGAAGAAATGATGCTTACAGAAGACGAGAGAAAAACCAAGCAACCCCAGAGAAATGGAGTTACACCGTTTATTCACCAGCGGGCCCAGAAGGAGATGTCTCCCAAATTTCCGGGCAGAAACATGGAGGAAGCTTTCCTTATTTATATCTTTCCACCCCCTTTGTCTCCCAAATAAGGGTTTTTCCGGGCCTTATGTCAGATGACTAGCCTACAAGGTCAGACAGCCAAGTTTATCTTTCCTATTATTCAAGCAGCTAGAAAGCAAAGTTAATTTACAGAGTAAGGGGCCATCTAAAAATAACAGAGTTGACTGACAGAATAAGGGATCATCTAATAGCAGAGAATTTCAAACAGAAGTTTTTACAAAAATAGGGGTTAGCCTTCTCAGGGAGAACATGAAGAGATTGACCAAAGAACAGATAGGCATGTATGCATAGCCCATGGACAGACAATAATGTGATGAAGGCCTGGGGTGGGGTGGGGTGGGGTTTGGGTGGAGAGGAGGCAAAACATCTATAATATTTTCAACAATAAATAAAAAATAAATAATGAAGGAAAACAAACATACATAGCTATAAGAAAGTAATAAATTGCACACTAATATTAATTTTACATATATTAAATCTATATATGATTATATTTTTTAAATTATGCTATAAATTTTTATCATTTTGATGAAAGGTACAGATTTCTAGAAAAATAATTTGAAAAACAGACATGAAGAAATAATAAATCATAATATCCCTATGTCTATTTAAGTATTTATAAATTCAATTAATATTTATTCACAGAAATCCCCCAAGCCATGTCATTTTGCTGAAGATTTGTACTAGTCTTAAAATGTTACTTAACACTTCCAGGAACATAAAAGGAGAGGCCATTTCCAACAGTATTATATGAATTCAGTATAACTTGTTTCTAAACACTGACAGGACTTTATGAAAAAAATGAAAAATTATCAGACAATTATTTTCATGAACATAGATAAATATTCCTAAATAAAATATAGCAAAAATGATATGTAACATTATTCAAACAGAGTTATGACAATGGTTGTTTAGTCTAGAATTAATTGTACATTTGAAAAATTAAGCGATATAATTCACCTCAATAAAAATGAAAAATGTAAGGTCATTTAATACATGCAGAAAAGGATTTGATAATATTTAACATCTTTATATGTTAAAAACTCATAGCAAACTAGGAGTAGCAGGAAACTTCTGATTAATGGTTTCTACAAATAGAATAACCTCTAACACTATACTACCTAATAGTAAAAAGCTGAAATATTTTCTTCCGAAAATAGGATGAACCAAGACTACCACCCATTATATCCCACATTATACTAACTGTCCTATCTAATTTCTAAGGCAAAAAAAGAAAAGACACAAAAGAAATAGATATGTTAATGGACTAGATAAACTATAAATATTTTCAAATAATATAATTGTATAAAGATAAAATAAAAATGCAATGCGAATAATTCCATGTGTCTGCACAATTAGAATGTTGTTTTCTATGAAAAAAAAAATCTGGTAACTGGTTTAAGAGACAAACCTCGAAAGTGAGAGTCATTATCTGGGGACCTTCCCTTTTTCTTCTTAGAGAAGATTCCTTTAAATTAGGGAAATAGTTTTCTCTTCCTCTCTCAGGAGGAGAAGTAAGCATACGTATAGGAATTTCCATATAAACTCCCAGATTCCTATTTTCAGGATCCCTGATAGGTAGCATTAGAAACCCCTTTTTGCATGTCCAGTATTAACCATCTCAATCTCATTAGGTTGCCCTAAAGCAGTGGTTCTCAACCTTCTGGCCCTTTATGTTGTGACCCAACCATAAAATTATTTTTGTTGCTACTTCATAACTGTAATGTTGCTACTGTTATGAATCATAATGTAAATATCTGATATGCAGGATGGTCTTAGGCGACCCCTGTGAAAAGGTCGTTCAACCACTAAAGGGGTCGCGACCCACAGGTTGAGAGAAAGGAGCTTAAGGACTTAAAGAGATATTACTACAAATCTGACTATTACTACAAATCTGACTCTATATTCAGAAATTTTATGTTCGTTTCAGGATAATAATTTTTTAAAGTAGATATTAAGAACACATCTAATAGAAACATTAAATCATAATCGGATTTAGCAAGTTTGCTATATGCAAGAAAATATTAAAAACTGCATTTCTAACACTATTTCTACATACTTATTAGAAAGGTTAAAATAAAATAAAAATAAAACACTGAAAAGACCAATTGCTGGTTCAGATATGGAGCAAGAGGAACCCACATTCATCTCTGGTGGGAATGCAAAATGGTAGAGCCACTCTAGCAAAATATTTGGCAGTTTCTTGAAAATCTAAACTGTCTTATAACATAACCCAAAAACCACACTCCTTGATATTTACCCAAATCACTTCAAAACTTATGTCCACAAAATATCCTGAATATGAGTATTTATAATAGTTTTATTTGTAATCACCCAAAACCTGAAGCAACCAAAATGTTCTTCTATAGATAGCAAATTCATACTATAGAATAAAAAGAAGCTATCCAACATGAAAAGATATGGCTGAACCTTAAATCCATATTATTAAATGAAAAATGCCATTCAGAAAAAAATATATAATGTATGATTGCAATGACATGGTATTCTGGAAGAGCAAAACTATAGGGATAGCAAAAATGTTAATGATTTTATATCCCACATATGAGTGAAATCATGTAGTTCTTGCCTTTTTCAGTCTGACTTATTTGGCTTAGCATGATACTCTTAAGATACATCCATGTTGTTACAAATGGCAGTATTTCATCTTTTTTCACACTTACAAGATGGTTAAAATTATAAAAACTAAAAACATCACTATGAGGAGAATGTGGAACAATGGTGACTCATAGACTATAAGTGTGAAATATCATGATATTATTTATCAAGGTTGAATATACCATGCTCTCTGACCAAAAATTTCATTTCCTATTTATACTCCTCCCAAAATGTATACATTACTTGCCAAAAGGCATATACTATATATGCCAGTATATTCATAATAACATTATTTTTCATAGTTATTATCTAGGAAAAAATGATTAAACTAACAAGCTAAATGTTCAGCAATAGTAGAATGGCTAAATAATATGTGCTTTGTTCATAGAAGATAATTCATTATAAGAACATATAGTAAGAAATGAAACTAAAAATTGCCATATACATGTAATGAATAAATTCATGAACAGAATGCTGAGTGATAGACTCAGTCATAAAGGAACACATTCTGTATGTTTCCATTCATATAAAGTTTAAAAAGAGTCACAAGTAAATAGTGACATCAAAATGATGATAAAATGCTTAATTATTAATAAAGCTGATATTTATTTTTGTATTTTTCTTTTATTTCAAAAATATTTAATTTTAATCTTAATTCTAAATTATTGTTCTAAGAATGTCCTAATCCCATTTTTGCTGAATGGAAAATAATTATGCAAGTGATATACAAAGAATCAATTCAAAGCTTTAAATAATAATTTAGATTTATATATTCCAACATTGACTTGGTGAATAGGGAAGACTGCAAAAGTGTCATCCAAAACAATGACTAGCATTGAGACTGATTTCCCCTGAACAGCAAACAAGTAATGCAAAAATTGGATTTGAATACAGGTGAGTTGATGCAGTTTGTAGGGCACGGCTATAGGGTTAAACCTCGGACTGACCTGTTGGCAAAGCCACAAACAAGTCCCAGCTTAGAGGGCACAGCACCTCTTAGCATAATTAGGCTTGACCTTATGAGCTCCCTAGACCTTATCTGGGTAGCTAATGGGCTGTGGGAGGTGCAGGAAGTGCTGCCAGAACAAGTGAAACTCACAAGAACATTGTAACTATGGTGACCACTACCTTGTTTACCTCTGGCTATAAAATAAAGGCTCAGCTTGCCTCTGGATCTCTCCCTGTGGCCTCAGCCAGGCACAGGAAGATCCAGATAGACCCAGCTTATTCTCTTTGTCTTTTCTTCATCCTTCGACGCCCTCCCTCAGGCTTTCGAACCCTTGGCTGAGCTGGCTCGTCACAGCAGTTCTCAAAGACTCCTTAACTGCTCAAAAAGAAAGGCCCCAGCCTAGCCAGTGTGTCCAGCGGTTGAGCATCAACCTATGAACCGAGAGGTCACAATTCCTGGTCAGAGCACATGTCAGGATTGCAGGCTCAATCCCCAGCAGGGGGCATGCGGGAGGCAGCCCATCAAAGACTCATCATTTTTCCTATCTCTCTCTGCCTCTCCCTTTCTCTTTGAAATCAATATAAATATATTTTTTTTAAAAAGAAAGGCCCCAAGTTTGTTGGTCATTTCAGGTGCCTTGGGGAGAAATCTAGATAAACTGGCAAGCTATGCTATCTACCATCAGGCCTACAGAAAATTCTCACTGAGTATTTACTTGTTACTGATCTAGTGGTACATACCTCCAAACTTGTGTGTTTGGCTTTTTCCTTCACCATCAAATCTGAAACAGGTCTAACAGTATAGCCTGTAATACTTATTATTTTAAAACGCATGCAAATCAAACATATAAAGATGGCAGTGAGAGAGTGATGTCAGAAAATACTCCATGTTATAGATTTCATTAAGGAGATATTCAGGAAATGGAATCAAAATGCCTTGTTAATTATTAAGTTGCCAGTGTAAAGGTAAAGTAGAAACCACCTGTGAAGGTCCGGTTTGTATAAATTGCAGATGTTTTCACTGAAGTAACAAATACAGGAAGAAAAAAGGCTTGAAAAATGAAGTTAAGGAAAAGCCAAATTTAATTTTAGAATGTTAACTTGGAGCTTCTAGAGCAGTGGTTCTCAACCTTCCTAATGCCCCGACCCTTTAATACAGTTCCTCATGTTGTGGTGACCCCCAATTTCATTGCTACAAATTGAACATAATTAAAGCATAGTGATTAATCACAACAAAAACAATATGTAATTATATATGTGTTTTCCGATGGTCTTAGGCGACCCCCGTGAAAGGGTCATTCGACCCCCCAAAGGGGTCGCGACCCACAGGTTGAGAACCACTGTTGTAGAGGTACTTAAGTGTATGCTGACAAAGATTTATATTTGCCTCATAGTGAAATTATGTTCAGTTTAGATTATTTATGTTACAGGTATCTAATATTTTGCTTGGTAAATAAGAGATAGAAGTATTATTGATTCTTTCTGACCAAATATTCTATTTGCTGTATTATTTTGTTATGAAATTCTAAATATGCATATATTTTTCACTGTATATATATATTATATATAAAATTCCATATTTTATGTTTAATTCATTATATTATGTGATTAACTGAAGATAAAAATCTAAAAAATCATTCATACAGTTTAGATATTTTTATAAAGCCCTGATTGATCTAAAAATGTATTAATTTTTATACTGATGATGACATACCCAACCCCAAAATATACTTATATCGTTTCTTGGGGAATATGGTCAAAGTGTTAAAATGTAGCTTGCATAAGCTGAAGTCATTTCTTGGAAAGAAAAGCATTCCAAAATATATAGTAAACATAAAGCATTCTAAGTTTCACCAAAATTGTCCCTTAGGTACACTAGCTAAATATTTTCTATTCAGCTCCAGATACAGTGGATATTACAAAACTCTTTGAATATTCATTAGAGATGATGTTTTGTTAAAGAACTTCTTTCCTTTTTTCATCTTGTATTTATAAAAGGCATTTAACTCATGCTTATTATGGGTTTCACTCTACGCTAGGCGTAATTAGAATGACACCTAATATTCCCTGCCCTCAAAAAGGTTAGAGAAGAGCTACAAACAAGTAAAATGCAATAGCATCACTATGTAAAAATACCTGTAAGAGTATATTCTTGGGAATATGGGGAAATAGAGGAGAAAGAGACAAAACAATGTGTGTGTTGGTATCTCAGAGGCTATTGAGGATGAGAGGAATTTGTGTTAAAAACAAAAAATGAACAGGGTTATTGGCGGATAGAGTAGCCCATTTAGTCAATAGAAAGGAAGATAAAGAGTGCCACATTTGCAGAATAGCATGAAAGTCACTGCAAATTTAACACAAAGTAATAGGAGTCTATAAAAGACTGGAAAGATAAACATGTTTGGCCCTTCCCCGGGCGGCAACAGAAGCTCTTAAACACTATTATATAGACAAGTGAAATGGAGATATTTGCATTTTAGAACCATTTTTATGTCTTCACTAACAAGTATATACATATTATGGGACCAAAACAAAGCAGCAGTAAGTAGAGTTTGGAATGGTTGTTGGAAGCCAAGTGAAAAATAGTAATGGTGATGCAAATTAATAAATGGCAGGTGGGAAATACAAAAGTGAATGCATTTAGCAAATAATTAGGAGATTGAATCAATAGGATTTATTAATTGATGGGCTGTCTATTTAATGATAGAGGGAGTTATGAACAGAGAGGCTTAAATTCGCCGTTGTGTAACTGTGGATTCTCTGAAATAAGAAGCATAAAATTTTTTTTTTAATTTGGTGGGGAGAGGATGAGATCAGTTTGGTGGTTGTTAGGTTGTAGTTTCTTGGGAACTGCTCAAGTGTACTTATTTAGTGGGCAGTTTAATTTATGGCTTTGTGGTAAGGAAAATAAATATTAACTACAGATAAAGATATAAGAAAAATCAAGCATACAAATAGTAACTGAAGAAATGCATATGATCATACATAAAAATGATGTTCAAAGTGAGAAGAGGGTTAGAAAAAAAGGGCTAAAAATGGAAAAATTAGCAGAAGAGAAGTGTCCAAAAGAGAAAGAAGATTGTAGCATGGTCAGACAGAACTAGAGGAAACATGGAAAATAAACAGAAAGGAAGAGTGACAACACTAAAACAGCAAAAATAATTTAAAAAATTAAAAATAGATGAAAATTATCCATTGTGTTAGAATTTTTAAGTTCTCTGGTAAGTATGTCAATATCAGGTTCAATAAAATCATTCAGATAGAAACCAGGCTGCAATATAATGAGAAATAACTGAGAAGCAAGAAATATGAAGGGAAAGTATAGATTCCACTTATATGAAGGTTACTTGGAAAAGGGAGGAAATAGGTAACAATAAGTAGAGTTGTCAAGAGGCTAAGGTTTTTTCTTAGGTATGAGATGACAACTTATGTTTAAATTCACATGCAAAAATAAAGGAGAAAGAAATGTTAAAGATAAGAAAAAAAGGTAATTAGTAGGGTAAAATGTAGTGGATTATTTTTACATACAGTGTGTGCTGTGAACCAGCATTGGCATCATCCTGAAGCTTATTAGATATACAGGATCTGAGGTTTCACCCAAAATCTGCATTCTTAGCAACATCCCCAGAAATTTGTCTGGGCACTGAATTTTCATAAGCAATTCTTTAAGTTGTTCTTCAAAACCTGGTTAAGTTTACTCATAGACGCATTGGTCTTAAATAGAAGGAAGGTTGCAACTTCTATATTTACTAGAAAAAAAGACACAGGTACAAATGATATTACAAATGCAGAGTGGATCAAGAAGTTGAGAGGTTTCCTTCTTGGTCATTTTAATCACCTCCATCTGAGAGGGCAGAGCAGGACTGTCCATTTTACACTGTGCCCTCCATCTTGTGTAACTGTGTCCCTGACATGACCCCTTCTCCAAGAAAAAAACCACAGAATGTGTCAGTTACCCAACCCACCCTTAAATCAGCCAATGGGAATGCAAGGGGAACTAACCTAAGGCCAAAAGTATGCTAGCCACCTCCTGTCTTTGTGTAACCAGATCCTAGCCACACCCTGCCTTTGCGTCACTGGACCCTAACCCCCACCCCTTGACCCCAAGCCCTATAAAATCATTGTGTTTTTGAAACTCGGGGCTCTCTCACATCCTGCCGCTGCGTCGGTAGAGGCAGAGAGACCGAGCTCGAGCTTGAATAAAGGCTCTTTGCTTTTGCATCAGACTCAGCTCCCTGGTGGTCTTTGGGATCTTGAAATCTGGGCAAACACATCATTTGCTGATGTGTATAAAGGTGTGGCAGAGTTGTAGTATCTACAGTGGGAAAACTTTCTAATGCTGGATGAAGTAAATGTGAGAAGAGACTAAGGAAACATTATGATTTTAAGATAGTTTTGAGGGATCAGTTAAAATTGGACACCAGAAATCTATAGTGGCACCAATCTACTATATGATTTATTTTCTCTTACAGCACTTAAAAAGTCTTGGCATAATATAAAAGTAGGCAAAAAAATTCAGTAATTCGAAGTTAGGATGTATATATATAACAATTGAGTATATTTGTAGAAAAATAGTTGAAGATATAGTTGAACATTAAAATATTAAATTGAGATTAATGACTGAAGTCAAGGGACTAGAGGTTGAAGAACAGTATAAGTAATAAAATTAGATGACTGGAGTTAACAGAAATGATAGTCTGACAATTAAATATTTGAATTAATTTTTCCATGTGGAGCATTTCTAAATAATGCCAAAGAATAAGTTATGATTATGAGAATGATTTCCAGAGGTCCACTGACATTGAATACCACTTGAAAATTTCAAGCAAATGAGAGATCAGAATGTTAAATAGTTTATCCATTTGACCGTTAAAATCAATGTAAATAAATTGTCTCTGAGTAGGAGGAAGACTGTATCAAGTGCAAAGTTCTACAATAAACAATGAACAATAAGTTAGTAGAGGACAGCATTATGGCTTTCATAAAACCTGAGTATTTTTGTCTTCATGATTCCCTTCCTCCATTAAAAAAATGTATTTCATAGCTTCAGAAGATCCACAAGGAAGGGAAGGACACAGGGCAAACATTGCTCCCAAGACAGCTAAATTCGGGGAGTCACAGCTCACTACTAGAGCACAGTGCTGGGAACTGCAATTGACAAATTAATGGAGGCTCAGCATGGACACGTGTGAGAGTTATTAACTCCAGGGGCCCAGTCCCCCACAATATTGTGAGATTTACCCCCAGGAGCACCACCAGGACCCCACAGAATATGGAGAAAAGTCCCCTCGTGCTTTGGGCAAGATCGGGAAAGGAAAACTACTGAACCTTGGTGAGAACAGTGGAATCCCGTGGTATGTTAGCCAGAGTCTGCTGCCTTTACCACCTGAACATATGGCACTAGTTATACCAGGGCTGTGCAGGCCATGAGTCCCTGCAGTTCTCCTGTTTAAGGGGCTGGCCTGATTGAGAGAACAGGAAAGTCACCATGCCCATAGGAAATGTCAAAAACAATGGCAATCCCAGTACAAACAACCAGGGAAGGCCAACATCCTGCTGTCTAAAATTGGGATACTCTTTAGGTCAAGCATTCACTTAGGCAAGTCAAAAATGTAACAGGAAAATCTGGATGAGACAGACACAGGGGGCCCTGATAAACTGAGATATCCCTTGTGCTCTGGAAGTCTGCGCACATGTACGAAGCAGCAGGCTCAGAAGAGACTGGAGAGGGCTCCAAAGTCAATGGATGAACAAGAAGCCTTGCAGAAACAGAAATTAAAAGGGACAGACTTCTAAACCCCCTCAACTTTACATGTCTTCTCCAAACCACAACAGAGCCATCACAAAGAATGAAGTTTTACTGGCTCGGGGTTCTTAAGCATAACACAACCTCTGACCAATCATTAGCCAGTCACTAAGTTAGTCTGTCCCAGGAGTTACTCTTAGAAAGCCAGAATTAAAAATACAAACAAGAATTAAAATCAAAAAAGGACAAGTAGCCACATCTTTGGCCTCAGAGTGCAGGAGAGATTCTATTAAATTAGTCCATGCAAGTCACTGAATAAATTAACCAACACACATACCAACAACTCCCAGCAGCATCAAATTCAGAATTGCTTCAACATATTATCTAAAGTGTCCATTTTTTTATACCTCCACCAACAGCAAAATAATAAAACAGGCAAAAAGAGACAGGAATGTGATCCATACAGAAGGAATAGCAGCAACCAATAGAACTGCCTCTGCTGGGGTCTTTGCTAAGGTCTAACTTATCAAGCAAAGACTTCAAAGAAGCTATTAAAAACATGTTCATAGATTGAAAGAAAATTGTGCTTAGAAAATCCAATTAAAATATGACAATAAAGACTCAACAATTATAGAATATCAATAAGGATATAGCAATTTTTAAAAGTACCAAGTAGAAATTATGGTATTGAAATTATAATAACAGAAATTTAAAAATCACTAAAGGCATTCAACAAAACATACAAACTTGCAGAAGTAATAATCGCCAACCTAAATATATGTTAATAGAAATACCAATTCTGAAGACCAGAAAGGAAAAATAATGAAAATGATCAGAACCTCAGAGACCTGTGAGGATAGCAGAAAGAGAGAAAAGGACAAAAGAATAATTTAAAACGGCTCGAAACTTCAGAATTTTCTTAAAGACCTACCTTTTTTGGTAAGATCTACCTTCTCATTAGCTTGTTGCCACTAGATATGTAACTAGAGTTAATTACAGTGTAGTCCAGAGAAATGAACCCAAATTTCCAAACCAGTAGAGAGAGCTTATGCTACAAAAAGATTGAAACATTTAGTTAATTCAGATTAGGAGAAACCTGGGTGTATTTCATGAATGGATTCTAAGAACATTAGTCCAAAAATAATGTAAATATAACATTAGAATAGGTTGAAGTTATTCATTTAGGTATATTAATGATTTTGGATTTAAAAGGTTAACTTGTATAGTTGGAGGCAACTCAGTTCAAAACACTGACTGAAAATTGATCTTAAATTTTATTGTCTTTGATCCAATTAGGTGAAATACTAAAAATGTCTTAGAATAATAAAGAAGAAAAATCCCAAAGGTTTAGGGAAATGAAAATGCTAGAGTGTATTTATCATGTGCTACTGGCCACATCCACCTGCCTGATATATCTTCCAACAGCACAAGAGTATATATGTGTCAGTAAAGCTTAAGATTCATTAATGAGGCCTGCAGCACCATCCTCATGAACTCTGCTGTAGATGGTGTGTAGATCATAAGGGATGATGAGAAGTGGCATTATTTGGACAGGTAATGTGACTTCCACACATATAATTACATTCAGACCAGCAGACACTAAGTACTTAATAATAAGAGAAAAACTAAGCATAAATATAATAGGTAGCATGAATTAAATAGTGATCAAATACTTTGAAGTAATCTTTGCAGTGGCCAATTAATGATACATTACTAGCTATAAAATATGAAGTCAATATATTCAGATATTACTTAATATAATGTAGAAAATATCTTTAGGTTGAGAGAAACTTTATTTGTATTTTCACAACAAAGAGTAATAAAGTTCTAAGAAATGTCTATACCTTAGTTTATTCAAAATTGTGTAATCTCTTCTTTCAGCAAGAGGCCAGATTTCCTCATGGAAAAAACCAACAATTTTGATAAATACAGACTGTAGTTATGATTCCAAGGCTATCTGTAAAGGAATTGAGAAAATTTATAAAGGTAACAGAATAATAGCAAATTGGAATTATTAAGAACTTTTGAGGATATTTAGACATTAACTTTAATATAGTGCTATTTTCTAAGGACCAAAAACAGCACTCTGCCTATGGTAGTAAGGAGGTAAAAATAGTTTTCATACAAAACCATCTCAATGTGGTATAGAAGGCTTGAAGATCTACTCTGTAACCATTTTATCAGTTATTAAGTGCATAGTTAGAATAGGCATCATCGATGGCTGCCAAGATCCAACATTGATTCCTAAACCTATTGGTTAAGGGACATTTTTATTTATCATACAATCTGGGCAAACTCAGTTTACCCCTACTGTTCAGATGAAATTTTTGCATCCCTTTAATTCAGAAAAGTTTCCAAGTGTGCATAATACATTGAATGTTCAAAGCTATTAAAGTTTGGATAGTACTATAAATTACTCTTATCAGGATAATGAATGAAATTAATAGAATATATGTTAGGGAAATGCACAAATTAGTACCACAGTTAAATACTTGGAAGATGCAGAGATGAGGATTCTTATCACATTTCCATTGAACTTGGCTCTATTTCTTATGCAAAAGATGAATGGTAGGTCCAATTACAAACACTGTTCCAAATGTTATCTCACCTGGAACACATTTTACCCAGCACTTAGTTGGCATCTATTGACCTGGCAAATATTTCTTCTCTGTACCAATCTACATGCATCACCATAAGTTGTTTGGTATCACCTGGCTGGGATGACAGTAATATTTCATGGTCTTGCCTCAGGCCCATGCCAACTTGCCTATTGTCATCCACAATCTCTCCAGGGCCATTTTGATGTATGACCTGTGAATTATGTCAGTCTGTAATGACATATGTAAAAGCTTATTGTCAATTTATGTATTTATCTCATTGTGGGCCAGTAACACTTTCCAAATCAGTATTAGACCACAGACCTTACTTTGAGTACCAATGATCAAGTTCACCAGGATCTTAATTGCAACTGCCGGACAAATCACAATGGTTAATTAAATTCATGAGATCATGCTGATTGGGCCTAATTATTTTAAAAAGCAAGACTATGCCATGCATTGGTATAACACATGAATGTCAGTTAAGGGGGGCCAAATCCATTTATATTCATTAATCCATGAGCTTGGTGAAATATTTGTGCAGGATAGACCCTCCAAATGAAAGACAGTTTTTACATATTGCAGTGATTGTGACTTAAAAAGAGGAAAAACTCTTAATGGATACTTTTTTTTAATTTTAGAGGTCATGATCATATCTGAGTATGTTTCTATGGCTCATTAATGAGCAAACCATAAAGTTGCCACTTTGAGCAGAGCTCAAGGCAAGAGCCGGCTCTGCAGCAATTTCCGGCAGCTAAGAAAGCTATTCCGCAGTTTTTCTCTCATGATGAAACAGATTCAAATATAATTTATGTGTCCTTGACAAATAGAATGTTAAATATAGCCATTGTAAAGCCTTAGTAAGAGAATCACTAAGCAGTCTTCCAGAGTTTTGGAGACAGGCCATGCTCTTTTCCTCCAGTTTCAAGAAACAGATAATGTCTTATTATTGGAATCAAGTAGAAAATGCATATTCATCATAGAATCAAGTAAATCTCTGATTGTAACTTCAATCCTATCTCATACAACATTTTATAAAATTGGTTGTGCACAAGCATAACCCATGCTCAAGTGGAAACAACCTAGACACAGTCGGGTTTGAATAGGTCATCATGATAAAAAATAAATTACAGATGTATATATATTGCTCAGCCTCCCAGTATATCTGATCTTGCCACCTACCTCCTTTACCTCATTCCACAGCAATGGACTCATGGGGAATTTCACAAAACCAGTGTATTTAGGAAGAAAAATAAATTGGTTACAGATGGTGTTGATTAATATGCTGGCATCAATGAAAATATCTGGTGCAGCATTAACATTCTAATTGAAAGTGCTTCTGCTACATACTGATGAAAGGAAATATCTCCTTAGGTAGAACTTTGAGTACTGCATCTGATTTAAATTGAAATATCACAGAATCACATAGCCTGCTAAAAATTAACCTCATTAAACTGAGATAAAAAATTTTTATAAATTTTCTGATAATTATTAGATTTTTTAAAATATTTCTGCATGTTTCTAAATATATTGGTCATCTAGCTGACCTTATATTATGTTTTGTCTTGTCATTCTGCTAATACTAACCATGTATAAGACAACAGTTCAACAATTTCTCATTATTATTGAATTTTTCCTCTTCTTGTCTGTTGTGTGGATGGGTATATATTATTGACATTGGGAAAATACCACAACTCATTGCATTTTTATTACTGACTAATTTTTATTACTGACTAAGACACTGGTGCTAAATGATTGCACCTAAAATCAGGGAAACATTATGTTGGGATAAAAATTACACCAAGTTGAGATGTATTTACCTCTGTTTGATTTTAGATGTGTAAAATAATAGGTAGGGTCGATGGTGTTCGCCATTTTTTCTCTCCACTGGGCTGTATCTAGAAGAGACTACTTTCATCAGTGACTGTGTTTCTTTACCTATTATCCCTACGTAGTGTGTATGGGGAGAGGAAGGCATATCTTTCTAGGAGAAATCTAAAACCACAGCAGTACTGAAACTGTTCCTTCACCCAAATGTAGGAGGGAATAAAAAGAGAGGGCGTGGTAACTTAGATCTAAAAAGACTTCAGAGTCTTAATCTAGTGCAGTATAATAGACCTTATTTGAATTTTAAATCTAACAAAGTAAAAGATAAATGTGAACAATGACAAGACATGATAAATTATATTATTAGCATGATAATTTTTTAAGTTGGTATTTGATACAAACTAATAATTGACATTTGTTGAAGCTGAGATATGGATGAAGCAGAGTCATCCTATTGCCCCCTGTACTTTTTAATATCTTTGAAATGTTCCCTAATGAAAAGTTTTAAAAGAATAAAGAATTACGTTTCTTTGGTGTTGAATCTTCTTCATCCAGAAATTTACCAATCTGAATTTCTGAAAATCCAGGGAAAACTATAGTCTGATATCCTTATACTAGAACAACACAAAAGACCAGTTGCCTTTGTTTGAAAATTATCAGAGGAAGTAATTTCTTTAAGATTTGGTCTCACTACTTAAGTTCGGACATGTTTAAAATGAGCCCTAATAAAATATGGCAGAAAAAGAAACCATTGATGCCAGAAAGTACTAACAGTAATTCTGTCTGGATAGAAATGGAACAAAAACCAGCGTACTTCCTGATAACCCTTGAGGGCTTTGCTATCAGATACTCTAAGTAATAGTCGTTCCATAGAAAGGGCCCACTCCTTTACTGTTTAACCAAATTACATTACATTGTTTATAGATTGTATCAGGATTACTGTAAAGGGTTATGAGTGGATTTTCCAGAATGGCACTTTAAACGCAACATGATTGATTCTTGTGTTCATCCTCCCAAACATTTTTATCGCTGACAAAGCTTCTCGGAATATACCAAATGCTCCAGGAAGATCATGACAAAAACACACGCATGTCTGTGTTCACAACTTTCTGAATGTATCACAGGCAGAACTACATGAACCTGAGTAGGGTTATTAACATTTTTCTTTTAAAATAATTGGTATAGTCCATATTAATATCCTTCAAAAGGAGAAATTAGAAACTTTTCATTGCATCATAATCTTGCTCTAGTAATACCCCCATGATATCATTTTTAAAATGTCTTTCCTAATTGACTTACTATAAAAAAACAAGTTTTAAAATTTGTTTTTTTCTATGTCTTTATAGAAAGTACAGAGTATTCACCTTGTGCTTTCTTTTTACCGAACATATTTCTCATTATGGAAAAGACATATGGAGCTTCTCTTTCGTCCTCTTCAGTAGCTTACAAAGATCAGACTACTTTGAAATAGAGGATGGTGTACTTTGAGCAGCCACTGTTTGCATAAGTTGTACTTCTTCTTTAGATTACTTTATATTTATTTTCTTTATACCTTTATACCTTTGGTGTAATAATAATAAGCAATATTCTTAGACCCATACAGATTTAGTCAGTTTAAACATGCTCAGGAGATCCACCCATGAATTGGTGAGTGTGATATTTTGACTTTCTGTTTCCATAGAAAGGATTAATAGAACATGTGCAGAGTTTGGGGAACAAGTATATTGAAGCATGAATTTAAATATAATTTTCTCCTATATATAAATAAAGTCTAATGTACACATTAATTTTTCCCTGACTTGGTTTGTATGCTTATAAAGCCAATGACAATGAATATAATTTAAAACTTTTAAAAATTGACATTTTAACATTTTCAAATGAATGATTTTAAATCAATAACATCTGCTCTTCTGGAATATATTTCTATCTTGTTTTCCTACATGTTAGAATCTCAAAGACAGGAATGTATAATAAGATTGGTTTGTGAGAAGAACATCTATAATAATAAAAGCGTAATATGCTGATTAGACTGGACAGCCGAACGACCTTCCAGACGTCATTCCGGATGTCCTTCCGGATGAAGCCCCATTGGCGGGGGCCGAGGCAGAGGTGGTTAGGGGCAATCAGGCAGGCAGGCAAGTGGTTAGGAGCGAGCAGGCAGGCAGGCAGGTGAGCAGTTAGGAGCCAGCAGGCAGGCGAGTGGTTAGGGGCAAGCAGGCAGGCAGGTGAGTGGTTAGGAGCCAGCGGTCCCAAATTGTGAGAGTGATGTCTGCGAGAGGGTGCAGCCGGGCTAAGTGCAGCAGGCCTCTAGTATATAACAAGGACATTATGAAAGATAATAGGTCATTTACAGTAGGCCTCTAGTATATAACAAGGACATTATGAAAGGTAATAGGTCATTTACAGTTTAGTCTGTTTTACATAAATTACAGGTTATAGCTATATTACCCTGGCTGTCATAGAATGAAACCTAAATGTTTGATTTATTTCTTATTATAATTTCAGTTCAGGGCCACTGAAGTTCTAGTTTAAATAATCATTTCATCTTGTTTAGTCTTAAATTATTAAGTTATATTTATAGAGAAGATAACACTTTAAAAAGTGAATATGTCTGAATCAGTGTTAAATTGGGCTATAAATCTGATCATTAATTAGTCTTAGTTAAAAACAATGCTATGAAACTAAGAAACAAATAGCGCTTCAGGATGTATATTGCAAACTGAAGTTACTTTCTAAAGTATTTTTTTCTATGAGGGAATGCTAATATCCATCAGATTCAGCATATTTATATTTCCAACTAAGTAAATCCTTGATTTTTTTTATATAGTTACTTCAACAAATCATAAGAATTCTTATTGAGACATGGGTATCCGGTATCCTGCTCAGCTATGTAGGACACTGCAGAGGAGTTTCACTTAATGCTGCTGCTCATGTCACATTGACTTATTTGCAAAGCAGTAAACAGCAAAACTTGTGGTAAGTAGTTAATAACTTCCTATTAAAGTTATATAGTATTATTAGTTCAGTAATTCAATTATTAATGTTTCAGCCAGGTTTCGAGCAGAAAAACAGAAAGCAGTCTAGATGTTTTAATGGGACAGAATGGGAACAACAAATCTGTCTAGATGTTTTTGTTTTGGATTGGTTTGTGTGTGTGTGTTTTTTGTTGTTGTTGTTGTTAATATGTTTTCATTGATTTTTGGGGGGAGAAAGAGAGGAAGGGAGAAGGAGAGAGAGAAACATTGATGAGAGAGAAATATCAATGAGAGAGAAACATCAACCAGCTGCCTCCTGCATAGCCCCTACTGGGGATAGAGCCTGCAACCTGGGCGTTGCCCTGACCAGGAATTGAACCAGCAACCTCTCGATGCATGGGACAACACTCTACCAATTGAGCCACACAGGCCAGGGCTGTCTGCTAGTAGATGTTTTAATCATAAGGAATGGGTACAGCAGATCTGTTGCAAAATCAGTGGGAAAATCTGTAAGGCAGCAGGAGGTTGGGCTTCTAGAGCAGTGGTCTCAACCTTGGCTGCACATTAGAATCACCTGGGAATCTTTTTAAAATCCTGACTTCTGGGCCTCATCCTCCAGAAATTCTGTTTCTTTGTTATGGGGTGGGGCCACAACATTAGTAACAAAGAAACAGAATTTCCGGAGGATGAGGCCCAGAAATCAGGATTTTAAAAAGATTCCCAGGTGATTCTAATGTGCAGCCAAGGTTGAGAGCCACTGTTCTAGAGAAACCGACAAGAAGAAGGAGATACCCAGAGATCATAAGAGCTAGGGCTGGCATATATGAGTCAGCACATAAGAAAGATAGTATTGCATTTCACTCTCAATCTGCCTCAAAGGTGCCACTCCATACAGCAGAAGATCCACTGAAATTGTGCTGCCTCTGCCCTGTACTGTGGACCAGGATAAAGCCCTTACTTCCACCATGACAGAAAGCAACAATTATAGGAACCATGACCAGAAAGATCTTTCTCCCGCGCCCCCCCCCCACTCCTCTCTTTTTACAACTCCAGCTCGCCCCTTATTCTTTTTGCTGACCTAGTCCTTCCAGTAACTTTATAACCAGTTTCCTATATGAACTCCTTTCTAAAATAAGGAGAATAAAGTCTGTTTTTCTTGGTGTCAGTAAAGTGGTTTTCCTCTATGCATGGGTCTAACAAAAACATATAGGATACTGGCTATATCCAGCTCACCAGGTCTAATCAGCACACCAACAATGTAGTGGACCAGCATAATGCTCCACACATGTGGAAACAATCAAGGTTCATGAGTAATAGTGATGGAAGAGTTAGAGTATTGATAAGAGCTTTGATTTAAGGCAATAAAGGTAGATGGCTTGCTGTTCTAGCAATTTGAAGGTACATACTACTTCTGGTGATCTATGCTAATTGTTATTTTGGGGGGAGAAGTGTGGGGGCTATTTTCCATCCCCCCACATCAGTAGCTGAATATTAAATGCCTTGCTTTGTTAATTTATTCCAATAAAAGTTCAAAGCTTGAATAGCAACTACAATTGGAGTAATTAACAAATTATCTATATCATCCTCTGTAATAGATGCCTGTGGTGAGCACTTACATTAGATATAAATATCATTACACACTGAGCCATTACAAAAGGATCATCTATATTCTTTTCAACTTCCTTATAAGAAATCTTCCAATCTTGTTCTTTCTCATTATCCTTCCAAACTGTTTGGTTCTATCCTACCAAACTAATCCTCAATCAGTATCAACCAATTCCTCTGGTTATATCCCCATGGAGGCATGGTGGACATAGATGCTTATTAAAAGTATTTGCCTTCCCTCTATCTATGGGTGGAACTTCTATGCAGAAGAAAAAGGACAATTAAGGGTTCCTCTTCGCTATTGAAACTGTCATTTAATTACTGTTTATTTGAAAATAAATGATACAAACAATTTAATCTGTTATTCTTAAAATTCTAAAATTCACCTATGGTCACTTCCAGCATTGATGAAACAGAATCCCAGAACCAACTTTTTTTTAAAAAAAATAACTTATTCAAGAGTAATTATAATAGTGGTAAAATTAAGATATCTATCACTATGCAGAAATAGCTACTTATAAATGCTATGTACATAGCATTTTTACCCCATGAATTTCAGTGGTGCCCTGTAGGTTTTACCTGTTTTTAATTTTTAATCTTTTTGGATAGACATATTATTTCTTGTATGTTATTAGCATGTTATCAAACTAAAAAGGATCCTGAGTGTTTCCCTGAACCAAGGTGGTAACAAAGACTGTTCCCTTGACCAAACTTCAGTCAGGTTCCTACATCTTCTCCTAGGCCCATCTGCGTATTTCCTTGTAAAGTCTAGTTTTAGCGAGAACCCTGCTAGGTCAGTTTAACTGACCCTCCCCACCCCATGTCTGATCTCCCTTGATATGTGATCAGGTTCCTCATCCTCCACTATCCCCCAGGCGATACCTGATCACTCTGGCCTTTCTTCAGCAAGAATCCAATTTAGCCAGGACACCTTTTACTCCTGATTTTCCACCCATTAACCCCACCCCAATTCTTGGCTACAAACTTCCACTTGCCCATGCTGTATTTGAAATTAAGTCTAGTCTCTCCCACACTGTAAAATCCCATTGCAGCATCCCTATAACTATCACAATGGCCCTGAGTAAAGTCTCCCTTAGCATCTTTAGCAAATGTTATTGAATAGTTATCTGCACCCACCCAATCTCTCACTTATGAACATTCATGTTCCCAGGGCAAACACACACACACACACACACACACACACACACACACTGATATTGTGATCTGTGTCTGAGAGTCATGTGATCTCTACTATATTATTGCCATCCGTGCTATGATTTTGCCTAATGTTTATTCATTATTCAAGCTAAGTAAATTTAGTGTTGGGTGAAGACTATTTTGTCTCAGAAGTTTGATTTCTAATCCAAACCCAAGATCACTGCTGCTGATCAAGCAGAGAGAATGAGCAGACTGACCTACAAACACAGCCAATTATCCATTAAACATTAAAGTATTGAATATTTACTAAATGATCTGAGATAAGACTAGGCGCTATAAAACATAAACAAATGAAGAAAAATGACTTTTGCTTCAAATAAACATATTTCATACAAGTAAGACATTTTATAAATTTAATGTGATACATGTCGTATTAGAATTGGAAAGAGATGGAGGGAAAATGAAGAGGAAGAGGAAAGTATTCATGGTGAAGGCAAGCTAAGAGAGGTGAGCAAAATTATACATGGCCTTGCCTTTGTGGAGTGTAAGGCAAATGTCTGCTTATGGAATAAATATGTGGGGAAACCTGCAGCTGCTGAAGTTTTAACCAAATCGAAGAGGAATCTCCTATCTTGTTGACTATGCTAAGGTGTGCAAATTTTATTCATTTTTAAAACTTTTGTTTAACTTTCAAAGTGTCAGTTAACTGATTGCCCATACATTCATCAGTCTACAATCCCATTACATTTTCTACATTCATCAGTCTACAATCCCGTTACATTTTCTATATTATTTTACTGAATTACAAGTAGCACGGCTGATACATAAATTTATAACCCTTCAGCTTTGAAACTCAGAATATAATAAGGTGGTTTCTTAAAATCCATCACATCATAAATAATGTGATTTTTATGTGGCAAAAACTGTGCTAAATATCAGGGAAGTAAAAATAGAGGGTAATGTCTGCCACTCTTAAACTGTTCAACCAGGAATTCGGATGAGAGGAAATAGGAACCCTGCCTCTTTCCTGTTCTCTAATTATTATATTATTTTATCCTAAAGGATGGGAGGCTGGTAAGCTGCCTAAACCTCAGCCTCAGAAATATCTAAAGCATTTAACATAGCAAATCCTTTCAAAAGATTAGGTAGTATAAATTGTTATGTTAAATGTTGTATTCTTCAACAAAGAATCAATATATGTAAAAATCACTTTGTTACCTAAAACACAGAAAACTGTTCATAGCACAAACAAAGCAATTTCTACATGTAAACAAAAAAGCAATTATAAAATTTCATAAGCATAAAACTATAAAGTAATACCTCAGATTTAATCTCTCTAGTCATTATATGTGATTTTATTAACTAAGGAAAGCTCATCTTCAAAAGATTAATTTCTGAATCTCCACCCATGTTTACTTCACAATTATAATTAATATGAACTTAATAGGAAAATGTATCAATCATAAGTATATTCATGCATGAAAGTTTATAGAGCCATATAGTGAACTTTGGAAATGCAAAAGTAATTATACTATTAGGATACATTTTAAACTACAGTAGTCTGAAATTCCACGTATAGTTCAATGTAATTTATATGAAAGTCTTTATCACTGAAAGAAATAATGCCTCATCATACCACTTTAGAATTGTTTTTAAGAATTCTCTGAAACCATCTACTTGCTAAGAAAGAAAAAGTCAAATGCAAAAAGATACCCATAATGTATTCATGTCCTTCAGCTCTCAGTAGATAAATCATTCTTATTCAAATGAAATCCTTGACTTATTTTTTTTTTCTGCTCCTATGTTCAAGAGATATGCTAAGGGTATACAAATTCTCAGAGAACACTCTGCCTCTCTATTTCTTTTTCCTTTGAGGATGAAGAATGAAACTAGTGAGAGGAATGCAACCTAAAATGAAACCTCAAAGGATAATTAATTGAAAAATGATGCAGGACATGAACTATTTGGTGGAGAAGTTTCATGTTTTGTTATTCCTATCCACAAAGTCCTGTGAGATTTTTCTCCTTATCAGACAGAATGTTCAATGTACTAACTGTAAACTTAAGGAGAATTGAGACATTTTAGAACTCCCCTATTACTGCAGCAATGTTATTTTCCTCTAAATTGGCTTAACGGTGATTGCCCAGGGACCAGTTTGAAGTATCTGAAAAAAATTAACTAGAGCTGATATCACCTACAGTGCATGACTAAAACGGAATTATTCACTGTAAAAGTGGTGACTAATTTAATGGAAGCCAGGTTGGGAAAGGAGTCAAATGTGCCTTAGCATTGTAATGCTAGTGCTGTTATGCTTTAAAAACAGTGTCAGGAATCTTAGTAACAGGAAGAATGTGCTATTATTGTGCATGCATAAAGCTAGAATGAATTAACTCCGAAAATTAGTTAGTAAATAAATAAATAAATAAAAAGTGAAAAATAAAAAGTAACATTCACGGCCGGGGGGCTGGGCGGGGACCGGTCTTGTGGGTGAGGTGGCAGGAGGGGCGGCGGCTCAGCAGGCAGATTCAGGCCTCGAGGCCAGCCGCAGCCATGATCCTGCTGGAGGTGAACAACCGCATCATCGAGGAGATGCTCTCACTCAAGTTCGAGACCGTGGCCGCAGGAAACCAACCAGAAGCAGTAGAGGTAACATTTGCAGATTTTGATGGGGTCCTTGATCATATTTCAAATCCTAATGGAGACAAAACAAAAGTTGATGGTCAGTATTTCTTGGAACTTCAGGCACATGGTGCTAATGAGTTACTGAAGAGAGTGTATGGGAGCTTCTTGGTAAACCCAGAATCAGGATACAATGTCTCTTTTCTGTACAACCTTGAAAATCTGCCTGCATCCACGATTCCATTGTGTATCGGGCTGGCATGTTGAAACAAAATTGTTTTGTCTCTGTCTTTAAGAAATACTTCCAGTTCCAAGAAGAGGGCAAGGAAGGAGAGAACAGGGCAGTTATCCATTACTTTCCTGCCTGCCTGGTCACCCCTAACTACCTCTGCCTTCCTGCCTGATCACCCCTAACTGCTCCCCTACCGGCCTGATCACGCCTAACTGCTCCCCTGCTGACCTGATCGCCCCTAACTGCCTCTGCCTCACCCCACACCCAGGACCCAGGATTCCCTCCTCTGGCCAGTTGCAGGCACCTGGGACCCGGGATTCCCTTCCTCTGTCCGGCCACAGGCACCCAGGACCCAGGCTGGCTTCACCTGGGCCGGCTGCAGCCACAGGAGACCATGGGCGGACAGCTTCACTCAGGCCCCAGCTGCAGGCAGCCGCAGGCACTTGCACCCGGGACCACGGGGTGGGCGGCTTGTCCCTCTCCTGGGCCACAGGTGCAGCCACTGGCGCCTGGGCCAGTAGGGACCATGGGGCGTGTGGATTGTCCCTCTCCCGGGCTGCAGGCACAGGTGCAGCCACTGGCACCCAGGACCGTGGGGTGGGCAGCTTTCCCCTCTCCCGGGCTGCAGCCTGGCTAGTACCCATTCCTCTCTCCCCAGTGTTGAGTGTCTGAGCAGTTGCAGCGGTTCTCAACCTGTGGGTCGCGACCCCTTTGGCAGTCGAACGACTCTTTCACAGGGGTCGCCTAAGACCATCCTGCATATCAGATATTTACATTATGATTCATAACAGTAGCAACGTTACAGTTATGAAGTAGCAAAGAAAATAATTTTATGATTGGGTAACAACATGAGGAACTGTATTTAAAGGGCCAGAAGGTTGAGAACCACTGGGTTAAGGCATGATGGTGTGAGGGCATGACAACTATTTGCATATTAGCTCTTTATTATATAGGATAGGGATGATAAGACCAGGTACGTGGAGTCTACCAAGGACAGAGTCACGGTAGTCTTCAGCACAGTGTTTAAGGATGACAACGATGTGGTCATTGGAAAGGTGTTCATGCAGGAGTTCAAAGAAGGATGCAGAGCCAGCCATTGGGCCCCACGGGTCCTCTTTAGCCACAGGGAACCTCCTCTGGAGCTGAAAGACACCGATGCTGCTGTGGGTGACAACATTGGCTACATTACCTTCGAGCTGTTCCCTCGCCACACTGATGCCAGCACTCAAGACAACACCATCAACCTGATCCACACGTTCCAGGACTACCTGCACTACCACATCAAGTGCTCTAAGGCCTAGATTCACACACATATTCGGGGGAAAAAATCCGACTTCCTCAAGGTGCTGAACTGTGCACGCCCAGATGCTGAGAAGAAAGAAATGAAAACAATCACGGGGAAGATGTTTCCATCCCACTGACTCTTGTGAACAGGAAGAGGAAGCGGCTGGCAACTGAAGGCTGGAACACTTGCTACTGGATAGATAATCATAGCTTTTAGTGTTGCACCTCTTCAGGTTCTCAAGGGATTCACCATTTTGGCTCCATTTTGTACTCGTTTGGAAAATAATCTGCAGAAACGAGCTGTGCTTGCAAGAACTTGATAGTTCCCAAGAATTTTTTTTTTAAATCCACTTGATCAACTTAATTTCTTTTCTTTATCTTCCCTTCCCTTCCACCTTCCTTCCAAGCTCTTTTGCTTTGTAATATGTTACTGGTATGAGTTGCAGGATAATGCAATCTTAACTTGTTTTCTCCTGAGTATTTGAGTTCAAAACTCCTGTATCTAAAGAAATACAGTTGGGGTCATTAATAAAGAAAATCTTTCTATCTTAAAAAAAAAAGTAACCTTCACAGTTGCAACATCTGCTGCTTTTTAAATAATTAATAAGGGAAATCAATAAAGCTCTGTATGTTGCATGGGAGATGCATGGGAGACCAAATTGGCATTAGAGCATAAACAATGGGGGAAAAAACTTTTTTTTGAGGACCTCCTTTAGCACCTGGACAATGTCTAAGAAAGTCACCCTCAAAAGATATAGGAGACTTTGTTATCCCTTTTCTATGGGAAATAGTTGAAATCCCTGTTGAAGAAGAAAAAACACGAGAATAGGGATATTCAAAGAAGAGGTTGCAGAAGGAAAGCAAGGATTTTCAAAGGTATTAATACAGTCTTTGACATGTGTTCATTTTACACTTTTAGAATCAAAATTTCACCTTTTTTTGAAAATTATATTTTAACAGTTCTGTAAATCCTTTCTAAGTCACCAACATGGATTCACCTGAGATAGCCATAAACTATTTTTCACAGGCTGCTTAAGTTCAGGCACATCTTTTCCTTCCTTGTAGAATAAGTCTCAATTGGTTTCTTTTTCCTTTTTCTACCTGGAATGTCATACTTAAGAATGATTCTCATTTAATCAGTTCTGACAAGGACACTATTAAGGAACACAAATTGACTTAGTATGTGGGAACAACGCCCTCTACAAAGCTGGCTCCGTATCTGGTTTCTAAGGCTTCAGTCTCACTGGCAGGGCAGGTCCCTTAGCTGACTTTGTAAGAGAGGAATTTTCCCACACTTACAGGAACCACAGGTAAAATCTGATGATGAGAGTGTCTTGGGCTTATAGTCCTAGTGTCAGGATTGAAGTAGTAATTGCAGAAACCTTTAAAATCCAATTTAAGATTCCATGTGAGCACTGACAAACAGAAGTTAATTATCTGGCCTTAGTTTGCTCAATAATATATGTTTTTTTAAAAAAACTTATATAGTGTTAAGTTAATTAAACAATGAGGCCATAAGAGTGAAGTGGGTTTAATGCCTTCGCAGTCTACCCAAGCAAACTAAAACCTAAGCCTGGAATGTTTCAAGGTTAAGAAATAAAAACCTAAGGACAAAGGACAATCACAAAGAGCCAACTAGGCTTTTCAAAAAAAAAGAAAAAGGCAACTGCTTAAGCTATAGCCAATCAAATAATTTATTTCCTTTGCTTCCACCTCTTCTCTATAAAGTCTTTCCCTGGGCTCCTGTGGGTGGAGTACTCCCCACCACTTCTAAATTGGCACTGCCTGATTTGAATAGATTTTTGCTCAAATAAACTCCTAAAAATTTTAATATACCTAAGTGTATATTTTAACAATAACGGTTAATACTTTTGCTGCACCTATGGAAATAAAATAGGTCACAACTAATGAGGACAGCACTTTTGTGATTATGGATAATCTTTGGAGATTATGATCACACAGGTTTAGATGGTGAAAATAATTTTAGCAGAGCCTGGAAGTAGGTTAAAGCAATTGCTGCTTTTCCCTTCAATGCCATACTGGGTTTGCACCTTAAATTGATTTATCTATGTACAGAGCTATCTTATAGCTTTGCAGAAGCAGAGGTTGGCAAGTAGATATTTATCTGCTACAGATATCAGTGATTTCTGTCCAGTGAGAAAGAAACCCCCAAAGGTCATCATTAATTGCTCTGTTATTAAGCTAGTTTTGCATCTAAACTCACATTACTTTCCTAAAATTCCATTATTAACTGATCTATAAATAGCTAACTCTTTAAGTGCACTTAAAACTGGTTTTAATATCTTTCTTAAATAATGAAATATTTGACTCCTAAAAGCTACAGATTAATATATATTATATGATACTGGAAAATAGTAAACATTTTGGAAAATATGATAGAAACTATATGCTTCTAAATATAAAAATACATAATAGACAGTATGATTCTGGCATAAAAATAAATGGCTCAAAACAATAGAAATATGCTACACAAAGTATGTGAAGTTTTTATTATCAATATGGTTTTCTTTTATTAGTTAATGTATACAGAATATTTTTATTAAGATGAAGGAACAATTTGCTTATTATATTTTATATGTGAATAAATAAAACATATAAATATTTAAATGAGGGAAAATAATTGTTATGAACTGTTAATAATATTATGAAATTTTTCCATTTAGATTCTCATATATAAGAACAAAATTAGTGAAAAAAATTAAATAGAATGAAAATAATCGAGACATATGGGAGGCAATTTTATTTTATGAGATTGTTAAATTCAAAAGATAACCTATATAGAAGATAAAACTGAGTGAAGGAAAACTATAGTCACAAAAATATTACTTAAAATTTTAGCATTGCCCTGAAGTGTGGCTCAGTTGGTTGGGCATTATCCCATGCACCAAAAAGTTTCAGGTTCAATTACCAGTCTAGGCACATGCCTAGGTTGTGGGCTCAATCCCCAGTAGGGGGAGTGCTAGAGGCAGCCATGTGTTGTTTCTCTCTCCCTCTTCCTTCCTCTCTCTCTAAAAAACAATAAAAAGTATTTTTAAAAAGTAAAAATTAGGCTTTTACTTAGTTAAATGAATAAAAGTTTAAAAAATATATTGTTGGGTTTTTAAAAATATAGTTTTTTTCAAATTGTAGGCAAAGGAGCCACTCCATACACTATTGTCTCAACCACTTCTTGTGGGGAAAGAATGGAGCCCACAGCTCCTGCAGCACCCTTTAGAAATCTGTGTAAAATTTTAAAGAACTGGTCATTTTATTTGACCCATAAGATTACATTTAGACATTTATTTGAAGGATTTAATTAGAAATGCACATCAAGATAAAATGTTGAAATACTTATTATAGCATCCTTATAATAAAAAATCAATGTAAGAAGCTTTTTATTAAACAAATTATGTTAATTCACTAAAATTCATAAGAATAATCTTGCAAAAACATTTCATTACCCGGGAATAGATAAACATTGCATATATTATAGAAATAACAGTGATTACCTCTATGTGAAGCACACTATTTAGGTACAAATACTTCTGTGTAGTATTTTTTAGTATATTCTATATCATCCCAACTGTGAGCCTTATTAGACAACTGAAGGCCCGGTGCACAGATTCATGAATGGGAGGTGGGGGTATCCCTCAGCCTGGCCTATGCCCTCTCATGCAATCCAGGACCCCTCAAGGGATGTAGCAGTGTGCCAAGAGACAGGCAGTCAGGGAGGAGCCCGAGCTGGGGCCGGGCACCACACTGCTCACGCTCATCCCGGGCCTGCTGTGCCTGCCACTGCTGCAGCTCAGTAGCACTGCCATGGAGTCGGGAAGGGCTCCTGTCACCGCAGCTGTGCTCACCAACCATGAGTCCAGCTTCTGGCTGAGGGGCGCTCCCCCTGTGAGAGTGCACTGACCACCAGGGGGCAGCTCCTACATTGAACATCTGCCCCCTGGTGGTCAGTGTGCGTCATAGTGACTGGTGGTCGTTCCAGTCATTCTGGTCATTCAGTTATAACAGTCACTTAGGCTTTTATACAGATAGTTTTCATAGATAGGTAAGCAGATAGATAGTTATCATACAAATGACTATATATTACCACACACACATACATGCAAAAGGTAAAAATATGAAGGCTGTGAACTATTTTGAAAACTGTTTTGTAGTTTCTTAAAATCCACTTTTGAGTAATTACCTACAATACATGAAAATACATATCAACAAACAGACTTATTCATCAATGTTCATAACATTATTTATAATAGCAAAATTCTGAAAATAACTCCATAGCCCATTAGCAAGCAAGTGGGTAAATAAAATGCAGCATATGCCTATAAGGCAGCGGTTCTCAACCTGTGGGTCACAACCCCTTTGGCAGTCGAACGACCCTTTCACAGGGGTTGCCTAAGACCATCCTGCATATCAGATATTTACATTACGATTCATAACAGTAGCAACATTACAATTATGAAGTAGCAATGAAAATAATTTTATGGTTGGGTCACAACATGAGGAACTGTATTTAAAGGGCCAGAAGGTTGAGAACCACTGCTAAGGGGATTTTATTTAGCAATAAAAAGGGTTGGTTATTGATACATGCTACAGCAAAATTCAGACTCGATGAGATTAAATGAAAATCATCTTCATTATCTTTCACCTATTTCATTTATAGGTTTCTTTTATGCCCACTGGAATATAACCCAAAAGTTGCAGGTAAATTAAGGGTCAAGGCCCTGGCCAGATAGCTCAGTTGGTTAGAGCATCATCCCAATATGCTAAGCCTGAGGGTTCAATCCCGTCAGGGCACATACAAGAATAAGAATCAACCAATGAACATATAAATAAGTGAAACAACAAATCAATATTTCTCACTCTCTCTCCTTTTCTCTCTCTTTAAAAAGAAAAAGAAGTTATGAGTGACCTCTCAGAGATAAATAATGCCTATAATAGATCAAATCTTCTAATAGGTTAAAAAATTGCTGAGATGATTGAGAAATTGTAAGAACACAAATTTGGAGGACACATCTGTTGTTGGTAATGCTATATAAAAAACTGAAAATACATATTTTTTTCCAAATTTAAAAGAAATAAGAGAGCAGTATCATGTCATTTTAATACAAATGATGAAACACATGTGTTCATATGGATCATTCTTATATTTCCACTTTAGAATCATCGTAACTTGATGCTATAGAAGAAAACACACAAATGTAACAAAGAATTATTTACAATACAAACTGAGTTTTAATAACATTAATATCCCAATTTGAATATACTAGTATGTATTTGGGGTATAATGTAATTACAAGGAATATTTTTAAGATTTTCTTGGGTCTTCAAATTCTTTTTTCAATATTTATTGACTTATAATAAATATGAATTCAGTGTTAAATATCCATCTTACTTTTCTTGCATATATATCAAGGACATTATAGGTTACTAGAGGCCCAGCGCTCAAATTCGTGCATGTGTGGGGTCCTGGGGGCGGGGGGGGGGGGGGGGAGGGAAAAAACGGCCCTCTGGGCAGGCGGTGGGATGCCCTTGCCAGCCTGGAATCCAGATCCATCCCGCTGACATTCGCGCTGGTTGTCAGGAGCCACCTGGCAGCCGCTTTTATATTGTTTCTTTCTTGCAGAACATCTAGGGAGGGGAAGCAGCCCAAGTGCCCAAGGCTGACTTTCAGGAGGCCGGCAGCGCTGTCAGGATCATGCCAGCGCCACTGATCCATCAGTGCCTGGCCCGTTCTCTGGAGATTGGACCTGCAGGATTACTGAGGGAGGGAATGGCTGCCCCCGGGCTGGTGGGCCACCCGGGATGGTTCAGTCAGCTGAGCGGCGCTCCCGCTGTGTGAGTGCACTGACCACCAGAAGGCAGCTCCTGGGTTGAGCATCTGCCCCTGGTGATCAGTGCGCGTACAGAGCAGTAATGCAGTGAAACAGTAAAACAAATTTTAAAAAAAAGATAACAATTCCTGAGCTTTACTTGTAAATAAATAATAAAAAACATAAAGCACATATGTACATACACCGAAATGACGGAACTTTTTTTTTTATAAATACTGTAAATGGGAGTTGGCGACGTAACCATGCAACGATGTATGCTGGGTCCGACATAACCCAAGGACTGCCTGTATAGATGGTTATGACAATTACTTGAATTAATTTTATGCTTGAAGAAGAATGATGGAAAGCATTCACTTTAAAAGAAAACTCTTTTGCATTTCTTGAATTATGTTTAAATACAGTAAATATAATACAAAATCAGTATTTCCAGCAAAATAATAAAAGCAAAGAACTTCAACTAAAAGACAAGTATCAAAGTAATAGCAGATATTATTATTCAGATAATTGTGTTTTAGGATGATGAAGTACAGAAACGTTAGGGAAAATGATTAATATGTAAAAGCTGTGCCTAGTTTATGGTTTTAAAAAATACAATTTTATACTTCAATGTACTTAAATTTAAAAACTGAATTAAACTGAGGTTTATAATCCAAAATCTAGGGATATCATGTTGTAGAAATTACTGTTGAAAGCGAATTTCACCCCATTTTCTTAACATAGTGTTAATGTGGCTGCAGTGTTTGGCTCATGAATATAATTGAATTCTGGCCAAATACAAGCAAAAGGTATAATCAGAAAATTGCTGGAAGTCTTGATAGTTATTGTTCCCAAGTTTCTAGTCAGGTATGTGCCAATCAATCTCTCTCTCCCTCTAAAAGGGAAGCAGTTAGCCTCATTCTGTTATTGGCAGCTGTCCTATAACCAAGAGATTAAAGAACCTCAGCACAATCCAAAATTGTGGAAAGCATATTGAGGCTCAGAAACACCTGTGCACTTTGATTATATCGTTAAACTGTTGGATCAACCTGAATAGCACTCCCCTTCTGTACTTTATGGTAAGTGAGAATATATTTCTTCAGTATTTGGACCACTTTGATTTCACTCTTACTTTGTTAGAGAGAAGTGTTTTCTGACTGATAAGAATTTGGGACCAGAAAGAAATGGCATTGCAATGAATATACAATGGAATGAGATTGTCAAAACAAAAATTGCACCATAAAAAGTTAAACAGGCAAGGGAGACGTTATTCAAAGCTATTGTGATGGGGAATTAAGGCCAGAATTCAGTCTGAGTTCAATTGTGCTGAAATAAAGGGCCCAAGAGTTTTAAGAGCTGAGGTAGGGAAATCATAGACTCTCTGTGTATGCTAATTGCCTTTACTCAAAGGGAAATAAAACTTTTTCATACCTCATGACAGGAGGTACTTTTATAACTTAGAAGAAGGCTCCCACAAAATTAGGCTTCAATGCTACCACAGAAACAGGGAGATGGAGGAACTATTTCCTTTAATAATTATATTTCAAAGTGATGACTTTCAGTCCTTGGGAAAGGCATTACTGGGTTAAGAAATTGGCAAGATTTTTAAATATTTACACCTCAAAGGGGCCATGAAAGATTTTACAATTACAAGTTTTCTAAAATAAATGCTCTATGAAAAGAGAGGTAATGGACTTAGAGTCAGGAAAAAATATGACTAAAGTTTAATCAGATGGTATTGACTGAATATTTGTGTCCCTCAAGACTTATGCTGAAACCTCATCTCCAATATGTTGGCATTAGGAGGTGGGGGTCTTTGAGAGATGATCAGGTGATGAGGGTGGAGCTCGCATCAATGGGATTAGTGCCCTTATAAAAGAGACCATAGAGAGCTCTCTTGGCCCTTTCTGCCAGGTGAAGTTACAGCAAAATGACGAACTTCTGTGAGCCAGGATATGGGTCTAACCAGAAATTGGAACTGTCAGCATCTGGATCTTAGACTCCCCCACTTCCTCCTGCCCAGCCTGTGAAAAATCAATTTCTGCTGTTTATAAGCAACCCCATCTGTAGTATTTTTATTATAGGAACCGGAATGGACTAAGACATCAAATGATCAGCTTGGTCTGAATGAATGGAGGAGATAGAAAAGAAGGTAGTGAGGACCTCACCTACCCAAGCGAAGGAAATGTCAATACTTGGTATGCCATCGTGTAAGAGACTGTTCATGATGTGACTGACCCCTGTCTGGCAGGTGCCTGACTGCTGCTGAGCCCTCATGCTAGATCCAAGCCAGAACAGAGATGGCCTCCCATAAATCCCCTCAGACATGGTCCGACCTCTTCCCTATGCTCCAGATATGCTGCTTGCTGGACAGATCATTGCCCTGCCCTGGTTAAGTATGTAGGCATTTTCCCCTTATTGCAGTGGGTTGTGCTCCCAGTAACCCTTCCCATCCTTCCTTAATTTTTATAACCCTTAATCCCTGCCATATGGTGCTGAGGATATCTATGTTGTCTTGCCCAAGATGACCCTCATTTTTAAGTTGCCTTAATAAACTTTTGATGTAATGCTGGAGTTGTCAGCCTCTTTCTTTGGTCTCATGGCCCCACAGAATTTTCCCAAGAAATTAGAAAATCACTATTTAAAATATGGCCTGATGTTTTTTTCTTGTTTATTGATGGTACAGCACTGGGAGATTTGGTAATAAATAAATAAATAAATAAATAAATAAATAAATAAATAAAAGTAGGTATTTCTTGGGACATTCAATATGTCCCTATATGTAAGGAACATTTGAAGACAAAAATTACAGGAAACAGGGGTTTTCTTAGAAAACCCGTTTTCTAGACTACAATAAAATAAATGTTGTAAATTTGGTTATCTAGCTTTCTATATAATGCAAAATAAAACAGAGTTTCCAGCTCAATAATGAAGGTACCATCATATACCGGAAAGTGAGAAAATGTTATTGAGGTAAAAATTAAGTCTCATCACCTTGGCTTCTCCAATGGTTACCCTCTTTATGCACAAAAACACAAGTCGAACATACTGTTTAAATGCTCTCTAAAGGCATTCTGGGCCAGTTGTCTTCTCAGTCAATGGTATAATATCAAATATCCAGTTCAGAAACCTTTAACTTTAAGGACCAGAATGAAAATGTCAATGAAGTTAAAGAAATAGGAATTCTAAACAGATCAGAAATCCATTTCTAGAACACTTCTCTGAGAAGTTTTCATTCCATGAAATTGATCTAAAGGATTTTTTCTGTTCATGTGGTTCAGAGACTGGTGTGGATTCCTGAGCTGTTTATTACAAGATTGCTTATAGAAGGTTTGAGTGTTTAGAAACTGTCAAAATATTTTGACATTGCTTCAACATCTAACACAATTTATCAATTTTATTTTCCTACTAATTCATTTCACACTAATTTTTTAAAACTCTCATCCCATAAATGATTTTAAAATATGGCCCTTTCACAGATATGTCTATAAGTATGATCTAAAACAAGTGTGTCATAAACATAGTAAACATTTAAGGAGACTGAATTTAAATCCCAAGTCAATAATGTTTAAAGCTCAGGTAATGCTTAGACTCCAAACTCACACCAACAGAAAGTGGTTTAATAATACACAAGGACCAGAAATCCAATCATAAATAAGACCATACAAAGCAATGTTCAAAGAGTCACCCTGAAACCAGATTCTGGAAATATCTCCAGATTGGCTGTCTGGTCTACCAACAGTCAGATGTAAAGTGTCAAACATGCAAAGACTTTTAAAAAGGAAATACTACCCTAGCTTGTTTGGCTCAGTGGATAGAGCATCAGCCTGCAGACTGAAGGGCCTGGGTTCAATTGTGGTCAAGGGCACATACCTCGGTTATGGGCTCCTCCCCGGCCCTGGCCCTGGCCCTGGTCAGAGTGCATGCAGAAGGATGTTTTCTCTCACTTTGATGTTTCTCTCTGTCTTTCCCTCTCTCTTCCACTCTCTCTAAAATAACCAGTTTGGCTCAGTGGATAGAGCATCGGCCTATGGACTGAAAGGTCCCAGGTTCGATTCTATTCCGGTCAAGGGCATGTACCTTGGTTGTGGGCACATCCCCAGTAGGAGATGTGCAGGAGGCAGCTGATCGATGTTTCTCTCTCATTGATGTTTCTAACTCTCTATCCCTCTCCCTTCCTCTCTATAAAAATATCAATAAAATATATTTTAAAAATAAAATAAAATAAACAAAAGTCAATGGAAAAATATTCTCAGGAGAGGATTAAACAAAAATACTTGTGTGAAAGAAAATAGAGATGGAAAATAAAGAAAATAGGGCTGAGAGAGCTGTCAGACCATGATCCAAGTGTGACCACAGGTATAGAAGAAGAAAGAAAGAAAGAAAGAAAGAAAGAAAGAAAGAAAGAAAGAAAGAAAGAAAGAAAGAAAGAAAGAAAGAAGGAAGGAAGGAAGGAAGGAAGGAAGGAAGGAAGGAAGGAAGGAAGGAAGGAAGGAAGGAAGGAAGGAAGGAAGAGAAAGTTGGGTGAAAGTATCACCTTGCAATTTAAGGAAGGTTCCTCAACATATCTAGGAATCTCCTGAACTTTGATTGGGCTGTCAGAGGATTTCCCAGGAATACACCTGCCTCAGTATCCCTTCTGAACTCCCTCATTGGTTGGGAGCTGCACAGGGAAGCTTAGTGATGGATTTCAGAGCACAACAATTGGGGTCTTTGGTCAACTATCAATGTGAGGTGATTCTCCTAAACCACCACAGTTCCCCATTGTGCTGCACAGATCTACTTCACACAAGTCTAGATACAGGCGCTGCACAATTCTCATGGGCTTTTCTTCTGGAGGAAAACTTCTAAGAAGGAGATTAGTAGGTTGAACTGCAGCCCCCACCCCTGCATTGGATCTCAGTACCACCCTGGTGCTCATCCTCTCCCACCTTCACCATACATCCTAAATTCCCCTCAGGTTCAGCTATCACCAAGGCAGGTCTAGGTGATTTACCTGGTAGTGTGACACAGGCCTTCATTCCAGAGGGTTAGTAATACCCTTCTGAGTCCCAGGTTGCTGCACATGTCCATTTCTAGTTACAACAGGACAAGGGGTTGCCAGGGGGTGTGCCAGAGAATCACCTGAGTTCCACAGGTATTCCTCCAAGCCCCCAATGGGTAAAAGCAGCCCTATCTCAGCTTGCTGGTCAGGGTAACCACAGCCATGATGATGACTCCTCTTCTTGTCTTCTGGTTGCTAGACACAAAAAGCTCAAAGGGCCCTGGTGGCACCATGATTTGTAATGACTGAAACATGCTGAGTAAAGGGGAGATCTTTAGAGATCATTCCAGAAGGAAGTGAACATGATGACAGAGGGGAGGGAAGAATAAGGCAAGAGTTAATATGCATATCTTGCATCCAAGCTTGAGCTATTACAATAGTTTTGAAGAATTTCCAAAAGAGAAATCTGTGTCCTACTTTAATGGAGTGATGGACTGGTGGTCTGCAAGTTTCTCAGAGAAGCCTAGACCTTGGGATGGCATTCTATACTGAAAATAATAGTGGTAGTAAAGCAGGAAAAGCTAATTTGGGTAACCAGTTGGGTCATAAACATTCCAGATTTGTTCAAATAATGTGGCCAAGTGTTCTTAGAACTCCAACTTGGGCAGAAGATGAGAGACCTGAAACAGAGGAGGTAGAACTGAATGAAGGAGATCATGAGGCTAGCAGAATAAGATACTGAATGAAGCAGATCATGGGGCTGGCAGTATAAGAAACAATGACAAGAGACTTGCAGTCAGAACTGAAACTTTCAACATAAACCTCAAGGGTCAGTTTGGACCCTATTCTGTCTTAATAGATGCACATACTAAGGACCAGGGAACAGCTAGGCTGCCTACAGGGAACTGTTCTAGCTCTACACTATGCTATGCCTTGAAGAGAGCCTCCATAGCGGGGCTGGGCTGAGGTGATGCAGGTCTGCCTGTCATTGACTGACTGGCTGGTTAATTTAAATATATGTAAGCTTTGCTCCACAACCACACCATCTTGGAAAGAATAATTGGAAGAGGAGAAATTAGCCTGAAAGACTAGTGATAACATATATTTTATTTATTATAAACTGTTAAAATCTGACAAAACTTTATTTGGCAACCAAGTATTTTGTAACCTCAGGAAAATTAGCCATAATGAGGTCAACGCAACCAGCATTTGAAAAAATTTATGTATTTTTCACATGCTTGCTATGACCACTTACTGTATTTTTATAAGTGCATTATTATTATCTACACTAATAAAAGACAAAGATGCTAATTGACCATACCTTCGCTATGCTCAACAGCCAATCAGAGCGACTATATGAAAATTAACCCAAATCTATCATTCACTCTCTTATGTTATTTACCTGATATCGCATTGTTGTTGTATTTATTTACTTGTATTTTTACATTTTTAAAATTGTGTATCTTCTTTGTCTATAACTCTCTCCAGCATTAGGATAGGAACTTTACTTTAATATACAAAGATGAGTAAATTAGATAATAAATGAAACAGGAATCCTTTAAAAATCATTATCACTTGTTTTTTTGGTTGTTGTTTTTTCTAAAGCCCTGAAAGATAAGCAAATTTTAATAAAGAAACTTTCAATGTTATAGAACAAAAATCTCTTAGGAGAAAACTAAGTAAACTAAATAAAATACATATATATATATGTGTATATATATATATATATATATACACATATATATATTTAGCTTTATGTTTTATTGTGAATTATTAATAATGAGACCTGAAAAATCATGCTTTTTTCACTCTTTCTAATTTTAATAAACTGAATTTATAAGTTATTAAAATAAAAGCAAAAAAAAAAGAGTTATTGAAATATTTTAAATTGACTAAAGTCAGGCTGAAAGAAAACTCCCTAGACACCAAATATTAATATTTCTTATTCCAATGTACAACAAATAATATAGCACCTAGATTTTGACATCTTAATCTTCACATTCATCATATTCATTGAAAAAAACATTTTTAATTTTTTCCACATTATTGTAACAATCCCATAATTTCTTTGAGATTTTAGTTCACTTTAATTTTTTTTTTTGAGAAGACCCTCTTATTTAGCTTTTATCATTATATATGCATCTTATTCCACTTTTAAACCTCTAGGCACTGTACTAGGGTTGTAATACATACTATAAAATTCATATAGTGTTGATTTTTTTCTCTTATAGAGAAATTTTTTTCTTGTTAGTTTTCTTAGTGATAATAAGCCCAATGCAATTTTAAATTAAAAGCAATACATTCTCCAAATGGATTCTTAATACTGAAATTGAACTCAATGCTAATTTAATAATCTCTTCAAAAAGGTTTTAGAGGCTCTAATTGTTTTACATAGTGGAACATTATAGAGTATTAGGACTTCTTTATAATATTAACATCTTAAATTATTTATCTATGTGAATTCAGACATACAATAAAATCATATTTAATAAAACTATAACTATAAATTCATCTATAGAATTTTCTTCTCACTACTGGTATATTCAGGAAATAGCTCTCTTAATTTTCATCTACTCAAAAAGTTATCTTTTCCTGGTTCTTCTGGTACCTCATTTTGTTATTTATCTCATCTTTTCCAAGTTTTCGAAACTCCCCCTTTCTTTATTTCCCACCTGCACTAAAACATTTTTTTAAGTTTTTATTCAAGTTTTTACCATGGATTATCTGTTTTTCTTTCTTAAAAGCAATATCTCTCTATCTTTATGCCTAACTGCGCTCACCTCAAAGTTATTTTTATCCTGACCCCTTAGTAGACCTCCATTCCTATTGTTACCTTAAAATATATGAATTCTTGTTTCAGACCCTCTCTCTTCTTTTTTTACAATAACATCTTCCTTAAATAATTCTTTCTAATTCCATGATTTCAGTCCTCAGTTACATACCACTGACTCTTCTGAGATATATCAAAACAACTAAAATTATATCCCAAATAAACATTTCATTATCTCTTTGAACCCTGTTGTTTTTCTAGATCAGAATGCATATGAAATAACTCCCAAACATCTGAAAATCATTGGTGACCCATTATTCTTCCCATACCCCCAGTTAAATATCTAATGCTGATGTTTCTACCTTCTGGGTTTGTTCTGCCTCTAACTTATTTACATTTCTCTAGATTACTTATCATCTGTTTAATTGGTAATAACTGTTTCCTTAACTCCAACCTTCTCACTATAGATGAAGCTACCTGAACATCTTGTTCACAATGCCACAGGTCAGGTTCTCTAGGTCACAGGCTCTGGAACTGTTTTGCTTGGTCTCTTTTCCTAGAAAAACCTACACAAAAAATGTTCCTGAGATATCCTACAGTATTAATCACAGCAGCTGGTCTTGAAATAGCAACTAATACTTATCATTTCTTTCCTCTAATCCATTCTAGATAGATTCATCTTCCTCAGGTTTCACCTCTACAGGTCTTACTGGATTACCTGGTAAAATTATCTTAGGAAACTGAGTCTCTAGTAACCAAGAATTTAGCATGGCAATGCTACCGTACTTGGCAATTTACAGTAAAAATGGGGTTGAGAAACTCTATAGTATGTCACCTGATGCCAAAATTTCCATATACTTATTTGTAGTAACTATCCTACCTCCCCTAGATAGATTATTCCTTTCCTTGCTTCCTGGTCCCTTGCTTCACTCCCTGATAGAGGTAATATCTCTAGGAAATCAGAACTTCTATATGCACAGAGCATAGAGAGATGGGAAACAAACCCCAAATTTCCAAAGTGGATCACTGGAAATAATGTTAACACTCTTATATATTGACTTCTGGACCCATATATTCTGTCTATTGGGACAAAGAACCAAATGATTATTCATATCACTAGAGGCCTGGTGCACGAAATTTGTGCACAAGGGGCAGGTGTCCCTCAGCCCAGCCTGCACCCTCTCCAATCTGGGACCCCTTGAGGGAAGTCTGATTGCCCCTAACTGCTCCTCTGCCAGCCCGATTGCCCCTAACTGCCCTCCCCTGCTGGCCTGGTCCCCTCAACTGTCCTCCCCTGCAGGCCATCTTGTGGTGGCCATCTTGTGTCCACATGGGGGAGGCCATCTTTGACCACATGGGGGTGGCCATCTTGTGTGTTGGAGTGATGGTCAATTTGCATATTACTTCTATATTATATAGGATGGTCTTTGTGAAGCCTGAAGGTATGATGTCCCACTGACTCAAAGATAATTCTGTCATTATCAGAATTATCATTTTAGTCAAAAACAGTGTTTTCTGGTTATTGTTATAAGATCACAAAAGCCCATATCATGTGCTCACTGCGTCACCTCCTTTAGTGAAAAGTATGTTTCTTGTTCTAATACAGTTATCCTGTTTGGGTGAATCAAACACTCTAAGCTCACATAATGTTGCTGTATGAGCCTTTGAAGGAAAGGCAAAGTAAAAAGTCAACAAGAGGAGTCACTGTTCTTCCATTACTAAACCTGCTACAAATTGCATTAATTTATTTCCTTAAGGTGCAGCATTTGAATGGTGGGCTCATGCACTCATTATGCCAACACTGACAGAGACTTGCTGACATCAACTGGTTGAATCATTCTATCTACGTGGTCGTTAATATGAGATTAAAAGATGTTTGTACTCAGGCATACTCCTAAAATTTCAACCCCATACTTCTTCCCCAGACCACCATCTCTCTGATCTTCCAATTTTTTTTCCTTTCAACCATTTGAATAATCATCCAAACCATTTATTCTCTTTATATTAGTGAAGACAATTCTCTGTTCACACACACACTAAATAAATAAATAAATAAATAAATAAATAAATAAATAAATAAAAATAATGGATAACAACACTACTACCCAAATCTCTGACCATTGGGCACTGTTCTTCTCTCACCTCTTTTTTACCTTTAGAGTCAACCCTGAGTGGGACTGTAGGATAGAACAGTCTATACTTAGCTTGTACTCAGATACTGAGTCCACAAGGATGATTTTTCTTTGGAAACTGGGCATACATCCACCGAGATGTTCCCAATCTGCATTCTAAAGTCCGACACTCCAAATCAGAAACATTTGCATAGAAGGCTACTCTATGCCTTAAAACCCTTTAATATTTACTTTTACACATGTCCACTTTAACAAGTTATCTGATTTTGTCTGAAATGACTTACATAGGCTTATTTGTCATAGGATATTTAACTTGAATATAGACTTCTAGATTGGAAGTTATTAGGTTTTAGCATTCCATAGATAAACATCATCCTCTGGTTTTCATTGTTTCTGTTATAAAGTTTACTATCAGTTATTTTGGTTCCATTAAAGGTAACATGCTTGTTGTTTTTTTATACCTTCTCTGGCAGATTTTAAGATTTTTATTTTATCTTTCATCAGTTTTTATATGATGAACCTAAGTATAGTTTTATTTGAATTTATCCTGGTTGGGATCCTTATTCAATCTCTAACTTTAGGTCTTTAATTAGACTTGGAAATTTTTCAGTCATTAACATTTTAACTATTTCTCCTACCCTATTACCTCTTTCCTGTTTGTCTGGATTTGAATTATACATATGTTAGAACTTCCACCACATCCTATGTTAGTTTATGCTGTTCTTATTTTAGATAGGACTTGGTTTGCTCTGTCAGGCTGCTAGCAAATAACATGAATCTAATACAGTGTTGAGGTAGTTCAAAGCTGGCCTATTTTTGGTTAGACTATTAAGGTTCCTAATGGCCTTTTCGTGCCTCGATTGAAAGAACTGGCCTCCAATTTTTCCCTCCATCCAATGATTCTGCCAAAAGTTTTGAGTATCCTCTCTAAGCTACCATATTTTCTAATCTATACATACCTAAACAACTAAAGAGTATAAATTCCTGGATCTTGTGGTTTCTCTTCTCCTCTTATTCATGCCATGTGTTTCCTCGCTGCCTTGGAGCCTTCCAAAAACAATTAAATAAACTTTTTGAATATCTAGTTCAGATTTTCTAGTGGAAGTTTAGTCAAAAACAACCTGATCAGATATTACAGGAAGCAGATTGTCTACAACACAGCCTTTAGTGAATGGGATTTGGCAGCTAGGATTCTGACACTGAGTCCTGGCTCTTATCTAGAAGCAGATATAACTGTGTTTAAGAGAACAATTGTTGAAGCCAAACTGACTAGGATTAAATCTTAAATTTCTAAGTTGTGTGACCTTGGACACAGTGCTTAATATATCTGTACCACTTAACTTCATATATAAAATGGGAATGATATTACTAGTAGTTTATACCTCTATTGCTGTGAAGATTAATTTAAGTAATTATAACAATGTTGTGGCATAAATTAAGCACTCAAAATGTTAGATTATTATTGTTCTATGTTCTCATTGGGAAAATAAGAAAAATATTATCTACTTATAGGGTTGCTTTAAGAAATGGAGGATTTAATGTGAAAATGTATTTTCTTAATGCTTAGTGCAGAGTAAATAATATTACATATTAATATATTAGGAGCAAGTGAATGCATAGTGAGTAGTAAATGAATGGATTAAGAAATGGTTTTTCCCTCTTGCAGCATTCTTCAACTCCCTTTTGTTTTAGTAGATAGCCTTGTCAAAATCATAGTCAAAGAAGGACTGATTGATTCACAACTTTTGTCTTTAAGATGATTAGATGTCACCAAATCAAATTAGAAACATAAGAAATTAATGGTCTTTCTCTGCACACTGGAGGGCACTTTCCATCACCACAGACTGGTCCTGCATCATCTAAAGAAGAGTTGTGTTTGCTATTCAAGTCAAAGTTAAGAGACAGAGAGACATTTATATACTTTTTAAAGTATTTGAAAGAACTTTCAAATTTTTATGCATTTAATTATTTTTATTCTTTCTCTTAACATTTGTAAACGTTCATTTTAAGTAAAAAATAAACTTTTCAGTAGTAATGATCAGAGAACACGATAAAAGAATTTGGTTATAAATAAGGAAAACAGTATATTTGACTTCATGTTTCCCAAAAAAGGTTTGGTCCTTGAAGAAAAGCTCATCAAATGTAAATTACTTCCTAGGAAGGTGATAACAGATTGTTATATTTCACTGTAACAGAAATTAACAGTGTCTTTGTATACTACTACAAATAATAAAATTTACAGGCTTAAAAAGCTAACCATAACTATTTAAAAAAAGTCTATAATGATGTAATTTCTGCCCTTGCATTTAGTGTCATAAAAAGCCCACAATAAATTATACATATCTTCTAACCATTAAAAATAAAAAATAAAATACCCAGAAACCGAACAGTTGGTTTCAGAATGTTTAACACAGAATTTAGAAGGCAAATAAATAAAGAGCTTAAGACCCTACTTTTGTTATTTGATCTTAAATGTCGCCTCCAAGTAGAAGGCACACAATAGGTTTTAAATTTAAAATTTGTTATATTTCAGATATATAAGGTAGAGAACAGTATAACAACCATTCAGGTGCTCACTACTCAGATTAAGTAACATACAAATAAAAAGTTAAACGTCCTTGTGTGGCCTTAACCAATCTCATCCTCCATTTACATACCATACCCATACCAGAGCTAATCAATCTCCTAATGTGTGTTATCCATTTCCATGTGTGTCTTTAAACATTTACTTCATATCATTATACCCGTAAACACTACCTAGTATTTTGCATATTTTAAATGTTTATTTAAATGTAATGATGTCCTTTACATCATGCCACTTATTGCCAATTCCTAATATAAAGACTTGGAGGTCGACTGCTCCCTCCCTCCTAACAAGTAAAAAGATTAATAGACTAGAAAAAATCAACAACTGTTTTTGGATCTTTGAAAGAAGGAAGGACACAGGACAAACCACTATCCCCAAGATGGAAGAGGCAGGTGAATGCAGAGAATAACAAGTTACCAGAGAAGAGACTCTTGAGCAGAAACCTCCAAGGAAACCAGTGCTGGGAGGAAGCCTGAAGTCTAATTAACTAATTGTTACAGGGTCAGTGTGGACAAGGTTGGGAGTTAAAAACTCCAAGGGGACCTCATCATAGAGGGATCCCACAATTTTGTGAGATTTCCCTCCAGGAGTTTGACCAGGTTCCCACAGAAATTCTGGAGAAAAATCCCTTCATGCTTCAGGAAGGGAGAGGGGGGAAGGAACCATTCTGAAATACACCAGAGCTCTCTGATTTTCTTAACAAGGCCTGCTTTCAGGGGAAACTAGTGAATCATAGCCTTACCTGCCTGATATTATCAGAGCCTAACAGACCTGGGAGAAGGGAAATATGCAACTTCATCTCACTCAGTCCACCTAAAGCGGGGATAGAAAAACCCGGAGAAACCTTTGTGAAGTGCACACTCCAGAGGCACAGGCTCACTGAACCTAAACATAGGAAGACTGAGTGCTTTCCCTCCACCTACATCTCACCACCGCAATACCAAAGGTCTATTTACCGCAGTGCTTTTTTCCCAGTACATCATGTCCAGCTAGCCAGAAAAAGTTACAAGGTATTTCAAATGGCAAAAAAATACAATTTGAAGAGACAGTGCAAGCCTCAGAACCAGACATAGTAGGGATGTTGAAATAATCAGGCTGGGAATGTAGAACAACTCTGCCTAATATGCTAAGGGCTCTAATGCACACAGTAGACAGCATGCAAGAACAGATGGCCAATGTAAGCAGAGAGGTAGAAGCCTCAGAAAAAAACTGAGAAGAAATGCCAGCGATAAAAAAACACTACTTTGATGAGCTCATTAGTAGACTGGACACAGCTGAGGAAACAAACTCTGAAAACCCTCCAAAGCTGAAAAGCAAAAACAACAAATACTGAAAAAAACACAGAACAGGGTATCAAAGGATTGTAGGACAACTAAAACAGGTGTAATACCTGCGTCATGGGACTACCAGAGGGAGAAGAAAGAGAAAAGAGGAGAAATATTTGAAACAATAATAACCAAGAATTGCACCAAATTAATGTCAAACACATTATTATACTTATGCATTTCAATCATTAACTTCATGTGATTTATCCATGTTGATATATGTAGTTCTATACACACAATGTATTGTCACTGTTACATATTTCTCTTTCTGTTTGCTCTTCTTTTAACTTTATTTTTATTGTTGACACTATTACAGATGTCCCTATTTTCCTCCCCTTTGGCCATCTCCACCCAGGTCTCACCCCCACTTCTCTCGGACCAATCACTACACTGTTGTCTGTCCTATGGGTTATGCATATATGTTCTTTGGCTAATCCCTTCACTTTCTTTCATCCAGTCCTCCCCACCTCCCTCCCTTCTGACAGTTGTCAATCTGTCCCAGTTACATATTTTATTTTATAGCTATACCCTAAATTAATGGATTTATTTTCCTGTTGATGGAATTTGTTTCCAATTATGTCCTGATATAATGCTACAATACATACTCTTTCTTAATATCATTGTGCATATGTGTGAAGGTTTCTCTATGGCAGTGGCGACCAATGGAATTTTGTGTGATAATGAAATGTTCTCTATCAATGTTGTTCAAAAAGGTAGGCACTAGCTATGCATGCCACTGAGCACTTAAAATAGTATGGTAGAATAATTCAATTTTTACTTTTATTAGTTTAAATAAATGGAGATTTAAATAGTCACATGTGACTAGTGACTTTATTTGAAGGTATACTAAGTAGTACTATTCTGCAGAAGTACTATGCTAACTAGAAGTGTTACCACGGCATCATGGGTATATTCATTTTCATCTTTATTATTTCATAATGACTAATATGGGTTACATTTAAATTTTTTTCAGCACATATAAGAAGATATTTTTAAATATTTACCCACTCTTGTTATTGTCAGCCAAAACAAGAAGTTCACAGTTGTTTACTTTTGTTGTTTTTTCTGAGAAGAGGTGTTGCCTCTCTGTGATTACCATTGAAGAATCACTTTTCATCTGTGAATTATCTATTCACATTATTTCTCCATTGATTTCTTTATTTGTTTATTTTTATTTCATTAAGTTATGAGAGTACTTTTCATATTATTGAAAACATTCCTTCTGTATGTTTCAAAGCTCTTCTCTACTTTTATTTTTGGCTTGCCTTTTAACTAATTATCTGAGTGAGGCTCAGAAAACTAAAAAAAAAATGATCTAATTTAATTTATCAGATTTTTTGTATGGTTTTGCCTTCAGGATCTTGTTTAAGAAATATTTTCCTGCCCAGCTGGGGTTGCTCAGTGGTTGACTGTTGACCTATGAAGCAGGAGGTTTTAGTTCAATTCCCAGTCAGGCTACATGCCTAGGTTGCAGGCTCAATCCCTGGTGTGAGGCATGCAGGAGGCAGCCAATCAATGATTCTCCCTCATCATTGATGTTTCTATCTCTCTCTCCCTCTCCCTTCCTCTCTGAAATCAATAAAAATATATTTTAAAAAAATATTTTCTTATCTTAAGGTCTTTAAAGCCAATTTTTCTATAATATTATGTATAATGATAAAATAATAAATAAATAATGGAATATAATTTTATCTATATAGAAAATGTTTTTCTCAACATCATTTAATCCATTATTTTCCCATGATTTTGCAAAGCTGCCTTTCTTGTATATCAGGTTATCAAATATTAATTGATTTGCTTCTGGTCCTCTGGTCTATTTTTCTTTTCTTATGCAAATATTGCATATTAATTGCACTAATTTTATAATTCTTGATAACTGGCAAGAAAAGCCCTTCACCCTTCATCTTCTTCTTAAAAATTGCTTTGACAAATACACATTACACACTTGCAATATTATTATTTGTTTATATTTTTTCTGACTTGAGGTGTTCTAGAGTACTAAGGTAATATGAAAATCAAACTCCGGTCCACCTAAGAGTAAAATAATACTCATTTTCATTCAAATTACTTTTCCTTTCTCCAAATATTTAGCCAATTCCATCAGCATTGTTCTTTTCTTTGCATGATCATTTTTACCCATAGTCTATCATTTCAATAAAGCTATAACTCTTGGGTTTGAGAGGCACCCCAGATTTTATTCTCCAGATACACAGTTACAATACCTTTTTCATTCCACCTCTATTTGAACTCTTAGCTAAAGCCTATTTTTTTCACACATAAGCAAAACCTATTTTAAGTAAGCATAACGCTCCTTCCTTACTTTCTTCCTTCTTTCCCTTCCTTCTTCCCTTTCTTCTCTCTCTCTTTTTTTCATTGACCCCTGAAATTTGTTACTTTCTTCTGAGATCAGTCATGCATTGAAGAGAATATTTTAAAATATATTTTATTAACATTGATCAGTTTTATTTATTGTGGAATTTTCAGGATATCTAGTTTACCATGTAACTAGAAGCAAAGGAAATCAACAGACATTTTTAGGTTCTTGGTCTCTCAGAACAAAAAAGAACTGAGCAAAACACAAACACTTTGCCCAATCTCATAAAAGTATGTATTTGACACATCTCTAATTATTCAAAGGTCAGGAAAACCTATTTAATTTCATAATCAGAGGGAAAGGTGAAAAGATAGTGTTGATTTTTCTTAATGTTTGAAGTATTTCAAATATGACCTCTTTTCAACATTCTACTAATAACTCAAATTTTAAACTTTTCCCTTCTGAATATTTATTATAAAATATAATACTTGTACTCAGCTGGTGTGGCTCAGTGGTTGAGGGTCAACCTATGAACCAGGAGTTCACAGGTCGATTCTGGTCAGGACACATGCCTGAATTGCGGGCTTGATCCCGAGGAGGGTGGGGGGAGTGCAGAAGGCAGCCAATCAATGATTCTCTCTCTTGATTGATGCTTCTATCTCTCTCTCCCTCTCCCTTCCTCTCTGAAACCATTAAAAATATATTTTAAAAAATAATTAAAATAAAATATAATGCTTGTCTTACAAAAACACCTTTATTTAAGAACGAAGGCAATGTTTCTTATATTTGGAATATTTGTGATCAGATGACACGACCCAAAGCCCCACGTCAGTTATAGCAAGTACAATGCTAGTTGAATGGCTAAAGCTAATTCTTGGTAACTAAAAGGTTTCTTCATATTGCATTACTTTAAAAAATTACATTCATTACTGACCATCAAGATAAAACTGACAACTATAATAAAGAGCTAATATAAGAGATGTATTGAGAATGCCTCTCGATAGCTCTATCTGTATACATAATTCAATTCTAAAAATTAAATTGTAACTTTACTCTAGCCTTTTCTAAAGCAGAAAACCATACATAAAACCTGCCATTGTCCCTAAATCATAATATATTTTTATGGTGGTTTGAAGTTAACCAAGTACGTTTACTTCCGTGATCTCATTTGATTTGATTCCCTGATTGTGTTTGTACTGTAGACAAAGGAGGCATTATTGTCACTTGAACTTCAGAAATGTGGATTAAATACTCAGAGCCTCTTACTTCTATAACAAAAATGAGCAAAAGAGGTCTTGGAGTCACTGTCAGCCTTGTATTACAAAACAACAAACTGCTCAAGTGTGCTGAGCTTTCAGGCACATTTGCATGGGTCTGTCTAATAAGGAGGCCACAATAGAATAACTCTAATAACAGGAATGCATGTTCTTTCAACATAGCTCTACAAGTAATCAATAAAGTAAATGTACTGTTAGTTGATCCATTGATGTGGATTTAGTCAGCAAAACCTAGATGAGAAATCATGTTGAAAGCCAGAATATTTTCTGTTATGATCCGGGTTAAATGTAATAACTAATATAACTGCATTTTTTTAAGTACTGTTGCTTTTGCTATGATTTTTAAGTACTGTTGCTTTTGTTATGATTTTTATTAAACATTTTTTCACTAAGAATAATGAACACTGTGATTATTTTAGATGTAAGGAGCAATGCTTACCAGTTTTCTTTTTATTTCTTACTTTTTTTCTTCCATCCTTACTTCCTCTTATTTTTACTTTTAAAAAAACTACAAGGCAACAATAAAAGTGACTAAAATTGAAATTTAATGACATTCAAATGGTGATATTGTATTATGTGAAAAAATGTTAAACATACGAAAAAGTATAAAGGTAAATGTGATATATTGTTTTTTCTGTATCTAAAATCATTAAAAGTGTCTAACAAAGAGAAAGAACTACCAATTACAATATAATAATAAAAAAGGAAGAGTTTCTATTTTAAACAGTACTAACAAACTCGGTCCCTAGTCTTTTTCTTATTTACATATACTTATCTATTCTGCTCCCAGTAAAGAAAAATGTTTTCCATTACCAAAGCTATTTCCTTTTAAAGGGACCTAAGCAGATGTGTTGATAAGGTGAGCACAATGGTATCACGGTCCTATGTCTCATACATTATTGTATGCTAAGCTATAAGTTATAGTCACCCAAAATTATGTATTAAATATCTGAGTGCCAAATGATAAATCAACTGTAGAAAACAATATAAATTCTTTATCTTGCAATGTTTGAACAGAATACATAAAAAAAAGAAGTCTGAAAACAATAATTTTTCTCTTTACTGACATGCAAATGTAAATAATGAACTATACACCAATATTGGTTAAATGTATAAAAATGTGTATAGATTTTAATTATCAAGACGTGTACATCCCTATCCAGTTTGGCTCAGTGGATAGAGCGTCGGCCTGTGGACTGAAGGCTCACAGGTTCAATTCAGGTCAGGGGCACATATTTCAGTTGCAGGTTTGATCCCAGGCCCTGATTGGGGCGTGAGCGGAGGGCAACCAATCAAGGTGTCTCTCTCACTTAGATGTTTCTCTCTCTGTGTCTCTACCTCTCCCTTCTACTCTCTCTAAAAATCAATGGAAAAAATATCCTCGGGTGAGGATAACAAAAAAATAAGTTAATAAATAAATTTTAAAAAATAACTCCTGCAGTAAAATAAACTTGCAGGGGGGCAGTTAGGCATAAAGATAGAGATTGCTTTTAAGAACAAAGTACAGGTAGTCCATGGTAAAAACTTGACTACAAACTTTTAAAAATGTTTTAGTGCAGGTGGGAAAAAAAGAAAGGAAAGTTTGGGAAACTTGGAAAAGAAGAGATAAACAATTACATATTGTATATTTGCAAGTATGATTGATGGTTCAGATAGACACTTTCTGTGCAAACTCAAAAGACTTTTAACATCAACAAAGCCAGTATTTATATACTGGGAGGCTGTTCAAAACCCACAATTTCTTCATGCCTGCCAATGAGCAGGGCGGCAAGAAAAAGCAAGTGCAGCAAGACCCCTGCCTTTCAGGTCTTATGGAGTTGTCTATAGTTAGTAAACTGATTCATTTCCAAATTTCTAGACATTTCCCAGATTCTGGGGAATATAATCTAGACTATGCAGTTTGGGAAGCTATGTCATAGTAAAAGATTGTGGGTGCTGAGTGCCATTCACCATGTCCTCTAAATTACCCCTCTCTATCTACCATACGCCAGTTAGACCCTTGGCGTTGCCGAAATGGAATCTGAGCTATCAGGGATTTCTGAATTACAGGAGTTGCACTGTCTTCCTCCAAAAGAGGCAAAGACATCTGTTCTCATTCTCCACTTTGGTCTTAATATTTTCTCACAAGAATACCAAAACAGTGATCGCATGCCTCAAAAGATTTTTAATGAATCACTTCTATTAAATTTGACCCCTTTACTCCACAGTACAGATATGAATCCAAGAAGAGACAGCTATGGAACTCAGACAAAGCTTCAGGATAAACTCTATATTGCACTCTGAATTTTTCCCTCAACAATGCATGTTCTGTCAATGAGTCATATTTATTGATTTAACTCTTTATTATTGTGATTTCTCACCTTCCACAGCAACCTATTTTAAAGAGTTTGGCAGATCATGTTTCCTAAAATCACACAGTAAATTCCCATTCCACACGCTTTTTTGCAATGTTACCTTGACATTCTCCAATCAAGAAATGACGTCTGTTTCATCTTCTATTGAATCTGAGCCACCTGTGTGACTACTATGACCAATAGAATCAAAGGGAATTGCCATTCTGGAACTTTTAAGACGAAGCACTAGCAATGCATGACAGTGTTCACCTTTATGCTCTGGAGGAAGCATGTCAACATGTGAGAAATTGTGAAACCACCATACTGTGAGGAAGCCCAAGCTAGTCACATTAGGGGCTGTGTGAAGAGAGAGAAAGAGATACCTAACTAACCCTGAACTATTCTAGTCATTTCATCTGAGTCAATGATACATGAGTAAAGAAACCATTTTGAAAACGTCAGCCCCCTGAGTCAGCACAGTGTTCACCCACATGCAATAAAGAAAAGCTGTGCCTACTGATCAGCACCCAGTGTAGTGTTGAGTGCCTGACATTAAGCTTTTGACTGCCAAGGCATCGCTTTCAAAATGCATCCATCTTGAATACACATGTTGCCAGGTATATGACACAGCTGCCAGCAAAACAGCCAGCTAAGGAATCAGGCTGCCTGTGCAGATGAGGCTATTCTATGACATGACCACTGTCGGGCCCAGAAGCTGGATCCCAGGCCATAATGAAGATTGCTTACTGAAAAACCTTCTCAGAGACTGACTGATCATTCTGATGTTCATTCTAACATAAATCAGCCCCCTTCCCCTGCCTGCTGATATGGGCTGGTTCCTAGAACAGGTTTTTATCCTGACCTGGCCAAGCATGTGAAGTTACTTCCACACCTGATTGCATTTGTGTATGTGTACCTGTGATTACTCTTATTTTTACCCCATGTAATCCTCTGGTGCCTATTGAGCAGCCAGATAATATCTACTGTGTCTTTCATCTGCCCAGACGTGCCTCCTGTGAGATTCCCTCGACAAACTGTTAGTTGCACAACTGTTGTAACCTGCCTCTTTCGTCCTTCCACTTATGGAGGCAGATTTCCGGTCTCAGGAATTTTCCTTGGGTCTGCATATACTAACATTACCCCCACCCAAGACGGTCCCCACTTTCAGAAAGCCCTAGGAAACCTAGGTAACTGATTGGGTGAGTAACTCCATATCTCTCTCCCCATGCCCTATTTCCCACTTTTATGTTTTAAATTAGTCAACAAAGAGTGAACCTGCAAAACCCTAGGTACTACAGCCTTGGAATCTCCTAAGGGCAGAGCCCCGGTCTCTCTCTCTCTCTCTCTCTCTCTCTCTCTCTCTCTCTCTCTCTCCCCCTCTCCCCTCATCCTCACTGTGTGGTCCTCAGGCATGCCATGCCCCATCCTGGACTTGCAAGCACTAAATCTTATTCCTCACAGTTTCCTGATAGTTTCTGCTGAAGTGTGTCTTGCAGTCATAAAAACCACAAGATCCAGTCCAGCCACAACATCATCCCCAGTGAGAGAAATGTCTGTGAGGACTTGCTATAGGTAAGACCGGCCTGGGCCCAGATAGCATCACTATCAATAGGTTGGGACCAACACAACATCCAAATTTAAGAAACAGTAACCACAATAAATAAGTATTGTTGATTTAAGTCCTTCAACCCCACTGACTGGAAAGCAAACAACAAAATCTCAGCAACATTTTTATTACAATTAAATAAAATATGACTGTATAATTTTAACAAATAAAGGAATGTATACTGATATTTTAAAAACAGGACTATATTTCAGGCATTTTATAACATTAGATTAAAATGTATTTCTAAAACATACTTTTATGTTTTAAAATATTTTAAACATTTGTTTTTTAATGTTCTAATATATTACTGGAAGCCTGATCATTCTTATCTGAACTCTTTATCACTCAAATTCTGGATATTATAAGACATTATGAAATTATATAATTATAAATAAAATTTGGTTTGCAACTTCTATTAGTGTCATTGCATCAAGTTAAGAGAACAAGCTATATTTCATTTCAGCTGTATTTTAAGATGAAAGCAATTATGGATCAAAATTAACAATATAATAATGAATCAAAATGAGCTATCCTTGAAACTAGCCATCCTGAGAAAATAAAAAGGCATGGTCACATATTTAAATTATTTTAAAATCATTTACAACTGCGTTGCTGGAAATCCACTAAGTCCTGTCGAAGTCTAATAAATCCTAGGAGCATTTTTTTTTTTGCGTTAAAAATGAGAAATTCTATGCATGTTTAAACATTTTAAAGTGGGTAGTGAAAAACTGGACAATGGTGAATAAATTAACTGCAGTCCCTCACTACTGAGGGCTCTCCTGAAGCAAAAGAGTTGGGTAGGTCTGTGTAATAACGCTGCTTCTCTCGAGTCTGACACAGCTTGAGCGTTCTCCTTTCCTAGGGTCATTTACTAAGAAAGCCTGCCTGAACACAGACTGACTGGTGTTGACAGCGAATTTCTGCATCCTGACAGGACTGAAAAGTCAGGAAAGAATATCTTCCTTTGGATCTACTCTCTTCTGTCATGTCTGAAAAACCCAGTGTTAGCCAGAGGCACAAAGTTACCAAACATTACTAAACTCCCAACAGAAAGAAGCTGTTCCGGAGGGAAGCCTGGAACATTTAATTGGAGCACATTTGACAAGACTCACTTCCTCTCATTACAGGCCAATACCATCCTGGTGTTCAGAGAGCTCTTTGAAAAACATATTAGCGCTCCAGGCCACTCCCTGCCCCTCCCTATAGATAAGGCTGACTGGTTTGGAATAATCTTTGAAGGATTGGGCTGACAGCTTCAGATAAAAGTGCTTCTAATTTATAGGGCAGAGCTGGGAGGTGGGAGAGGAGCATGAACTGACTGAGTCCAGGGAAAGAAAGCAAAGGTTGAGGGAAATTAGCCAGGAATGCTGCGGAGAAATTCTCCATTACACTTTTTTTTTTTTTTTTTACATCTGAGCTTAGTAAAAGTTTGCCTAACTCTAACTAGCAGAATCTAAAATAAATATGTTATTAATATAGCATTTAGAAAGCAACAATAATGAATATATGTGAAAATGGGTCATATCACACATTGTGGGCAAATCAAGAAAGCAGCTAATGACTGCTGCTGTGTAATTATTGTCTTTCCATTATGACTAATCTTTGCTACAATGCTGTTAGCAAATGTTCTGTCCTCTGAATTCTAAGACAAACCCATTTTTAGTAAGTACTTCATAATGGCTTGCCAGAGAATTTCGAATTCTGGGATTTTATCTAAAAGGTTAGTATTAATTTTCCATCCTACTTAAATTCCGCGATTTAAAAAAGATTCACACTCTTGGGGAAGAATCCTAGTCCCAACGAGTGAGTCTATTTATGTTTGAATCCTTAATTTAATTGTGGTTAAAACCCATCATTTTCAATGGAGAGCATCACTACCCTTGTTCTACCTCCTTCTGGTTATTCCAGCTCTCTTCCAAGTCAGTGAAGACTGTGGTAGGCAGTTAGACAGACAGGAGCAGAGCAAGAAGGATGGGCCAGGTACAGAAGGTCACCAGGGTGGAAAGCCCCAGGTGGTTGGCAACGGACCATTGTAGGGTAGGACCTTGTCCCCAGGGTGACCTTTTCTTGCCTAACATACTGATGGCCATGGGGTTTGCACCCCCTGACCTTTATCCCTAGAGTTAATGAGAAGGAAAATGGGGGGGGCAACTTTTGGGGGCGTACAACCCTAGTTCAGCATCTAAACAGTAATCTTCCCCCATTCTAACTGACTTGGGTAGAGCTACAAAGCCCATCTGAGGGGCCCGCCACAAGAAGATATAACATTTATATATATACTAGAGGCCCGGTGCACAAAAATTTGTGCACTCAGGGGGGTCCCTCAGCCCGGCCTATGCCCTCTTGCAGTCTGGGACCCCTCGGAGAATGTCCACCTGCTGGCTTAGGCCCGCTCCCTGGGGAATCGTGCCCAAGCTGGCAGTCAGACATCCCTCTGGCAGCCCGGCAGCCCTTGGGGGGTGTCCATTTGCCAGCAGGGAGCAGACCTAAGCTGCAGTCAGACATCCTTAATGCTGCTGAGGAGGCAGGAGTGGCTCCCACCACCACCACTGTGCTGGCAGCCATCAGCCTGGCTTGTGGCTGAGCAGAGCTCCCCCTGTGGGAGCGCACTGACCACCAGGGGGCAGCTCCTGCATTGAGCGTCTGCCCCCTGGTGGTCAGTGTGCGTCGTAGTGACCAGTCATTCCCAGTCGTTCTGCTGTTAGGGTCAATTTGCATATTACCCTTTTATTATATAGAATAGAGGCCTGGTGCATGGGTGGGGGCCAACTGGTTTGCCCTAAAGGGTATCCTGGATCAGGGTGGGGGTCCAGCTGGGGTTCCTGGCCAGCCTGGGTGAGGGGCTGATGGCTGTTTGCAAGCTGGTCAAGCCCCCCAGTGGGGACCCTCACCCCACTGGGGTGCCTGGCCAGCCTGGGTGAAGGGTTGATGGCTGTTTGCAGGCTGCCCAAACCCCCTTCAGAATGGGGGTCCCCACTGGGGTGCCTGGCCAGCCTGGGTGAGGGGCTTAGGGCTGTTTTCAGGCTTGCCAAACCCCCTCCAGGGTGGGGGTCCCCACTGGGGTGCTTGGCCAGCCTGGGTGAGGGGCTGATGGCTGTTTTCAAACTGACCAAGCCCCCCAAAGACCAAAGCTCCCAGCCTTTCCTTTTTTTTTTTTTTATTCGCTCCAGCTCCATGGCCATGGTGTCTGGAAGCAGGTATCTGGGGTTTATTTACCTTCTATAATTGAAACTTTGTTACCTTGAGAGGACGCAGCAGCCGGCCGGGAAGCTTGGCTTTTTCCATCATTGGGGCAACCAAGCCTCCTGCTTGCTCCAGCTCCATGGCTGCCAGCCGCCATCTTGGTTGGGTCAATTTGCATATGGTCACTCTGATTGGCTGGTGGGCGTGGCTTAAGGCATAGCGAAGGTACGGTCAATTTGCATGTTTGTCTATTATTAAGTAAGATATCATAACCTCACCACATTGGCAGTTCAGGCTTTGGATCAAAGTCCCCTGGGCTAGCAGCGCTGCGTAATAAAAATTTTACTTTTCTGATTCCTCTGGGTTCTGGTTGTCATTCTCTTGGGCCATTTGCCACAACAATAACATCTAGGCCTCAGTTGTATTTCAGCTCCAGTCCCAGAAAAGCAGCAAAACCTTACAAACATTGAAGTAATGACTCCCTGCCCTGGTGCCGACCAACCAATCAGTGGAGACTGTGATCCCGAATGGACATACCTGGAAAGCTGCTGAATAGTCTATTGAGGTCTTTCACTGGGACCTCCCTTAAAGCCTCCACCCTTAAAACCCTTAGGACAGAGGACCCAGCAAGCTCTCCCACCTGGAAGCACAGCCGCACACCCACTCCTTTCCCTCCCACCTCCTCCTCACCATCCCCCCAGGCCCTCACCTTTACCTTCCTCACTTGTAAGCTCCAAGGGCCCTTGCTTTGCCTCTGTAACTTGTTTCCTACTCCCATTTCTTCTATGAATCATGTCTTCTACTTCTGTGATTTTATAAATAAATGTTCTCTTATAGTTTGAGTCTTGGCTCTGAATTCTTTCCTAGCCAGAACTACAGAGGACGCTGAACCCTGGTCTGCTCTGACTCCACTGGTCTAACACTTGGTGCTGTTCTTGCCACCATAATATGACCTACATATCACTAAAGATACATGCTTAATTTAAGCAGAAACCATTTATTTAGACTGAAAGATAAATAAAACTTAAGAAAAATTAGAAATTCTACTCCCATAATTAAAAATTGAGGATTATATTAATAACAAAAAGATCAAAATTTTAAGAATATTTCAAGTGTTAATTGAAACAGAATAATCATGGCCCTTTTAATAATATAAATGATAAAATATTGAGAAAAAAAGAAACATAATGTAGATGGAGTTTCCCAAATTTGACCTCCCTCAAGTTTCAATCTACTTTAATCCTTTTAGCACTGTAGTTTATACCATTAGAGGCTTTATTCACCTATGAACCTGATAGAGTATCTAATTTAAAAAAAATAAATATGTCTCCAAAGACTACATTTTCATCAAATAACATTTAAGTTAGGGGAGTTAAACAATAGTGGGGTGATGACTTGTTTTCCCCAAAGACATTTTTTTATTTAAATTCTTTATTGTTTAAAGTATTACATCTGTCTCCTTTAAAGAGATTTTTATGAAGAAACTAATTCACATTTATTTACATTTGTTTTCTTAAAGTATTCACTTATCTTGCCATGTAGAAATTTTAAGCAGTACCTTACAAGCGTCTCATTATTGACACTATACTTTAAGCTTCACACTTTCTCTTTTAATAGATAGCTTTACATAATCAATTGAAAGCAGCTTTATATTCTTAACCCATATGTAGCAAAAAATAAGACAAATGCTTAACTGATTCTACAGAATGTTAATATTTTTATCACACTGATTTGTAGTATGCGCTGGAAATGTTTAATATCCAACACTCAAAGAAATTAAGAAATATTTAAAAATAATAAAGTTCTATTTTTTATTTCTCTTTTATTATATTGGTGAATATTTGTTTTCATTTTTAAAATAAGCCATGACAGTTTAATAGTAAAATTGAGAGGAAGGTCCAGAGATTTCTCATATACTCCCTGACATTTGCCAATTCCTGTGGTGTAAACACTCCCACAATGGCCACTTTCAAGTTTCAACTTTACATCACCAAATAGTTAGTTTGGAAACAATGAACATAATTATCTATGCTGACCTGATCTGAGCTTGTTTCAGCACAATACTGGGTCTTTAATCACATACTTTTGAAGCAATATAAATAATTTCATACTGCTTCTACTATTGGAATTTTTTAGGGTTACTTATCCTATATAATAAAAGGGTAATGTGCAAATAGACCAAACGGCAGAACAACTGAACAACCAATCAAAGCTTAATATGTGAATGATATGCTAAGGCTGCTCAACTGCTCGCTATGATGTGCACTTACCACCAGGGGGCAGAGAGTCAACTGGTCAACCAGTAGCTATGACGTACACTGACCTCCAGAGGGCAGATGCTACGACCAGTAGGTTAACTTGCTGCTGGGGTCCTGTTGATCAGGATTGAGCAAGATGGGCCAGACACACCCTGGAGCCCTCCTGCGGTCCCTCCCTGGCCCGATCATGCACCGGTGGGTTCCCTCAGCCTGACCCTCTCCAATCCGGGACCCTTTGAGGGATGTTGGAGAGCCGGTTTCAGCCTGATCCTGCAGGCTACTCCACTTGGGAGGGCACCAGACACAGGGCTCATGGTTGGCGAGCACTGCTGCAGCAGCGCAAGCCTCTCCCAATTGGGACTGATTGGGTGCAAGCCCGCAGCAGCACAGTGGGGCCAGGATGAGCAGGAGTGGCAGGTAGGAGCTGCAGGCAGCGTTGGACTGCAGGTTTTGGCCTGATCCCTGCACGCCACCCAGAGGGACCCCACCTGTGCACAAATTTGTGCACCGGGCCTCTAGTCTTTTTATAATGTTTGCAGTAGTAAGCTTTTAAGAGACAATAAGAGATAAAGATGACATATAAACCAGATTAAACAACCTAGGTATCATATTACATAATGTTATTTTTAGGTTGTTGTTTACTTTATACCTATTTCTCTATATTTTACTCCTATATATTTTCTTCTCTTTAAAAATAAAAAATAAAAATAAAATAAATAAAACACAACTTTTTTTAAACAACTTTTTTAATTGATTTGAGAATGGGGAAGGGGAAAGAGATAGAGACAAAGAGAGGAACATCAATGTGAGAGAGAAACATTGATTGCTTGCCCCCTGAACTCACTCATATGAGCCCCAACCAGGGATCAAACCCCCAACCTAGGTATGTGCCCTGCCTGGAATCAAACCTGACACCTTCTGGTATTTAGGTTGGCACTCCAGCCAACTGAGCCACACCAGCCAGGGCTTATTTTCTATTGCTATTCAGTGTGTACAGAAATTCAAATGTATCATGTTTTAATAATTTAAGAATTACACTGAACATTCACTGATATCTCAAAAATATCAAAGAGGTGCCATTATTTAATACTTAACCAATTTTGAATGTAAGAATTTCAGTGAGGGGCAATAATATTACAATTGGTGGAAAATTATGTGGGTTTTGTGGGGGTTTTTTTAATGTAATAGTGAGCCTGGCCGGCATGGCTCAGTGGTTGAGTGTCACCTATGAACCAGAAGGTCACGGTTTGATTTCGGGTCAGGGCATATGCCCAGATTGTGGGTTCAATCCTCAGTGTGGGGTGTGCAGGAGGCAGCCAAACAATGATTCTCTCTCATTGGTGTTTCTATCTCTCTCTCCCTCTCCCTACCTCTCTGAAATCAATAAAAATATATTTTTTAAAAAATAATAATAATAAAATAAAATAGAATAGTGAAAAATACCTGAAAAGTGAATATTCATCATTCTAATATTTTACTCATCTGATTCTACAATGTTACAGGTATGTCACTTAAGGGAATAGAACAAAGCCTATTAACCTTATTTAATAATAGCCACGAAGTAATAAAAATGTAAAACCAAAATATAGGCTAGTGACACTCTTATTTTACTTTTAACACAGTTCAGTGAGGAATAACAATGTTTTGGAATAAAAATGGAATTCATGTGTCGTAGCCTCGAAGACCCTAGTGAACACTCCAGGCATTCAGGATTATCCCTTACGAAGAATGCTAACCAGACTATTCAGTGACTGAAGCTCAGTACTGAATCATTCTCATCCCTGATGATTAAGATGGTCTGGTTTAGTGGTTTGCCTATCCTACTGCATGCCAGAAAGAAATGTAAACTGTACCAGAAAAAAAAATCATTCAAAATCACACATTATATCTACAATATGTTATTATATAATATTTTATTTTATCTCAATAAACTAGAAATAGAAGGAAACTTCCTCAAACTAATAACAGACATTAAAAGCATTCTTACAGCTAACATCATATTACACAGTTCAATGTGGAATAACAATGTTTTGGTCAACAAAGAACCACATATAGGGTGGTGGACTCATAAGATTATAATGTAACTGAAAAATTCCTATTATCTAGTGGCTTTGTAGCCTTTATCAGGTTGTAGCAAAAGGCATTAATTACATGTTTATGGTGATACTAGAATAAACAAATTTACTGTGCTGTCAGTTGTATAAAAGTATAGAACACACAATTATGTACAGGACATGATACTTGATCAGGATAATAAATGATTTTGTTACTGGTTTATATATTTACCATGACATACTATACTATATTTTTCAATATTACTTTAGAGTGTACTCTGTCTACATATTTTAAAAATTGTTGTAAACAGTATGTTGTGTTGTGCTAGCAGAGCCTCATACCTCTCATGTTTCTGTGTCTTTTGATTGAATCATTTTCCTCATGTTTGATTTAATCTTGTGTTTTGTATCCTGGGAGCAAAAGGCTATACCAGATAGCCTAGGTGTGTAGTAGGCTACACCATCAAGGTTTATGTAAGTACACTCTATTATAATCACATGATGACAAAATTACCAAATGATGCATTTCTCAGAATATGTTCCCGTCTCATTAGGTGGCGCGTGATTATACAAAATACTTAAAGTCAAACTATAAAATAACCTTTCAAAATTTCACATCATGTAAAATTCCTTCCCATCCACATACATATATTTATATATTTTAAGTCCTATAATTCTCTGGTCTGAAAATAGTTCATGAATTATGATTCCCCACTTCCCACCCCCCACCTTATTACCTCAAACATTCAACAATCCATACACTGGTCCTCACTCTAGACATTTTTCATGACCTCCCAAGGCTACATCATTTGGTAGAGGCCCTGTCCTAACCTTAAGATTTGTCTCAGGTCAAATGTCTTGATCTCTTCTCTGGTTTTGCAGTTGCTGTTAGGGCTAATTCTATTCATTCCAAGACTTTCTCAATTCCTTTTACTCCAGTTCTGCTTACTGGTACCATTTTCATTGTTAAACCATATTTGGAACCAGCAGAGTTAAGTAGTTCTAAGAAATGGGGTAAGATAGTAAATTGGGCACCAAATTTCTGTGTATACACATAACTCCTTAATAAGTGTAATTTGTTCTTGTGATTCCAGGAATTTTCTAATGATCCATAGGAATGTAGAAATAATTGCATTAAATGACTAGGCCACAGATGTGACATTTAAGTGCAGAACTGGTAAGGCAATCACTATTTAAAAAAAAAAAATACGCCCTAACCAGTTTGGCTCAGTGGATAGAGCCTCGGCCTGCAGACTGAAGGGTCCCAGGTTCAATTCCGGTCAAGGGCATGTACCTTGGTTGTGGGCACATCCCCAGTAGGGGGTGTGCAGGAGGCAGCTAATAGATGTTTCTCTCTCATCAATGTTTCTAACTCTCTATCCCTCTCCCTTCCTCTCTGTAAAAAATCAATAAAATATATTTTTTAAAAATACTATGTGAACACACTGAGGCTAGACTTTTTCTCTCCTTGATAATCATAATATGCGAAGTTCTGCTGTAAAAAGAATCACTCCACTGACCTTGAAAAAGCTGTCAAACATGAAAGGAATTTCTTCTTTTCCACAAGAAAGGAAATAACACAAAAATGACAGGTGCCAAGTATCATCAAATAATAAAATAGATTTACAAATTTTTAAAGCTCTTTCTCCTTTCAAAATTTGCCGAGATATGTTACCTCATTTCATTGTTTGGCAGGTGAACATCCTTCAGCAATATGTTGGATGGTGGAAGATATTCCCTGAACCATTATCCAGATTCAAGGAAGTCTAGCAGGAGTGAAGGTCTTTGACAAATTAATGACTTAAGGCCATTTCTGAGTATCAGTGTTGGGTTAAATTATTTCAGGGATACCCCTAATCTTTAAAAAATTAAAACTGGCCAAGATGAATTTTGCCCAACCAGTGTTGCTCAGTGGTTGAGTGTCGACCCATGAACCAAGAGGTCAGGGCACATGTCCTGGTTGTGGGTTCAATCCCCAGCAAGGGGTATGCAGGAGGCACATTGATGATTCTCTCTTCTCATTGATATTTCTCTCACTCCATCTCATTGAAATCAATAAAAATATTTTTAAAAGACCAATTTAATATGAAAAATAGTCCAGTGCAAAAGTAAACATAATGATCACAAGAGGAAAAAGTTTAATTTAGAATATTTTCAAAAAGACAGATTCAAACTTTTGCCTGATAACTGATATATATATATATATATATATATATATATATATATATATCAAAAAATATGCTCTCATTCAACAAATCCTCGACAAGCATTTAGATATGTAAATGAAGACACTGAATAAAAATAAAAAGTAAAGCACACTCAATTATTTATGGTTGGCACTGATAATAGCAGTGTGTTGTTTTTGTATCAAGTACGTATGTAAAATTAGCAAAAGCATGCATTGCTTATGCTCTATATACTTTTCCAAGGACACTATTTTCATTAATCCCACATTTATGTGTTCTCAGAAATTGCATATGACAAAAGTTTACTATAATCTATCAAACTGCTAATAGAACTAAGAACACAAACACAGTAAATTTATGGTACAGTCTAGGATATTGCCTTGGTCATATGGGGCTGCTGTAACAAAATATCATAAATTGTATAGCTTACAAACAACAGAAATTTATGTCTCCCAGGTGTGAAGGCTGGAAGTTTGAGATCAGAGTACCAGCATGGTAAGATTCTGATAGGAATCGTCTTCAGGTTGCAGACTGCCTACCTCTTGTATCCTTCAATGGCAGAGACAGAAAGCAAGTTCTCTACTGACTCTTACAAGGATACTATTCCCATTCATAATGGTTCCAACCTTATGACTTCATTTAATCCTAATAATTTCACTAAGGCCCCACCTTATTGCATCATATTGTGAGGGTAGGGTTTGGAGGTCACAAACATCCCCTCCATAACAGATATCATACATCATTCCTTAATAAGTGCAATTTATTCATGTGATTCCAGGAACCCTCAGGAGCGCTGCCTGGACTAAGGGTTGAAAGGGGGTTGCAGTGGCCAGTGCCGCCATGTGCCACTAGGTGCTGCCCTTGAGCAGGATCTTGTGCCTCCTGCGAAAGTTCCCTAAGGTCTCTAGCTGGTGGCCACTCTGAGCCCAGAGATCTCTGCTGAGTTTGTATTAAGTGAAGGACATCTGTGCCCGCAGCCGGGCCAAGTGCAGAGAGGAATCAGGCAGGTGGGACTTGTATTCCTGCCGAGGCTGCTGACCAAGGCTTACACTACCAGGGCACTACCAGGGCTGAGATATTTAAGAACGATATTTAAGAATGTAGGAATAATTGCATTAAATGACTAAGTTATGGGTGTGAGATTTAAGTGCAGACATGGCAAGGCAGTTACTATAAAAGAATGAAATAAATCTGGAATTAACATAAGAGTTGCAAGGATTTGGGCAGTATGGGGGATTCATGAAACCTCTGGTTTTTGTTTGTTTTTTGTTTTGTTCCTTAAGCATCTTCAAACAAGATTTTTCCTGCAATCCTTTGTCTGTAATTCTTGATCAAAAGTGTAAAACAACTTCTTATCTTCTTAAGTTAAGATTTACAATCAGGTATCTTTGTCAAGAATAGTGAATGGTTGTCAGCAAAAAAAAAAAGCAGAGGAATTTAGGAAAAGAGTAACATTGAGAGTTAAATCAAGTTCTCATGGTAGACAAAATGATGACCTCCAAAATTACCAGAAATTACACTAAATATTCTCTTTATATCTTACAGGGTTTGATTGAATTTTAGCTACATATCTCTAAAGAATGTTCATTCACGGCATTTAGGAAAAGAGGTTTGCTCAAATGGATAAGGAATTACATGTTTCCAAATATATAAATATCAAAGAAATAGATGAAGTAGGATGGTGAAAATTATTATGGTGAAGTCTTTTGTTATGGGCATTATAACAGATGAATACATAGATTGGAAGATGATAAGATAGATAACAGAGAGTTGTGTAAAAGTGGTGTAAATAGGATTAGATTAATATTACTTTATTACAAATCACAGACCTAGGAAAATAAGTAGAAATAATATGAGGTGCAGACTAATGTATTATAAAAATAGGGGTTTCTTGCTCACTGTCTCTCCATCTCTTGCACAAAGACAAACAATGAATTGTCTATGGTTAAAGTATAAAGAATGAGACCTATATAGCTATTTCTTAAAGTTGTATTATATAAAAAGGACTCAAATTATGTTGGAATAATAAAAAAATTATGTTGGAAGAATATTCTTGAAAACTTTAAAGAATATGTCTTTCTTAAATCCAAAAAGAGTGTCATTTGTAACATGGTGTCTACATAATCAAAACAGGCATTTTATTTTTTTATTTAACACATGAAAAGAACAGACAAATGGCTACTCAAGAGGTTAATATGATTCAGTAATAATGAAAAACAAACCAGAATCTCAAATAAGTTAAAGAAATCTTCAAATTTTTAAAGTTAACAATATAATGCCAAGAGTGGACCACATGTAAACTATGGTCTTTAGGTGATTATAATGTGGCAATGTAGGTTCATCAGTTGTAGCAAAGTACCACTCCAGCAGGGAGTGATGATGATGGAGAGGTTATATATGTTTGGGACCATGGGGTATATGGGAGATCTCTGTACCTTCCCCTCAATTTTTTGTGAATGAAAAACTGCTCTTAATAAATTGTCTTAAAAAAAGGCAATGACTGGAAGTATGACAAAATATTTTTTCATCAATATATAAGTAAAGCCAATAAGCAGTGTATTAATGATAAAATCTCTACATTATCTTGGAATTTTTAGCTGAAATAAGTTTCAGAAAGCTTTATTCAAATAACAGTTGAACTGAATCAAAAGACTGTAATCACTGATTTCTTTTGTTTTTCCCCAAAATACCAGTAACCACTTAATAATATACTTGTTAATTTAGAAGCTTGTATTTTATGTCTTTTCAGTTGAATATATTTATGGGCAAACTTAAGATTTTTAAAACTAATTTTGGTCTCTAGTTGATTAGTGTGACAGCAATAGATTTTGAGCATGCTTTTTTTTTCCTAACCTTTTAAATGCCCATCCTAATTGAAAGCCTCATCTCAAGCATTACTCATCATACTATCAAGAAAAACAAGCTATAGAATAAAGCTTGGCTTACATTTTCTTTAAATAGGTCATTTTGTTGGCTTATACATTCTATGAGCATTTGAATGTCACTAGATGATTAGACAACTGAAACTCATGAAAACTTTACAGTATTGGCTTAATAGACTAAAAAGTTTGAACCTCATCAATGATCCTTACAGCAGGGATCTGTTTAAGCCAAATCTGGGCAAGGCCATTAATCATAATAGCTATGTCTTAAAGTTGTATTATATAAAAGGAATTCTTGTTATTATCCTTGAATCATATAGCTATTTCTTAAAGTTCTCTTTAAAAAAAATGTAGGTATGGCATATGGCCATTTTCCATGCTACAGTGGAGGAATTGAGTAATTACAAAGAAACCAACTTTTCAAAATGAATTAAAGTCTAGATATGAAGTCAATTTTATGCGACAGATGTTTACAGAAGAAATATAGTTTCAAATACGATTTGCTCAAATTAAACTATAATATTTTCCTGGGCTCTGGTCTTAATTTTAAGAAGAAGACTTCCATGTGAGTTGCATATTTGACTAACCTTCCGGAAAATGAGAATAAGGTAAGGGAAGTTTAAAGTATGCTGAATTATGTGTTAGATTTGTCTATTCTGCTGGAGTGACAGAGGGAGAAAGAAAATAAAAACAAAACACTATGTTTAATTAATATTTCTCTCTTAGATTTGAAACTTTATTTTGTGGTTAGAGATAATTAAGATAGACCATAATGTCCTGGTTTGATTTTATTAGTCTAAATATAATGTGATTTCATTTTAATAATATTTGATGTATTGCTTGGTCTCACTGGGTAATTACTATGTACATTGGTATATTTTTAGCATTTTTAATTCTTGGATATCTGTATTAAAATATTTTACATTGTAGCTAGAAATATGCCATGAGCAAAAGTCAATGAGAGGAAAACAATTTTATTGAATAAAATATTATTGAATTGTTTCTCTTAAAAAAAAGAAAAGAAAGAACCCGTATAACCCACAAAGCTGAAAATACATACTGAAATTGTATGCTGTCCCTGGTTTAGAGGGAAGTTTCAAGAGAAGCCTGTGGACAATGGTCCCTGCCTGTGCAATTCTATCAACTTGCTGAATGAACCGGAATTGACCTTGCTGCTCTACCAATCAACCAAGAAAAACTACTATATTGGCATTAGGTCCATTGTATTCACATTTACATGCAAGTCTACATGCAAGTCTACAGGTAAAATTGGGGATCCTTAACATATATTTAAATATTCTAGAAATAGGATTTTATAGGAACTTGTAGATAATCCCTGATTGGATTTTTGGGGGGTTTCACTGATTTATAAAAGTAAATGCACTATCCTGAAGTATTGTCTCTAGAAGGAACAACTCACTCTTCTATCTCCTCTCACTTCAGCATACACACTCAATGTGTGAAACTCAATAGAGATTAGCCAAATTAGCCAAACCTACACTTATCTTATTGTTCTACTAGAGGACCGGTGAACAAATTCGTGTACAGGTGGGGTCTGGCCGGCTTGGGGGGGGGGGGGGGGGAATCAGGAGGTTGGGCAGCTGGCCCTGCCCCCGAATGGGGGGGGGCCAATTGGGAGTGGGACTGGCTGGGGGGGGAGTGCCATGGGCAGTTGGCGGGCTGGCCCTGCCCCGGGTCAAACTCCCAGTCGAACTCCTGGTCGAGGGGACAATTTGCATATTTCCCTTTTATTATATAGGATCATTTAGTGTTTAAACAGGGAGGCAGAACACTATGAGTTGTATGAACTATTACTAGTAAATGGAAAAAGTTGTTATTTTGGGGTGTGTTTTTTTTCATTGAAATTGAGCTTAATACAATCTACGGATGTGCTGGGATGTAAACTTCTGAAAGGGTCCTAAGGAAAGACTTTAACAGCATGGAGCTTACAAGAAGCTAGAGCGCTAGAATGGAAAGGTAAAGAAGACCATTGTAGAAGTCTACAGAGTTTGTTGGTTTTCCATCGATACTCCCTTAGTGAGTTTGCTGCAAAATATCTGGTGTAGGCCTGAGTCACTCTTGGTCAGCAAGACCAGCAGTTAGGAATTAGAACATTTTATGTTGAACCGAAAGCCAAGTACAAACTAGAGTTTGCAGGCCACTCTACACCGATTCCTCACAGACTCTAACCTACCACCATCAGCAGACCTTCCCGACTGCTGCTTTCTCATGCATATTTCTCTTGTAACCAAACCTCAACAGGAATCATACACTGAAGAGAATTCTAGGAAACATTCAGGTATACCTAAATTGGCAGTCTTAAACCACAGATTTGATTGTGTCTGAAAGAGCAGTACAATTTAAAATATTTTTAATTATATGTATTGTATGTATTTGTGTGTGTGTTCGTCTGTGTGTAATAAGTCATTAATGAACTAGATAATGTCAGGCCAATTTAGGGAACTCAGCAACAGTAATAGAAGTTTTATAACCTATCAGCTGAGAGTATATTATATATTATATGTTCATATTAGATGTTTACTCGAATGTTTTAGTTGATCACAAAATATTCAATATATAGTTCTAAAATTCTGATGGTTTATTTCAAATATTTTGGAAAAAATAAATTTGAAAGTGTGATACAATCAGTTTTAAAGAAGAAGGAATAAAATATAACCAATGTTCAATAATAGTAAAGATATCTCTATGCTATAGTAAAAATTTCTTATATGGTCTAGGTCAGCGATGGCGAACCTATTACACGCGTGTCAAAGGTGACACGCGAACTCATCTTTTTGGTTGATTTTTCTTTGTTAAATGGCATTTAAATATATAAAATAAATACCAAAAATATAAATCTTTCTTTTACTATGATTGCAAATATCAAAAAATTTCTATATGTGGCAAGGCACCAGGGTTTTTCAAAATGCTGACACACCGAGCTCAAAAGGTTCGCCATCACTGGTCTAGGTCCTTAATTTTTTTTATCTTTATTGTTGAAAGTATTACATATGTCCCCTTTTTTCCCCCATTGACCCATTCTAGTCCTCCCCCACTACCCTGCCTCAGGCCTTCACCACACTATTATCTATGTCCATGGGTTAGGCATATCCTATATAATAAAAAAAATATGCAACTTGACCCTAACAGCAGAACAACCGGGAACGACCCGCCACTATGACATGCACTGACCACCAGGGGGCAGATGCTCAACACAAGAGCTGCATCCTGGTGGTCAGTGCACTTCCACAGGAGGAGTTCTGCTCAGCCAGAAGCCTGCTCATGGCTCGCCAGCACAGCGGCGGTGGCGGGAGTCTCTCCCACCTCCAAGGCAGTGCTAAGGATGTCCAACTAATGGCTTAGTCAGACATCCCCCCAAGGGCTCCCATTAATTAGACATCCCCCGAGGGATCCCGGGCTGCCAGAGGGTGCAGGCCGGGCTGAAGGACCCCTCAGAGTGCACAAATTTTGGGGCACCAGGCCTCTAGTATGCATATAAGTTCTTTGGTTGATCTCTTCTTACCCACCCACCGACCTACCCCCCACCTTTCCTCTGAGATTAGAGAGTCTGTTCCATGTTTCTATGTCTCTGAATCTCTTTTGTTCATCAGTTTATTTTGTTCATTAGATTCCACATATGAGTGAAATCATGTGATACTTGTCTTTCTCTGACTGGTTTACTTTGCTTAGCATAATATTCTCAAGGTCCCTCCATACTGTCTCAAAGGGTAAGAGATCCTTCTTTTTTACAGCTGCATAGTATTCCACAGTGAAAATGTACCACAGCTTTTATATCCACTCATCTACTGATGGGCACTTGGACTGTTTCAAGATCTTAGCTAATGTAAATTGTGTTGCTATGAACATAGGGGTGCATAGAGCTTTCTGATTGATATTTGTGTTTCTTAGGATATATTCCTAGAAGTGGGATCTCTGGGTCAAATGGCAGTTCCATATTTAATTTTTTGAAGAAATCCCATACTGTTTTCCATAATGGCTGCACCAGCGGTTCTCAACCTGTGGGTCGCGAACAATGAAAATACATCCTGCATATCAGATATTTACATTAGGATTCATAACAGTAGCAAAATTACAGTTATGAAGTAGCAACAAAAATAATTTTATGGCCCTAACTGGTTTGGCTCAGTGGATAGAGAGTAGGCCTGCAGACTGGAAGGTCCCAGGTTCGATTCCAGTCAAGGGCATGTACCTTGGTTATGGGCACATCCCCAGTAGGAGGTGTGCAGGAGGCAGCTGATCGATGTTTCTCTCCCATCAATGTTTCTGACTCTCTATCCCTCTCCCTTCCTCTCTGTAAAAAATCAATAAAATATATTTTTAAAAAAAGAAAATAATTTTATGGTTGGGGGTCACCACAACATGAGGAACTGTATTAAAGGGTTGCGGTATTAGGAAGGTTGAGAACCACTGGAACCACTAGCAGTGTTATGGGGTTCCCTTTTCTCCACATCCTTGCCAGCACTTGCCATTTGTTCATTTGTTGATGATAGCCATTCTGGCATGTATGAGGTGAGACCTCATTGTTGTATTAATTTGCATCTCTCTGATGATCATTGTCTTTGAGCATTTTTTCATATGTATCTTGGCCATCTGTATGTCTACTTTGGAGAAGTGTCTATTTAGGTCCTTTGCCCATTTTTTGATTACATTGTTTATCTTCCTTTTGTTAAGTTGTATGAGTTCCTTATTTTTTTTGGATATTAACCCTTTACCAGATGTATCATTGCAAAATATGTTCTCCTTTTCATTTTGTTGATGGCTTCTTTTGCTTTACAAAAGCTTTTTGTTTTTATGTAATCCCATTTGTTTGTTCTCTCTTTAGTTTCCCTTGCCTAGGAGCTGTATCCACAAACATATTGCTACAAGAGATAGCTGAGATTTTGCTGCCTACAGTTTCTTCTAGGATTTTTATGTTTTCATTAGTTACATTTAAGTCTTTTCTCTGTTTTGAGTTTATTCTTGTGTATGGTGTAAGTTGATGGTCTAGTTTTATTTTTTTGCAAGTATCTATCCATTCTTCCAACTCCATTTATTGGTGAGACTGTCTTGCCTCCCTTGTATGCTCTTGCCTCCTTTGTCAAGTATGAATTGAGAGTAATGGATTTGGTTTAGGTCCTTATTAAAAGGTTTGTTTTTCCTTGCATCAGTAAATGATAAGTGCAGTTGTTTTCCCAAATAAATAAATAAATAAAACAAATATTTATGTTTTAAATTAGTTATTGTTCCTTAATATGAAAATAAAGGTAATTGAAATCAAGAGAGAAAATTCTAGATGCTGCAGTTTATGCTTATGTGTCCAACAAAATCATGAAGGTGAAAACAGGAGAAATATTTTGGTGTATAAGGGCAGAAGTTACTTCTTAACAGAGCAGCCACTTATGCTGCTCTGTTAAGGAATATGGGAGGGCAGAAAAGTCATGTTCCTAATGTAATTTCTCACTCTACTGTGGCTGGTAGCCACAATTAGCTTTTTGTTTTGTTTTTTTCATTAAGCCAAATATGGTGTGCCCTATTGAAATTGAAATATACCCAGAAAAATTGAACAGTACTTATGGTTTAAATATATTATTTATATCTTCCATTAGTTCATTCACACATTCATCAAATATGCAAATGTGGATTGGCTAGTTTGTGAGAAGGAGGCATAGTAGAAAGGAAGGAGCAGAAAAAAGAAATGAAGATAAATTAGTAAATATTTTCTAGTTTTTACAACATGGTTTACCCACAGTGTACATCTAGCAAGCACCTCCATATGAAAGAAATTAGTATGTTACAAAACTGTGACCAAGCCATCTTTCAAGAAAGCATCTCACTTTTTCTTGAAATCTTCATGTAAGGAGTCTTACTATAGAATTATTGCATGAGGAACTCAGAGTTCTTCTACATAGCTTTCACATGCTCTTCTTTCAAATGGTTCTTCAAACCAAAAGTAAAATTATATAATTCTGAAATATAGATTCTATTTCTATCTTACAAATACTTGTTAAGTATATTGACTAAACACTCATTGAACAGATTATTTGTGGATTTCAATTTTTTCTAATTGGTGTTATTCATTGATCTTTACCATTTTTTTCCTATGCTACAATGTTGATTAAAGGGAATTGTGATTTGAGATTCAGCAACGCTATTTTCTGTTTCTAAGAATAGGAAATATCATTGCTATTTATTTTCTAAAAGGATTGAAATGTGTGGAATGACAAGGAATCTGTCCAATTCTGTATTCAGCAGCTGCACATAAACATTATGTTAAAAGAATCTAACTCTAATCAATCGTAAAGTTATTTCTAAAAACATTTTCACTGTAGTTTATTCTCTCAAACTCTACTGCTGCTTTTATCAACCAAATGTATGTAGTATTCTGCATCATTTGTTGTCATTTCAACAATCTTCACTAGGAGTAGATTCCATCTCAAGAAATCACTTTCTTTGTGAACCCATAAGAAGCAACTACTCATGCATTAAAGTTTTATCATGACATTGCTGTGATCCCATCACATCTTAAGGCTCTATTTCCAATTCTAGTTGTCTTGCTATTTCACATCGGCAGCTACTTTTTCCACTGAAGTCTGGGACTCTTCAAAATCATCCATAAGGGTTGGAATCAACTTCTCCCAAACTCCTGTCAATGTTGACATTTTGACCTCTTCCCATGAATCATTATGTTTTTAATGGTGTCTAGAATGATGAATCCTTTCCTGAAGGTTTTCAATTCACGTTGCCTAGATCCATCAGAGGAACCACTATCTATGGCAACTATAGGCTTACAAAATGTATTTCTTGAATAATGAGACATGAACATTGAAATTATTCCTTGATGCATGGGCTACAGAATAGATGTTGTGTTAGCAAGCATGAAAGCAACATTGATCTCCTTGTACATCTCCATCAGACATAATAAAACAAAGTATGCCTGTAGTGATCAAATGGAAGCAACTTAAATGTCCATCAACTAATAAATGCATAAACAAAAATGGAATATTATCCAGCTTTAAAAACAAATGAAGTACTGATATATGCCACAACATGAATAAATCTTTACAACATTGTGCTACATGAAAGAAACATACACACAAGACCAAATAATATAAGATGATTCCATTTTGATGAAAGGTCCAGAATGAGCACATTGATAGAAGGAGAAAGTAAACTAGTGGTTGGCAGGGGCTGGGTGAGAAGGCCAATGCTCAGTGATCGCAAATAGGTAGGGTACACAGTGTCTCTGTAATTTTCTTTGGAAATGCTCTAAATTAGATAATGGTGATGCTTTTAAGACTTTGTGAATACACTAAAATTTAATGCATTATACACTTTTAAGTGGTTAAGTGGTGAATTTTATGGTATGTAAATTTAATCTCAACAAAATAATGTCACATTTTTTCTTAACATTTCATCCCACTGCTATTGCCAGTTAAAAGCCCACATTCTTAACATTTCCTGCAAAGGTACTCTAATGTATCCATATTGTTCACCTTCCGCTGCTTCCTTATAAAACAACATTCCCATCTGGTCCATGGCTACATGTATGCTTAGCAAATTAGTTCCATACTTTCCTACTTGACATTCAAATCTCTCTAGGTATTGTCTACTCCATAATTATCCAAGCTTGTACCCAAAACTCAGAAACAAAATCAAGCCATACTAACCTCTCCATAGCCTACCTTAAGCAGTTTAATTCCTATATCCCTGTAGTATATTGTCATTATTTCTAAGAATGACTTCTATCCTCTTATCTGCTTACTAGAGGCCCAGTGCATGAAATTCGTGCATGGGAGGAAGGGGTCCCTCAGCCCGGCTTGCACCCTATCCAATCCGAGACCCCTTGGGGGATGTCCGACTGCCTCTCGCAATCCGGGACCACTGGCTCCTAACTGCTCGCCTGCCTGCTTGCCTGATCGTCCCTAACCCCTCTGCCTGCCTGCCTGATTGCCCCAACCACAACTGCCTGCCTGATTGGCCCTAACCACCTCTGCCTGTTGCCTGATCACCCCTAATTGCTCCCCTGCTGGCATGATCGCCCTTAACCGCATCTGCCTCACCCCACACCCAGGACCCAAAATTCCCTCCTCTAGCTGACCACAGGCACCGGGGACCCAGGCTTCCCTCCCTCTGGCCAGCCGCAGGTACCCAGTACCTGGACCAGCTTTGCCTGGGCTGCCTGCAGCCACAGGGGACCATGGGCAGGCGGCTTTACCCAGGCCACAGCTGCAGGCACCCAGGACCGCGGGGCAGGTGGCTTGTCCCTCTCCTGGGCCACAGGCACAGGCACAGCCACTGGTGTCCCGAACCGTGGGGTGGGAGGCTTGTCCATCTCCCAGGCCGCAGCCTGGCTGGTCCCCATTCTTCTCTTGCGAGCTCATTTGTGCCTAGCTGGTCCCCATCCCTCTCTCGCAAGCTCATTTGTGCCTGGCTGGTCCAGATTCCTCTCTCCCCAGTGTTGAGTGTCTGAGCAGTTATGACATGATGGCATGAGGGCATGACAATGTGAGGGCGTGATGGCCATTTGCATATTAGCTCTTTATTATATAGGATAGAAACCTAAAGTCTACAAGCATTTAATAACTTCCATATATTTTGTAAAAATTAATTAAATCCATGTTATTCTCTTGTTTTTCTCAAATTAACTAATATATACTTTGTCTACTAATAATTTTCTGTAACTTAAATGCTTAAGTACATGAAAAATACATTGGACAAACATCCTATATAATAAAAGGCTAATATGCAAATAGACCGAACGGCGGAACAACTGGAACAACAGAACAACTGGTCACTATGACATGTGCTTACCACCAGCGGGCATGTGTAGAACATGGCAGGCGTTGGCCACAGCAGGATGGTGGAGCAGGTGAGTGGCGGCGGCAGACCAAGGCAGAGCACCAGTCGCTGTCATCAGGGTGAGCCTCTGGTGGTTACTGAAAATTTTTTGCTCCTGCACGCCACGGTCCTGCCTGGCACTTGCACCTGCTGCCGGCACCAGCCCCTCTCGCACCCACTGCTGGTGCCCGGCCCCAGTCCTGATCACTTGGCGCCATCAGTGGGTGCAAGCGGCGGCTGCTGGCCCTAATTGCCCCTGAGGGCTTCTCCACCTCCCCCTGCTCCTGAGGGGCAATCAGGGCAGCAGCCATCATTTGCACCAGCTGACAGCACCAGCCCCACTCGCACCCGCTGCTGGCATTGGCCCCAATCACTCCATGCCATCAATGGGTGGGAGTGGGGCCGGCACTGTCAGCACATGGGAATGGCGGCAGGAGCAGGGCTGCCAGCAGACAGGGAGCCAGGTGCCACAGCGGGAGGGGCTGGGTGGGGGCGCGGAGGATTGGCCAAGACTTGCCCCTGTGCCTATCGCAGCCTCACGGCCCACAGTTCCTTTCAAGGGCACAAATTTGTGCACTGGGCCCCTAGTCTACTATTAATGCCTAACTGGGATAGTTTTCAAGTAAGAGAAATCCTTAAACCTAAAAAGAGCACATGTGTACAGAGTCTAACTCTGAGGTCAAAGCTGCCCTAATATTACCTACCAGTGCTCCAAGACCTAGAACTTTAATTTTATCAGTTCATACTGAGATCAAAAGGCCAAGAACCTGATTAATAATGGATGCTGAATTAGAGATACTTTTCAAATAGCCAGGGAAGAAAAAAATGACACTTTCTACTAGTATGTGTAAACTAGCGGCAGGAAGAGGAGAAAGGGGAGGAAATCAGGAGCAAGAGCAGGAAGGAACAGGAGGAAGAGAAGAAGAGCACCTGCTAAGTACTTGTTGGTGTTGGTCTTTACATGTCAAACAATATGTTTTAGATAATGTTAAGCTATAAAAGAAGGCTAGACACAAAAATTGATTGTCTTGAAATTTTTAAAAAGTATATTTCCATTAATAGTAATTTCATTTTTGCATAAAACAATAATACACTAGAGGCCCGGTGCATGAATTCGTGCACCAGTAGGGTACCTCAGCCTGGCCTGTGGGATCAGGCTGAAACAGGCTCTCCAACATCCCCTGAGGGGGAGAGGGAGATTGGCCAGCCAGGGAGGGCTCCAGGGTGTGTCCGGCCCATCTCACTCAGTCCCGATAGGCTGGATCCCAGCAGCAAGCTAACCCAGAGGTTGGAGCGTCTATCTTCTGATGGTCAGTGCATGTCATAGTGACTGGTTGACTGGTCAACTGTCTGCCCCTGATGGTCAGTGCACATCATAACAAATGGTTGAGCGGCATTAGCATATCGTTAGCATATTACGTTTTGATTGGTTGAATGGCCAACCGGTCACTGGATACTTAGCATATTAGGATTTTATTATATAGGATATATATGCATATCTAAATTATAAAAACCCAATGGCCCTACCACCATAGCAACCAAAGACCAGAGCAGGTAGGCAGGGCTGTGAGCACGGCGAGGCGGCATGGGTGGGTGGGGCTGTGCGATTTCACACGCTGGGAATGAGACTTGAAAAAGGAGAATTTTTCTTTTACTGCGTTATGGACAGAGACATCTGACAAAAGAGAGGCAATAATTCAAAGGAAAAATAAGTTGGATTGATTTTCTCAAAGGCAGTGGATTCCAGGAAATTCTTGGAGGGAAATAACCCTCTGAAAGTTTCTGATACATAATCCATAATAAGAAGAATCCACATGAATAAAAGACAAAGATGCTAATTGGCCGTACCTTCACTATGCCCCAAGCCACGCCCACCAGTCAATCAGAGCGACTATATGCAAATTAACCCAACCAAGATGGCAGCTGGCAGCCACGGAGCTGGAGCAAGCAGGAGGCTTGGTTGCCCTGGTGATGGAGGAAGCCAAGCTTTCTGCCGGCCCTGAGCCAGCTGTGGCCTCCGTTCATGGCAACAAAGTTTCAATTATAGAAGGTAAATAAATTCCAGATACCTGTTTCCAGCCAGCCTCCACTGGGAGCTTGGGTGGCTGGGGGCCAGGGTCAGCCTGCAAACAGCCATCAGCCCCTCACCCAGGATGGCAACACCCTCATGGGGTGAGGGTCCCTGCTGGGGGGCTTAGCCAGCCTGAAAATGGCCCTCAGTCCCTCACACAGACTGGCCAGGCACCCCAGCAGGACCCCCCACCATGAAGGGACTGTGGCCAGCCAGCAAACGGCCCTCAGCCCCTCACCCAGGATGGCCAGGCACTCCTATATAATAAAAGGGTAATATGCAAATTGACCCTAACAGCAGAACGACTGGGAATGACTGGTCACTATGACACACACTGATCACCAGGGGGCAGAAGCTCAATGCAGGAGCTGCCCCCTAGTGGTCAGTGCGCTCCCACAGGGGGAGCTCTGCTCAGCCACAAGCCAGGCTGACTGCTGCCAGTACAGCAGTAGTGGTGGGAGCCTCTCCTGCCTCCTCAACAGCGCTAAGGATGTCCAACTGCAGCTTAGGCCTGCTTCCTGCTGGCAAGTGGATATCCCCCGAGGGCTCCCGGGCTGCCAGAGGGATGTCTGACTGCCAGCTTAGGCCCAATCCCCCAGGGAGCATGCTTAAGCCAGCAAATGGTCATCCCCCTCGGGGTCCCAGACTGCAAGAGGGCACAGGCTGGGCTGAGGGGACCCCCCCCCCCGCGAATGCACAAATTTTTGTGCACCGGGCCTCTAGTACATAATAAGAACATTTAAAATCAGGCATACTAGGTGATTACAGGGGAAAAAAAGAACATGACCAATTAGAGATAATAATACCAGGAAAATGTATGTGCAACATTTCCAGCATTATTGTATCAGTTACAAGGTGAACATAGTACTGTGAGATGGTGAATAATAATTATTTCGTTTTGCTTCTAGAGATGCCACCCTCGAGTATGTTAGAGGGATTACTGGGAAGTAAAAGAACACTAAATAAAAACAAAGGACAAAATCAGTTAAACCATCCAAGACTGGTCATGTAGGAAAGTAAATTGCTTAGTTAAAAAGGAGGAGGCGGAGGTGGTGGAGGAGGAGGAGGAGGAGGAGGAATCTCTGGACCAGAAAACAGTGTGAAAAGAGGAGTAATAAAGAGGCTGCAATTAAACCCAACAAAAAAGGTAGAACCAAAATTTAACCAGCTTAAAAAAAGAAAAAAGATAGAGATTAATAAAACTCAGTTATGTCTACTACAAGGACAAGGAAAATGAATGGAAATAGAATACAGGAGCTGTGTTCACAACCACAAAAAAGTACATGACAGAAAGGAATCTTTCTACTGTTTCCAAAGGGTAGAGGTAATCAAAACTGGTGGAAATGCCAAGTTGCAAGGAAGAGCATCTGGTAGAAGTGCTGATTCCCACTAGGTCCTTGGTTCTGTAGGCAGAGGCATCCACAGCAGCTTCATTTTAAAAATGCACTAAGAATAAGTCTAGTGCTGAATCAAACGCAGATTCCCCGGGAGGACTTTCCTATGATACACATATTATATACCTAAAAACCTCCACTCCAAAAAACAAGGGAGCGGATACTGTAGCACAGAGTTAAAAATGCATCGGGTCTCTGAGGAAGGAGAAAAACAGAAGCAAACACAGGATTTGAGACATGTAATAAAAAAAACTCTCTGAATGGAATATTGGTTGCTATAGACACAATTTATTCTCTCTGGATAGTGGAGCAAAAAAAGAAAATGTCACCTGACAGAATTCACACACAATTTATCATTGAAGTGCCTGAAACAACAAACTCAAATAGAAATGGAAATTGAGAATTTCTAAATATGTAAAGTGGAGAATCAGACTAGACTTGACCATTGCACATCTCTAAAATTTTTAAGAAAACATAAATATAGCAAATAGCAAAATTTGTTATGGACAGGGGATTTTTTAAACTCCTTCATAATTAAGTGAACTGCCACACTTAGCTTACTGATTTTAGACATTTCCAATAAGGTTAAATTTTCTAGGTTACAAACTGGCTCAAACTGTCATAGGCTCTGAAGGCTAAAGCAAACATTTTCCCAACTCTCAGGAGTTTCTATCTATTGCTTTTGCCAGATTTCATTGAGTCTCTGCTATCAACTTTTAAAAAGTAGCATGTTTCTGTGTTGGTCTATGCCCTAGTTCTGAAAACATCAAATTGTTTAAAACAATGGTTCTAATAATTCTTCCTTGAGTTTTCTGAATATCATAGGTGTAGGTGATAACTTGGACAGTTTTGATTTGGAAACAAAAGCATGGGCCTGTTGCCCAATGGGTGTGGTTCAGTGATTGAGCATAGACCTATGAACTAGGAGGTCACAGTTCCATTACTGCAGGACACAGGCCCAGGTTGCAGGCTCCATCCCCAGCAGGGGGCGTGCAGGAGGCAGCTAATCAATGATTCTCTGTCATCATTGATTTTTCTCTCTCTCTCTCCCTCTCTGAAATCAATATATATATATATATTAAAAGCATGGGGCTGACCCTCTTAGGCCTAACATAACTCCGAGCGTGATTTTCCTTTGGAGGCATTCAAGGTGGGGATGGCTGCTGGAAAGATATTCCACCATGGGTGAAAGTTCCTGAGGACTTGAGAGAGTCTGAGGTGTTCCAGGTCCAGAAGGGGTTGCTGGAAGCCATGTTTGGCCCCTGAGGATCTGGAATCCTATACATCGAGCAAGTGAGCAAAGCCATGCTCGAGCTGAAGGTTCTAGAATCCTCGAACCTCACCAAGGTCGTGGCTTATGGCAATTACCTGTACAAACTCCGAACCAAGTGGATGCTCCAGTCCATGGCCAAGAGGCACCGCCTGAGGCAGGAGCGAGGGATACTCAAACTTGAGGACGCCATGAAAGCCTTCGAGCTAGGCCCTTGAATGAAGTGAAGCCAGTTTGCAACCAGCGTACCTGGGACCGGGATGTGGACAGTAAGCTGTGGCCAGATCTGGAGTGGGTCTGTGCAGCATAACAAGGGAAAACAGCTTGTTGTGGATTTTAACATTTGCCTCTTGAGTCCTGATGTAATTTTTTCCCAAGGTTGCTAATTAAAGAATATAATGTTAAGTAAACAGTTAAAAAAAAAAAAAAGCATGAGGCTGTTGAGAGTCTTGGTAGCAAAGAAATTCAACTTTGAGGTTTTATTTATTTATTTATTTATTCATCACCGGAGGACACTTTTTCCATTGATATTTATTTATTTTTAATCTTTATTGATGAGAGTGTTACAGATGTCCCCCCTTTCTCCCCCATTGCCACCCTCCACACAGTTTCCTCCTGCCCCAGAACTTTACCACCCTATTGTCTGTGTCCATAGGTAATGCATATAAGACCTTTGGTTAATCTCTTCCCCCTCCCTCCTCCCTCCCTCGGAGATTCGTCAGTCTGTTCCATGTTTCCATGCCTCTAGTTCTATTTTATTCACCAGTTTATTTTGTTCATTAGATTTCTTGCTTGTTTATTTTGATTTTGGATTCAATTGTTGATAGATATGTATTTATTGCCATTTTATTGTTCATATTTTTTATCTTTTCTTTTTCTTCTTCTTCTTCTTTTTCTTCTTCCTCTTCTAAAGAATACCCTTCAACATTCCACCCTTCCTACCAGTCTCAATGTACTTTCTTTACTTCTCTAGTTGTAGGACTTCCATTCAACCAGATTTCAGCTGGTTCTGAATGATGGTTGTCCTGTATTTTAGTTATAATTTTGATGTGGTTCTGGGAGGCAGCCAATACTGAGATTACCTATGCCACCATCTTGGTTCTCCCTCCATTAATTTTTAGAGAGAGTGGTGGGGGAGAGAGAGAGAGAGAGAAACATCAATGTGAGAGACATCAATTGATTGCCTCTTGCAAGAGCTGCAGTCAAGGCTGGGGATTGAGCCTGCAAACAAGGTACATGCCTTTGATCAGGAATCAAACCTGAGACCCTTGGTCCATGGGCTGACACTCTAACCACTGATCAAACCAGACAGGGAAACTTTGAGATTTTAAATAACCTGACTCATAATCCTAGTAGAAAATTCAGGCTGCAGCAACTGAGGAAACAAGGCTGATAGCTGATTGAGGATTAAAATATTTTGAATTTAACTCCCACTTATTGTACCAGAAAAGAAAGACATAGTGGTTGGACTTAAATTTACTTGTGGGAATTTGATAACAGGGGAACGATCTCATCTCTTGTTTGCATGCAATAGGGACAGTACTGATAAACATAAGGAAAAAGTCTTATTTGAAGAATATCAGGAATGCATGGAATTATGGTAACAGGAGTCTGAAAATTGGGCAGAAATGAAGGTAACCCCATTCTGTATTTCTGACCTCCCAACAATGATTGTAACCCCAACCAGACCCAATGTCTCTCCCAAAAGTTTTATGTTTATCATATCATATAATATTATATCGTATCATATTAGAGGCCCGATGCACAAAATTCATGCAAGGGGCTCGGCCCTCCCAACTGCAGCAGCTGCCTCTGCTCTTGCAGCCCTGGCTTCATCTGGAAGGTCGTCCGGAAGGTCTTTTGGATGTCTGGTCTAATTAGCATATTACACTTTTATTATTATAGATTATATTATATTTATTATATCATATCATGTTATATTAATTATATTAGTATTATAAAATATTGTTTTACATTATATCTAGAAAAATTGTTTCCAGACATTGGGATTTTTTACATTTTACTTTACTACAGCTGGGTTTCTAAAGATCATAAAGTTGGATATCTATTTGACTGCATACATAAAATGAAATCCAGATGGAGAAAAAATTTACAA
>NW_005871072.1:414330-450019 GCF_000147115.1 Myotis lucifugus
GAACAAAAGCATGGATGGAGTGTTTGTGTGAACTAATATAAATTCAAAGTAAACATCATTACATAAAAGGGTACGGTTTTTTTGTGTGTTTTTTTTTTTAGTTTTATTCATTTTAAACGGGCCGGATCCGGCCCGCAGGCCGTAGTTTGCCCACCGCTGATCTATACTAATGATAAATTCCTGACAAATGCTCAAACACAATATCTATACTTAGAGAGCAATTTACATTATTTTAAATCATTAAGTTTGGGGTATTTTTTAAAGAGAATTAACTAGAAAACTTCCATATCCCACAAATGAGATGTTGCAACATCCTATATAATAAAAGCCTAATATGCTAAGTATCCAGTTGACCAGTCAGCCGTCCAACCAATCAAAGCATAATATGCTAATGATATGCTAAGGCCACTCAACCTCTCGCTATGATGTGCACTGACCACCAGGGGTCAGATAGCCAACCGGTCGACCAGTCGCTATGACATGCACTGACAACCAGGGGGCAGATGTTCTGACCGGTAGGTTAGCTTGCTGCTGGGGCTCGGCCAATCAAGACTGAGTGAGACGGGCTGGACATGCCCTGGAGCCCTCCTGCGGTCCCTCCCTGGCTGGCCAACCTCCCGCATCCTTCCCGGCCCCAATTGTGCACCAGTGGGGTCCATCAGCCTGGCCTGTGCCCTCTCACAATCTGAGACCCCTTGGGGGATGTTGGGGAGCCAGTTTTGGCCCGATCCCACAGGCCAGGCCAAGGGACCCCACTTGTGCATGAATTCGTACACCTGCTCTCTAGTAAGATATAATGATACTTAATTTCACTAAGTACTGCTACTAAATATATGCTCCTGAATATCTGGGTGATTTTGACAATAATAGCAGTGCAAAAAAATTGCCACTTCTTCACATTTAAATGAATCCCTTTGGAGATAACTTTCTAATATCTTTCTATGTAGTAGATACGTTGTGGGACAATTTATTGTTTTAATTTGTATTTCTCTAATTACAAATGTAACTGACCATTTCTTTCTGCATTTATTAACTCTTCAATTTTTTTATTATGAAATTTGTTTATCCATAAAATTTGCCTATTATTCTTTTGCTTTTTCTTTCCTATTGATTTACAGACACCCTTGCTTTTTAATTTTTTTTAATATATATTTTTTTATTGATTTCAGAGAGGAAGGGAGAGGGAAAGAGGGATAGAAACATCAATGATGAGAGAGAATCATTGAGTGACTGCCTTCTGCAGGACCCACACTGGGAGAGCCTGAAACCCGGGCATGTGCCCTGACAGGGAATCAAACCATAACTCCTGGTTCATATGTCAATGTTCAACCACTGAGCCACGTTGGCCAGGCAGCTTTTTTAGATATAATCTTGTGTCATGTTTAACTGTTGCAACTATCTTACTCAGTTATTCAATGATTATTTTTGACAAGTGTATCTTCTGAAGTAAAAACCTAATTTTGATATTTTTTAAATCTTCCTCTTTCTCTTTCTCTTTCTACATTATACTTTTGCTTTCCAAGTACTTGTTAAATGTGTTTTCCCAGTCCAAGTTTACACACTGCCATTCTATATTTTTTTCTATTTACTGTATATTTCACATTTAGTCATTTTATCTAAATTTGATATTTATGTTGTGATTTTCGACATGAACCTTTATTACTTTATAAAGAAATAATTACTTAACAATTGTGAATTTAAAAATATTCAAACCGATCTATGCCCTATCTTTTGTTCTTTCAACAATCTAGAATCATCAAACTTTCTTTTACATCTACATATTAGGAGGCAAGGAGCTCTAGTAATATGACTTGCAAAAAATATATATTTATTTTATTTATTCACATATTTTAAACACAATTCATTTTCATTTATTTAAGACAGGCCAAAAAAATGTATTCCCTTAAACTGTTTTTTACATTTTTATCTTGTACTTAATATTAAAGACATCAATGAAAAAAAAATCAGAATTACTCACCAATTCAAGACTTGCTTGGTCACATGGAGCACACTGTTTCTATGGTCCTTAGTTTGATATTTTTCTACTTGTTATTATAAGTAGTATTCAATTTATATGATTCCACCCATATCTTAAAAATTATTTTTAAAGGTTATTTCTAGTCAATGCAGTTTGTGAGAAAGCACTAATGAGTCACTGTTTGAGTGTTTTCTATCCATCATTAATGGTTTCATCTTTGAATAAATTAACTTTTTGTTATAAATATAAGAGTAAAATTGTGATATTCACAAACAATACATATGTAGCTAAATTGGAATTAATATGCATTTTGAATTTTGAGGCTAAAGGAAATAAAATAATCACAACTCACCTCTATCTGTTTACAATTTATAGAACATTCCTTAAATTTTACTGTGTATATCATTTTCTCCTCACAAGAACCCTGGGGGAAGATATGTTTATTATCTGCATTTTACAACTTGCCAGTCTTATAAAAGATATTATTTATTTGCAATTACAGTGTTCTCACTGCCAGGATTAAAACCTCAGTCAACAGATTTTATGTCGTGTTGGAAAAGGTCAGACAAAGGTAAAAGTAACACTCACGGGAGACTTATAAATAGTACAGGTAAGAATAGACAATGTTAGGTAAATGAGCACTTTGGATGCCAAACGAGGAGGAGGGGCTAAGAAATTGGTCTTGATCTGTCCAGGGAGGAAATAAATGATGTTTGATACAGCACTTTACCATTAATCAGAAAACTTTGGTTTATGAACTGTCTTTCACTGTTCCCATGACTACATGGCATTTAATTTTCCTTGGCAATAGTGTCCATATTTTAAAAATCCAGGGTTTGATTAGTATAATCCTCTAAATCAATCACCACTTCATGACTTCATTTTAGAATAGGATATGTTTTATTATGAAGACCATTTCCCAGAATGCAGGCATTATATCTGTTCTTCTGTAGTGTGAGAGTGATCTAAGATACACAGTAAAATTTAAGGAATGTGAGAAGTCCCTTAAAATATCTATCCCCTTCACAGATCTTAATATCTATGCATTAGTTGTTTATATCATTTCAGACATTAAACTATCTACTAACATACAACTATTTTCAGCAAATGAGACTACCATGTGCCATTGCTACCCATAAACACATTTGGTTAGAATAAACTGTTCTTGTTCATCAGACATTGGTTCAGTTAGTTCAAATAAGTTCCAGAAGCTGAAGAGCAGAGAACACCCAGTGAAGCTAAAGGGTACAGAATGCAGAATGCTCAGCGTCAAACATTTTCTAATATTCAGTGGGTCTCCCCTTCATAAAATACCTTTGAAGCCATAGGAACCAGAAACTTTCCTTTTCTGACCCATGAATCTTAAAACATTTGATACTCATGGGTGATATTTTCTCACTCCTGAGCCCACAGAAGTTTGGTTCTGCCCAATACTTTCCACAAAAACTGTTCTCACTGTGATACCAGATGATTCTTTCTGTTGAAGTGGACATTATTTCAATGTTATTTGTTATGTGTTCTCTTTATATGTTGTTATTTGTTCTCTTTACGTATACATTTACTCACTACTCTTTCATCCTATTTAATTTTATTTTTTACTACTGGTTCCCTTAGCTTGTGTGATTTACCTGTAATATTACTCTGTCTCAACCACTAGTGTGACTTCCTTTCTCTCTTTTCATCTTGTATTTTCATCTTTTTAGGTGTGTTTTCCCAGGCCTTCTATGCTTCTGACTTCCAACAATTATTTTAAGTTCAACCAGACTCAAAGTCCCTTATAAAAATATATATTTCACCCAGCCAGCACGGCTCAGTGGTTGAGCCTTAACCTATGAACCAGGAGGTGATGGTTCAATTCCCAGTCAGGGAATATGCCCAGGAATATCTTTTGGGAATGATGGAAATATTCTCTAATTAAATAGTTGTAACAATGTACAATACTATAAATATACCCAAGCCACTGAATTACACACTTTAAAATGGTTAAAATGGTGAACTTTATTTTGTTAGTTTTACTTAAACAAGCATCTAAAACAACATATATATTTCATCTAAAACAACATATATATGTAGCTAAGCAATATGTTAAGGACTGAAGAGTCTTGAGATTGTAGCTCCTAGGGTTAGGAAGCACAACAACAACAAAAAAGTGTTATTAAAAGCTGCGGGGGATGACCCATACTGTGTAGAGGAAGAAGTTTGACAACACTGTTGTCTACAGTAACATGCAAAATAAAGTGTTTGTATAATGAACTTGTCATTGTGGCTGGATATTTTCAGAAATATTTAGATATATTAGTACCATCAACCTAGAGGTGATAATTGGCTTTTTCTAGCTGTCTGAGGTAATATATGAGAAAAGAGGCATAAAATAAGAAGAAATTTCAAAGGTTTAAGGAGAATTTAGAAATATTAAGGATACTAACAATTCTTTCCAGTCAACAAAATTTTTTAAAAAATAAGTGTGTTAAAAAAAATAAAATAAAATAAGTGTATTTAAGAAAATGATGAAGCTCGGGGTGCTGCCAGTAAAAATAATAATAATCTCAGTTTCAAGATATCCTATTACCCTTTTTAATATAATACCTCATAAAAATGAAAGGTATTAATTCATAGACCATTTCAGGGAAAAAAATTCAGAGAATCTTAGCACATGCCTCTTAAGAAGCTTCTTGTTTCAATCTTCTTGTTAGACATGAAGTCTTCTAGGAATTCTGAGTGGTTTCCCCACATAAACCTGACTTTTAGCTTTAGTATAGAAGGAATGGTGCTGGAAAGTTATGTGGGTAAGCTTTTGTTTAACTGAGTATGCAATAATTAGATACACACAAAACTCACCCAGTTTTCAAATTATACTTGCTAAAAGCGGAGCAATTAAGTTTTAGAGTTCTACTATACAACAATACTATATTGTGTACTGAAAAAATTAGTACCTGGCCAGTGTGACTCAGTGATTGAGCATCAACCTGTGAACGAGGAGGTCACAGTTAGATTCCCCCAGGTTGCAGACTTGGTCCCCAGTAGGAAGCATGCAGGAAGGAGCCAATCAATGATTCTCTCTCATCATTGATGTTTCTATCCCTCTTCCTCTCTCTCTTTTTCCCTCTCTGGTAGCCATAGAAACTTAAAAATAAAAATTAGGGCTCTAGCCGGTTTGGCTTAGTGGATAGAGCATTGGCCTGTGGACCAGAAGGTCCCAGGTTCGATTCCAGTCAACGGCACGTACCTGTACCTCTGTTGCAGGCTCCTCCCCAGCCTGGGCCCTGATCAGGATACGTGCAGGAGGCAACCAATCTATGTGTTTCTCTCACATCGATGTTTCTCTGTCTTTCCCTCTCTCTTTCACCCTCCCTAAAAAATAAAAAAAATCAATGGAAAACTATCCTTGGGCAAAGATTAACAAAACAAACAAACAAACAAAAAAATTGGTAAGAAGATATATTAATTAATAATAATTAATTTTTTTAAATAATAAAATGAAATGGGGCCTCTCAGTTTTCAACTTAGCCCAATCAGTTAGCAGGCTGTTAAAACTACTCAACGGCGAACAGCATTCTCAAGGAAAAGGAAGAATGGCTCAGAGGGCAGAGCAAAGACTTGAGGAAAACCACCTTCAGGAAGCATGAGTATTGCTGAAATATGGTTGGGTGAATATCAATTGCTATGAAACACCGTCTCCCCCACCTGAAACCCTTCAAGTACAGGTATATGCTGCAGTTGTCCTGGTTTGTTTTGTTCTTCTTCACATTATGTGTTGAATACTTTTAAATTCACAAGTCTTTGAGTCCAAGTGATGTACCAGAGATGCTGAACACAATCAGGCAATCTATACCTGATTTAAATGATAAATCTTGAACTTTTAGATAATGACATAATTAGAAGAGAGAGAGGAGTGGGTGCATTTTTTCCTATGGAAATGAATTATTGTGACAAGAGAATGGACATTGGTACCTGGCTTTTAAAAATAATAGCCCCAAAATTCCTTCCTTTTCCATACAAATCTCTGTATCTAAGATTGTCCTGTGACAATTCAATGAAGAGATGGTGACAAAAGCGATATTCACAGATTTAAGATCTCAGGCCTTAAAATGATAGGAAGAATCTGCTTATTTTCATCTGGAAAACTTGATCTTGAGATACCCCTCTTGGAACCAAACCACCTGGAGAAGGACCATAGAGGGAAACAGGCAGTCTGGTCAACAGTGCCGGAGAGCTCTGAGAGGACCACCAGCAACAACCTCTAGGCATGGGAGGTAACCACCTTGCACATAGCAATTGCTGTCAGCAGGAGATTGCAGCCCCAACCATGATTGGAAGTGGCCTGGAAGACTCAGGTGAGCTGAGTTTAGGCACATATTATAAAACATAATGAAACAGTCTTTTTAAAATTATTTTTTAAATAAATCTTTATTGTTCAGATTATTACAGTTGTTCCTCTTTTTTCCCCCCATAACTCCCCTCCACCCAGTTCCCACCCCACCCTCTGCCCTTACCCGCCCCTACTGTCCTCATCCATAGGTGTACAATTTTTGCCCAGTCTCTTCCTGCACCCCCCACACCCCTTCCCCCCACCCCGAGAATTGTCAGTCCACTCCCTTTCTATGCCCCTGATTCTATTATATTCACCAGTTTACTCTGTTCATCAGATTTTTTATTCACTTGATTTTTAGATTCACTTGTTGATAGATATGTGATTGTTGTTCATAATTTTTATCTTTACCTTTTTTCTTCTTCTTCCTCTTCTTAAAGAATACCTTTCAGCATTTCATATAATACTGGTTTGGTGGTGATGAACTCCTTTAGCTTTTTCTTATCAGTGAAGCTCTTTATCTAACCTTCAATTCTGAATGATAGCTTTGCTGGATGAAGAAATCTTGGTTGTAAGTTCTTGGCATTCATCACTTTGAATATTTCTTGCCACTCCCTTCTGGCCTGCATAGTTTCTGTTGAGAAATCAGCTGACAGTCGTATGGGTACTCCGTTGTAGGTAACTAGCTGTTTTTCTCTTGCTGCTTTTAAGACTCTCTCTTAGTCTTTTGCTCTTGGCATTTTAATTATGATGTGTCTTGGTGTGGTCCTCTTTGGATTCCTTTTGTTTGGGGTTCTCTGTGCTTCCTGGACTTGTAAGTCTATTTCTTTACCAGGTAGGGGAAGTTTTCTGTCATTATTTCTTCAAATAGGTTTTCAATATCTTGCTGTCTCTTTTCTTCTGGCACCCCTATAATTCGGATGTTGGTATGCTTGAAGTTGTCCCAGAGGCTCCTTACACTATCTTGATATTTTTGGATTCTTTTTTCTTTTTGCTTTTCCGGTTGGGTATTTTTTGCTTCTTCATATTTCAAATCTTTGACTTGATTCTTGGGATCCTCTTGTCTGCTGTTGGATCTCTGTATATTATTCTTTATTTCAGTCAGTGTATGCTTAATTTCATATCCTCAAGGGTCTCACTAAATTTATCAGCAGTTTCTATAAAATTCTTGAAAAACCTTATAACCATGGTTTTGAACTCTCTATCCAGTCATTTGCTTTCATCCATTTCTGTCATTTGTGATCTGTTTCTTTGTCTCCGCATTTTGGCTGCTTCCCTGAGTTGATAGAGTGGCTTTGTGTGCTAAGTGTCCTATAGGACCCAGTGGCTCAGCCTCCCCAATTACCTGAGGTGGACACTCTTGGTGCACCCCTTTGTGGGCTTTGTGCACAATCTTGTTGTAGTTAAGCCTTGATTGTTGTTGGTATCGCTGGGAGGAATTGACCTCCAGGCCAATTGGCTGTGAGAATCAGCTGTGTCTATAGTGGAGAACTTCTGTGCTGAAGACACCCTTATGGGGCAAGACTTGCTTCAGTGGGGCTTTGGTGCTCACTGAGTCTGCCCCCTGAGTGTGTCCCTTATGGATCTGAGGAGTTGTAATCTGGATGGTCCCACTCTGACCACTAGGTACATGCGTTCTTGGATCTCTAAGGAGGTGCTAATTTAGCCTCTTCCTGAGGCTACCCAGCAGGAGCTACGGAGAGATCTGCAGATTCCTCTTCCTTGTTTGGGGTTTGGAGGTGCTCAGATGAGGCCCAGCTGTAAAGCAATGCAAGCTGCTGTGGGGCCTTGAGCCTTCTTTTGGATGTTCTGGTTCTCTCTGATCCAGCTGCAGTTTGTTAGGTAAGTTTAGATCTCAAAGGGCCAGCCCATTCATATGCAAAAGCCTCTGCTCGAAGCTTGGGTGGGGCAGGGTCTCAGGGAATCAACAGGGCGGGGCAAACGGCGATGGCTGGTCCTCAGTCCTGCCCTAAGAGGCCCCTGGGTCTCAGTGTCCCGCGGTAATCACTGCAAGCACCTCTGAGAAAGCTGCCCTCAAGTTCCGCCCATTGCCAGACAGTCCAGTTTCTCCCCGTATGAGTCTGGGTCCCCAGAGACTCGCCCGGAACTGGAGTCAGGGCCATCAGGAGCTTGAGACTCCCTCCCGATTGAAAAAGAAAACCGCGTCCTTCGTTGCCAGCCCTTTCCACACGCACGCCTCCGTACCTCTGCACTTTACTTCTGCACCTCCTGAGTCTCAGTGTGCTTTTCTCTTTCCTTCTAGTTGTAGAATTTCCACTCAGCCAGCCTTCCTGTGGTTCTGGGTGATGTCTGTTTTGTCTTTAGTTGTAGTTTTGAAGTGGTTGTGCAAGGCAGCAATTTCAGGTGTTTACCTATGCTGCCATCTTGGTGTCTCTGATGAAACAGTCTTTTTAATAAAGGCACCAATTTTGGGCCTTATGCAGCAGTAAATCACTTATATATCAACTAGGGGCCCAGTGCACGAAGATTCATGCACGGGGGGTTGGGGGGTCCCTCAGCCCGACCTGCACCCTCTCCAATCCTGGAGTTTCTGTCTGTCTTTGCAATCATATGAGCGAATTGTCTGAGACCCCCAACCCAGTTTGGTTTGTTGCTCACAGAATAATAGAGGCTTTTTTTTTTCTTTGCTTCATTGGTGGAGATTTCCTGAAAGTTTTAGGATATCTTCCCTTTAATTTTTCCTAGACACTCTGATTTTACTTATGTCTCTCACCTTTGCTTTCCCTCCATCCCCCACCACAACAGTAACTTGCTCCAGGCTCACTTTGCTCTAGTGTCTAGGACAGTGATGGCGAACCTATGACACGCGTGTCAGAGGTGACACGCGAACTGATTTTTTTGGTTGATTTTTCTTTGTTAAATGGCATTTAAATATATAAAATAAATATCAAAAATATAAATCTTTGTTTTACTATGGTTGAAAATATCAAAAAATTTCTATATGTGACATGGCACCAGAGTTAAGTTAGGGTTTTTCAAAATGCTGACACGCCGAGCTCAAAAGGTTCACCATCCCTGGTCTAGGAGATCCGTCTGCCACCAGAACTACAATTCCCAGCATTCCTGGTGCTCCCCACACTCTGGGCTTCGCTTCCGGTCCTGGGGCTGCCATCAGAACTACTATTCCTAGAATTCCTGGTGCTCCCCACGTTGGGAGCTACTGAGGGAGCCACGTCCCCCCAAGGGAGTGACCGACGGAGCGACTGAGGGAGCCACGTCCCCCCAAGCTTCTGGCTCTTCCGCTTCTGCTCTCTGCCCGGCAACTGTGTGTGCAAATTAACCCGCCATCTTTGTCTGGTTAATTTGCATATTCATTCCTGATTGGCTGGTGAGCACAGCGAAGGGATTGTCAATTTACATGTTTCTCTTTTATTATATAGGATAAGTCAACAAACAACACATTTTGGCAAGGATGTGGAGAAAGGGGAATCCTTGTGCACTGTTGGTGGGAATGCAGATTGGTGCAGCCACTGTGGAAAGCAATATGGAGTTACCTCAAAAACTTAAAAATTGAACCTTCTTATGACCAATCAATTCCACTTCTGGGAATTTATCCAGAGAAACCCAAAACAATAATTTGAAGGAATATATCCACCCTGCTGTTCATTGCAGTGTTATTTATAATAGCTAAGATTTGGATGCAGCCCTAGTGTCCATCAGTGGATGAGTGGATGAAACAGGTGTGGTATATTTATACAATGGAATACTACTTGGCCTTAAAAAGGAAGAAAATGTTACCCTTTGTGATAGCATGATTGGACCTGGAGAACATTAAGCTAATGAAATAAGCCAGTCAGAGAAAGACAAGTACCATATGATTTCACTCATATATGAATTTAATGAACAAACTGAACTAACAAGCAAAATAGAGACTTGTAGATATAAAACAGGCATAGAGCTCTGGTGGGGTGGGGAGGGGCGGTTGGGGGTGTAACAGGGTATAGGATATTTTAAAACCTCACATGTAATTAACTAATTAACCAAGAATTAAAAATAAGAATATACTAACAAAACGTGTAGTCTAAAATATTAATAGTTTCATATTGAAGCATTTTAAAGGCAGCAGCAGTTCCAGTTTCCCTTTTTGCCAGGCTCAACCATAGGCATGTAGCAGATGCTGATGGTTGGCCAGGCCTGCTACATCCTGTCCCCAGAAATAAAACCCACTAAGAGAAAGAAGAAGAAAAATGCCAGATGCTGACACACATGAAAGAGAGCATTGGAACCACTTGGAAGCTGAAATATGAAACTGCACATTGCAAGAATTCCTTAGTTCACCTCTTTGCACAATCTACACTAATAAAAGACAAACATGCAAATTGACTGTACCTTTGCTACATCTTAATCCACGCCCACCGGTTAATCAGAGCAACTATATGCAAATTAACCCAACCTAGATGGCGGCCGGCAGCCACAGAGCTGAAGCTAGCAGGAGGCTTGGTTGCCCCAATGATGGAGGAAGCCAAGCTGCCGCAGCCGGCTCTGAGCTCCACTCAAAGTAATAAAGTTTCAATTATAGAAGGTAAATAAACCCCAGATACCTGCTTTCAGCTGGCTGTGGCCACGGAGCTGGAGTGAGCAGGAGCCGGCTCTGAGCTCCACTAAAAGCAACAAAGTTTCCATTATAGAAGGTAAATAAATCCCAGAATTTAAAAAAAAAAAAGGAAAAAAAGGAGAGGCTGGGAGCTTCTGTCACTGAGGGGGTTTGGCCAGCCTGGAAACGGCCCTCAGCCCCTCACCCAGACTGGCCAGGCACCCCAGTGTGGACCCCCACCCTGAAGAGGGTGTGAAAAGCTGAAAACAGCCATCAGCCCCTCACCCAGGCTGGCCAGGCACCCCAGTGGGGAACCCCCACCCTAAAGGGGGTGTGGCCAGTCTGAAAACAGCCATCAGCTCCTCACCCAGGCTGGCCAAACCTCCATGGGGTGAGGGTCCTCACTGGGGGTTGGGGTTTGACAAGCCTGCAAACAGCCATCAGTCCCTCACCCAGGCTGGCCAGGCACCCCAGCAGGACCCCCACCCTGATCTGGGACACCCTTCAGGGCAAACCAGCCAGCCCCCACCCATGCATCAGGCCTCTATCCTATATAATAAAAGGGTAATATGCAAATTGACCCTAACAGCAGAATGACTGGGAATGACTGGTCACTATGACACACACAGACCACCAGGGGGCAGACGCTCAATGCAGGAGCTGCCCCCCTGGTGGTCAGTGCACTCCCACAGGGGAGCTCTGTTCAGCCACAAGCCAGGCTGAAAGCTGCCAGTACGGTGGTGGTGGTGGGAGCCTCTCCCGCCTCCTCAGCAGTGCTAAGGATGTCTGACTGCAGCTTAGGCCTGTTTCCCACTGGCAAGTGGACATCCCCCAAGGTCTCCTGGGCTGCCAGAGGGATGTCTGACTGCCAGCTTAAGCCCAATCCCCCAGGGAGCGGGCCTAAGCCAGCAGGTGGTCATCCCCCAAGGGGTCCCAGACTGCGAGAGGGCACAGGCAGGGCTGAGGGACCCCCCCTGAGTGCACAAATTTTTGTGCACCGGGCCTCTAGTATAATTATAAAATCGCATAGTATATAACTATTACAATTAGAACTAAATGTAAAATATTATCATATCAAAAGCATAAAGTTATTTAGAAAGTAAGATATAGACTGATGTAATTTATAAAATATTTAAAACAAACACTAGACTGTTATAACTTTTTATAGATGTAAACACATTTAATGACCATAAACACACTTGTTGAGGGTTACTGTAAAATATATTATCAATATCTTTGGGGAAGATATAAGTCAAATAGAATTGAAGAGGAAAATACATTGGCTTGAGTGGCAGCTGAAATATTTATTTAATTCCTAAAATATATTCTAAAGCAAATATGGCAACATAATAAAGTTTGGTGATATATTTCTGATCCATAAACAAAATAAGTATACAAATAGTTTATCTAACTTAGAAATGAAGTTATCTAACAGATATCTATTAAATTCTGATTTTTATTTATCTACAGCATTTAACAATTAAAAATATTCCAGATGTATATGGCTTGTGTCAAGATCTGACTTTAAGAAAATATGAATTTTAAATCTTTACAATTAACTTATCAAGGATTTTATTTGACACAACTCTCGCTGATAGTTTTTCAAATATTTTAAGGGCATGTCTTTATGCAATCTGTGCTCAAAGTGTTTTGTCCAAATGAAATTGAATCTCCCTGTGGAGAATCCCAAAGGAGATATTTAAAAGTTCACAGATATAAATGGAAATACCATTTTGGTTACTAAGTAGTAAGTAACACCTTTATAATTGTTATCATGTCTGAAGATTGCCTTTGAAATTCAGACAGAACACTGAACCTAGATAGTACCAAAGTGCTGGTGCATTATTACCAGTTGTGCTAAATGCCAAAGGAGATCAATGAGTTTTGTGATCTGAACGGCCTCTCTGCAGTTTCTGTGTTTGGGCAATTTGTTGTGGCATTCAATATTATTTATTCTCTGCTGGTAGTAGACAAACTCCCTTGTACACCTGAACAAAGTTCTGGTGTATATCATTACTTTGACTATTAATGAGATTACCATTGACTACCATTACATGGTTTTAAAAAATCACATTTCCAAAAACCAGAATTACATTATCACATAGCTTGTTCCTTAACACTATTTTTACATCCAGTACTTAGGACACAAACTGATAAAAAAAAAACAATTTATTTTTTATATTAACTATTTTATAAGCCCTTGAAAAGACACTGCCCCAGGAGTTGGAGAATAGGAATTTGAGTATTCATTCAATAGAAAGTTATTGAGCTCCCAAAATACTCCAGGTTGTAAGATGCTGTCATTAAGAAGTTGTGGTCTAGTGGAGCATACAACTAGGTAATAGGTGTATTACTATGCAGTTAGTGGCGCATACAGCTAGGTAATGGATGGATTATTATATGGTGTAATAAGTACTTTGACAGCAATAAGAGAGGGGGTCAACGAGCAGTCACATGTAGAGGCACTCAAAGGAGGCTTTGGGAGCTTGTGTCTGAAATCATAGGAGAAATAAAGCAAATGTTCTCTAAGTGGATATTTGAAGGATGTATCTGTGATACAAGTTTGAACTGAGAGCTGTGTTCTAAGGAGGAATGTTCTAAGAGGATGACATAGGATATCCAAGGATAATAGATGCGACCGAGCAAAGCAGGGAAGCAGCATGCAGTGCAGCCTTAAACGCATGAAATTGTGTGAGTGATACTGATGGGAATGGAGAGATAAAATAGGAACTGGGTTATCACAGGATCTCTATGAGGGATTGGAAAGAAGTCATCAAATTTTAGAAATACAATCAACAAATTTTGGATCTGCCAAATCTACTCCTATATAGGATATCTTTCTTCTCATTTCCCAAGATGAATTATCCAAACATATTGCTAAAGCCAATCCTTGAGTGTTGTACCAGGCCTACAAATAATATCTTCCTCCCTATCTTTAACATAATAATTATTTTGCATTCAGGATAATCTCCATCAGTATACCGTTATGCTGATTTTATTGCATTCTTAAAAACAAAACTGAAAAAACTCCTTCTCTTGCCAGCTACTAACCCATACTTTGCTATCTCTTCACTCAGCATGTTTATAACTTTAACAAGGAACATTGGATACCAGCCCTCGCCATTGATCATGCCAAAAGAGGAAGTGATGGTTTCCGAATCATGCCTTCTGTAATTCCACAGTACAACACTTGACATCCAGCTCTGCTATTATATCTGTCCTACCTCAAAATGCAATGGTTGATGAGGAAATCTCACACCGGTTATAAATATTCTGTCTGAAGGTCTGGTATGTGTATTATGATGTCACATAATATTATTTGCTCAACTGTTGACGTTAGTCATTTTGTCACCCAATCTTTTAATTTATATCCCAAATGGCTCTCATGAAACTGAGACACATCAACTGCCTATTGGGCAGCTACATTTGGATGGACTATAGACCTAAAACCTCACTTTCCCAATACTATACCCATCTGTATTTTTTCTACACCTCTAAAAATACTATTTTTTCTATGTCATCTAGCTCAATGAATGATAAATAATACATCCATCCACATGGGGTGTCATCACTTACTCTAGCCAATATTTAATTAATTCATTTGGTCATTCAGAATATTTATTATCAACTTGCTTATTCCTAGGCAATGCTCTAGTCAGTGATGGCGAACCTTTTGAGCTCGGCGTGTCAGCATTTTGAAAAACCCTAACTTAACTCTGGTGCGTGTCACATATAGAAATTTTTTGATATTTGCAACCATAGTAAAACAAAGACTTATATTTTTCTTTTTTTTTTTCTTTTTTTTTTTTTAAATATATTTTATTGATTTTTTACAGAGAAGAAGGGAGAGGGATAGAGAGTTAGAAACATCGATGAGAGAGATCGATCAGCTGCCTCCTGCACGCCCCCCAGTGGGGATGTGCCCGCAACCAAGGTACATGCCCTTGACCGGAATCGAACCTGGGACCCTTCATTCCACAGGCCGACGCTCTATCCACTGAGCCAAACCGGTTCGGCAAAGACTTATATTTTTCATATTTATTTTATATATTTAAATGCCATTTAACAAAGAAAAATCAACCAAAAAATGAATTAGTGTGTCACCTCTGACACGCATGTCATAGGTTCGCCATCACTGCTCTAGATGGTAACGCTGCAGAAGTGCAAAACAAAACAAAACAATAATAAAACAAACAAACAAAAAAACAGAGATCTCTACCTTTAATAAACTCATATTTCAGTGAATGAGATGAACAATAAACATCTGGAAATGTCAATGGAAGTCCACTTATTTTCCAACAGGCAGCTGGATGTTGCCACAAGTATATTAATAGCCCTCTATAGCCCATAGAATTTTTTCTTTGATATGTTTGCCATCATCCACTATTTTCCAAAAACATCAGTGGATATAAGGAGAAGCTTTTAAAATTGTCCTCTTGAGCTTTTCTTATTAGGCTTGCAGGTAGAAAGCACTCCTGCCTTCCACCAAGAAAGGGGTGAAGCTCAGGTCCAGAAGGTGCCTCTTCCTAATTTCCAACGACTCCTCCATCGCTTCAATTCCTTCTAGAACCAGGAGGGGTTGGGTTTCTTTTGCCTCCAAACCTGTTTTATGACACCTCCTCATTTATCACGTCCAGGTTTTTAAATATGTCAGTTTAGAAAGTGACTACAATTTCCAACTTTTTAAAAATACATTATAACAGAGAGAGAATGTGTTAAATAAGAGACATGGATGTAATTACTACAGAAGTGTATATAAAACACACTTACTTAATGGATCCAACCACTTGGGAAGGCAGTATTTTAGAAATCGTGTTGTATTCTGCCGCATTTATTGGTATTGCTATTTGCCTTTAGTGGCTTGGTGATATCATGCTCAATGGATTTATTTGATCTGTAATGTACAAATCACTCAAAAACAAAACAACCCTGGAATGTTTATCCTAATCCTTTAAAATAAAAAGGTTTTCACAAACCTTTTCCTAAACTTTTAAAAAGAAAAAAAAGTATTATTCCTTTAAGGGAGGGTAAGGTTAATAAAACAGATCCTAATATGCACATGCCTGATTTATAATTATGAACCTGGGAATATATCCAGGACAGGAAATAGGGAGAGGAAGGGCAGAGTGAGAACAAATGCCAAACACCTTCCTCCCTCACACCCCAAGAAGCCATACAAAGTCTTTAAAATAAATCACTGTAAAGATAAAACATTTCCATAAGCTATATCATCTAGAAAACATTAGGAAAATGTATCATCTTTTCATAGTGTTATATATATACACAGCAACTCTATAGATCAATATTTCTGAAAGCATTGCATATATGAGAGTGCTTTTTATATTTAACTAGAGGCCCAGTGCATGAAATTCTTGCACAGGTAGGGTCCCTAGGCCTGGCTGGTGATCAAGGCCAATCAGGGCCTCCCTTCCCCAGCTGCCAGCTGCTGGTGGGGGCCTTTCTTCGTTCCGTACCACCCCTTGGTGATCAGCACATATCATAGTGAGCCATCAAACTCCCGGCCTCCCAGTCCAACTCCTGAGGGGACACTTTGCATATTAGCCTTTTATATATATAGACAATATTGAATATAATCAAGAGTACTTGCAAGTATTTTTATAACAATTTCTAAAATTCCTTGTCTCTCCCCAGCTATTGATTTTCATATGTATCAGGGTTCAAATACAAGAGGGACAGAACTAAGAGGAAATAGAAAATTAACATTTCCTTTTTTAAAAAAAGTACAAATCTCACAAACCATTTTAAAATGGTTTAACATCTAGATCATTTTCTGGATCCAAATTTTTGAATATATAAGTAACTAATCATAAGATAGTTTGTTGAATTTGCATTAAATTGTTCAAGCCAGTAGGGTGCACACTTTTTGCATTCTAGAAATATCGAAATATAAATTTCAGTAATGAAAATATACTACATTGATCATTTAATCTTATATAAAATATAGGCTATTTTTAGCTCTAAGAAATGCATCCAGCTCAGCACACAGATACACATGCACCAAATATATACACTTAGTATTTCCTGCCTATATCCTTTGCTCACTAGAGAACTGCCATTTGAATTCTTAGCATTATTTAAAGTAGGGGAAGTTTATTTTCCCTATTATTTTTTTTATCTCATTTATATTTATGATTACTTTTTGCAGATAAAGTCTTACAGAAAAATAAAATAGTCATCTATCTACATAGAGCAGCTTGAGGGCTATTTGGGAGTTTTGTTAGCCAATTTATTCTGTTATTCAAGTTGATTCTGCTGATCTGAATAACTAGGTCGATTCTTCATTTCCTCTACTGGCTTATATAAAACATGCCCACAGGTTCATTTATAGTACAATTTGAGGAGATCCTAAATATCTCCAAAAAAATGTCTTACATTCTGCCTTTAGGTTATATATGTTTCAACTCCACTCCAAGGTGAAATAATTTATGAACTCTCTCCAGTAAAACTAGGATTTCTGGGAGCAAGTATAGCTGGAAGAGGAGACTAGAGAGACTAGTCTAAACACTGAATATTGCCTTAGGACAGTGGTTCTCAACCTTCCTAATGCCACAACCCTTTAATACAGTTCCTCATGTTGTGGTGATCCTCAACCATAAAATTATTTTTGTTGCTACTTCATAACTGTAATTTTGCTACTGTTATGAATCGTAATATAAATATCTGATATGCAGGATGTATTTTCATTGTTACAAATTGAACATAATTAAAGCAGAGTGATTAATCAGAAAAACAATATGTAATTATATATGTGTTTTCCAATGGTCTTAGGCTACCCCTGTGAAAGGGTCGTTCGACCCCCAAAGGGTCGCGACCCATAGGTTGAGGACCGCTGCCTTAGGAGAACATGTCAGAAATGATCATAAAATAGGGAACTCTCAGTAGTGACAGAGTTACTGATAAAGAAAGTAGAGGGAAGGAAAAGTAAGACAAGATAAGATAAAAAGAAAATTTGGAGTTTTCCATGTGTAGCCCCATTAACTTTAGGCTTTACCTTTTAAGGAATTAGGTTTTCATTTTTTTGTTTATTTTGTTTTGTTAATACTCACCCCAGGATATTTTCCTATTGATTTTTTTTAATTGATTCAGAGAGGAAGGGAGAGGGAGAGAGAGAAACATCAATGATAGAAGAGAATCATTGATTCTCTGCATGCCCCACACTAGGGATTGAGCCTGCAACCCAGGCCTGTGCCCTGAACAGGAATCAAACCATGACCTCCTAGTTCATATGTCAATGATCAACCACTGAACCTTGCCAACCAGGTTAGGTTTTCATTTTTTCATTATTTTATTTTAAATATATATAATTTAGTAAAATCAAGTTTTTACTTAAGACATAATTTTTAATATATAAATCTGTAACTTAAGCTGGTAAAGTAAGACAATGAAAGGTTATAATAATGTATATTCTTCCAGAATCATCCTTTCCTTACATATAGGATATCATTAATCTGTTATTTGTTACTAGGGGCCCCCTGCACCTTGAAAGAAACTGTGGGCCCTGAGGCTGCAGTGGGCACAGGGCGAATCTCGGCCCATCCTCCGGGCCCCTGCCTGGCCCCTCTCACCGCAGCCCTTGGTTCCCTCTCTGCCAGCAACCCCGCTCCCACCGCCGCTGCTCCCACGTGCTGATGGCACTAGCCCCACTCGCACCCGCTGACAGTGTGGAGCAATTGGGGCTGGCGCCAGCAGCGGGTGCAAGCAGGGCCGGCACTATCAGCAGATGCGAGTGGCGGCTGCTGCCCCGATTGCCCCTCAGGAGCAGGGGGAGGTGGAGAAGCCCTCAGGAGCAATCGGGGCTGGCAGCCGCTGCTCGCACCCACTGACAGCACCAAGCAATCAGGACTCACGCCGGCAGCGGGTGCGAGCGATGGCTCTGGTGCCAGCTGTGGGTGTGGCGCTGGCAGCAGGTGCGAGTGCTGGGCGGGACTGCGGCACACAGGAGCAAAGAATTTTCAGTAACCACCAGAGGCTCGCCCCAATGACAGTGACTGGCATCCTGCCTGGATCAGGCGCCCCCCCTCACCTGCTCTACCATCCTGCTGTGCCCAATGCCCACCATGTTCCGCGCTCTGCCACCTGCTGCCAATGCCCACCATGTTCCACACATGCCTCCTAGTGGTCAACGCACGTCATAGCAACCGGTTGTTCAGTTGTTTGGTTGTTCCACCGTTTGGTCTATTTGCATATTAGGGTTTTATATATATAGATTGCATTCCATCACTTCATGAGTCCTATAGCATCTCAACTGCAACAATTAATTTAGCAATGTGTTTCAATAATTATTCCTTCTTCCACCATCAATCATAAACTACACCTTTTCTAGAACCTTATATAGCTGATATAAAATATTTTTTCAAGAAGATTATTTCTAAGTATTTATTTTTTTACTATTATTCAGCAAATATTTATTTAATGCTTAGTTTTTGTTTGTGATATGTACTAGATATACAAAACTCAGTATGACCACTGATTTCTAATATCTCAAATGAATTATAACCAATTGTGAAGAAAACACTATAAATGGTTTTACTTTTGACAATCTGCTTCCTAATAAAAAAATATCATTGTTCATAGAGCATCAATTTTCACATTTTCTGATTTAAATTATTATGTTGAACTCTAACCAATTGTCATGGCTTATACTGCACTCATTTTTATATTCATTAACATGCTTTCAGGTACACATAATATAAACCTCTCTCAATTGAATTGTAAGAGTAAGGGGAGTATTTTCTCTAGCACTGCAAGAAGTTCCAAGGTAGGTGTTACCAGAGTTCTTAATTACTTAGTGATAGCATTAAAGTCTCAGTTTCCTTCCAGTTACTCTGTCACAAGTTTTGCTGATGTCTTGTTCTAAACATTATTACTATGGTTTCAGGTTATTGTCCATGGGGGTGGAAAGAGGGTGGGGAGGAAAAACACTCTTAGAAAGTGTTTGTGTCTTCTTAGCCTTGAAGAAAGCTTTTTAGAAGTCAGCCAATTCTGTTCTTCCTATACTACAGGTGGAAATTATGTCATAGTTTTATTCTTAAACCAATCCATGATGAGAGTAATGGGACTATCACACTTAGCTTAGATCAAAAGGATTTTATTTCATGGATTACGTTCCAGTTCCCTGGAGATGTATAGCTACATGGAGTCGAGTGGAATCTGAAAACAATACAAAACAAACAATAAATTATGGCTTGACTGAGGAGGATGAGGGGAAGGGTGTGTTTGGTGGTTTAGGCAGGCAGCAACAGTGTCTTATACGAGCTGACCTGTCACAGCTCCATCTGGCAGGTCTTACTAAACTGTTTTATAGTTTTAAAGTGCTGAGAAGGTCTATTTATTCTGCCAAAAATTACAGAAAAAGAGCTACTCGTTCTGTCACCAATAAAACTATTTTCCTAGAAACCAGTGTTCTCAATCATTAAAGCCTTTTTATAATCTTTAGTTTCAAAATATCTTCCCAAACCTCTTACAGCTGTAGAGCAAAAAAACCACAGCCTTCCTTAACATGTAAAGATTGTATCATGAATGATTGCTATTTCTTAATCCCCTTTAATTTTATAAGTTAAAATTCTTATTCCTTCTTCATTGGTAAAGAAGTTAGAGTGATTGAGTATAATAATTCACCTAACAGCTTCACTTTCTCATCAAAATATTTTCCTTTTTTTTTTTTTTGCAAGGCAAGGGGATATTTACAGGGCAAATGTCCTTGCTAAATACATAAAAATGCAATTATGCAATTAGTGTGATACAGCTAGTGAAAATCATATCTAAAACTTGAATCCAAATTCTCTCATTAACTTCTATACTCTACCAGGATAACATTATACATAGAAATAAATATAACTTGAGGTACATACTAGTAAGATGATTAATTTCACCAAAATTACCTTGAATTAAGAAATTTCTACAGTTAAGATACAGAAAGAGTAGGCTATAGGCAATCACAAGAGACCATCACTCCCATCCTGAAAACCAAACTATGTTTGATAAGTTACAAAAGCATTGTTTATTTCTCAGTCAGAGAGCTGACAATAAAAAGGAAGCCTAAGAGAACTAAGTGCTAGAAGAGAGAAGCCCCATATGAGAGGATAGACGATGACTTCTCCTCACACTGGTAGAGCAATGACAGAATCAATAACTTGGGTGTAATAAGAAACCAGAGAACATATGGTTGAACTTTGATGTCTGCATGTATGTATGACAGACTTCCAAGGTTTCCAGCCCAAGACCAAGTTGCAACAATCAGGCAATATTTTCCTAGGATTGGGGGCAATATGCCAAAAGATGGGGCTTAGGGTAGAAGAGCTGAGAGAAATCTTCCCTCAAACAGTTGTTTGCAGCTTCACCAAGCTTGAGGCAAACATGCATTGAGTCAGGAGAGAAAACCTGAGAGAAATTCCAACTGAGACCTTGTACCTAAGGAAGAAGTGATCATATTCATTAATGTATATATTAAGTTATGCATTTGTTTTTCTTAATTTATATTAATAATCAGTTAGCGATTGTATACTACATGCAAGGCATTGTGCTACTGTTTTAAAAACATTATTTTATATAACTAGCAAAATAACTCCAAGAATTCATTGTAGAAACTGAGAATTAGAGTAATGAAGTAACTTCCCCAAAACATGAACTAGTAAGCAATGGAATCATAATTTGAATCTATACAAGACCATAATATCTGTGTTTTGTCTGAATAATTCAGAGATACTGAATCCTCCAAAGTATTTATATTCTTATTAAGAACAAATTAATAATGAAGTATTATATATTCATATATATGATGCAAATTGATGTTGATTATATAAAAAATGAGTCCATATTTTAAAATCCTCCACATCTCTGTGTTCCTTGATCAGATTTATATTATATAACTGTAATAAATATTTACAGAGGTTTATTTTTTGAACATGTGATTATCACTTTGTTGAACTTGTAATATGGAATTGTATGCCTCTAAATAAAATTAAATGCATCTTTATGCCCTTAGAGAAAGCATTTTTATTTCAATGTATTTTTATGGCAATAATGATTAAAATATTAGACTACGTGCTGGCAATGTAAAGGTACCACTATAACATGGACCTGTTTCAAAAATTTCACTCCTCAGGGTTGTTTGTTTGTTTGCTTGTTTGTTTTTCTTCCAATAGTAACAGATTACAATACCATCAGTAATAACTTATTTTAGGAAATGTTAGTAGTCTAATCAATTTGCTTCAATAGAAATTAGAAAGACAATTGAACAGGGAGAACTGAAAGTGCAGTTGATATAACAAGGACATAAAGGACCCAACTAAAATCTGCTATTTTTGCTTAAGTTATCATTTGCTCCTTGTACCTGTATAGTGTGTTACATAAAATTAATTTAACTAATTAAATTAATTACTCCACATTGTAAGCTGCAAATAATATTCATGTTAGTCAAGTTTAATCTTGGCTCAGAGAATTGTTTGAAATGCCTTAAGCTACAAAAGAAAAAAAAGAAATTTATTAAAATAATTTAAGTAGAGGATGCAGCAGTATTTCATGGGACACAAGGGCAGGCAGTGCATTTAGACCTCCTGAGGGTTGAGAATTGAGATGTGGAAATCTATCCAGGATCAAAGTTTCCACATCATCAGTCTCGCCTCCTGGAGCCCATGACCTCTCATCTCTGCACCACTTAGTATGTCTGCTTCATTCTTCTCTCTGTACACGCTTTCTCTGCTACTCACCAGATGAACAGAGCTCTGCCATTTACATTACCTTGATTCCAGACACAAATGGAGATTTACAAAATCATTGAATTGCAAATGTAAGTTTCTGAGACTATAACATAACTGAACTAATAAAGATGCAACACTTTGCCAGGATCAATATATAAGATATCAGACTTTATAGCCATTAGTTGAGAAATAGAAAGTTCAAAGGAAACACGCTCATATTAGGTCCCTACAATAGACTCTAATGTACCCAAACATTTTGGATATACATGGTTTCAGACACTGTGTTAGCAAAACTTTCATTGCTAAACAAACATTCAAAACCATTAGTCCTTAATTTTATGTGCAGTTATGTCTTTTCTACAGAAGAATTTGAGAAAAATAAGGAAATTGAAAAGATATCACATAAAAGGTAGGGGCTTTGATTCTCAAATGGCAAAGGTCTGACATGCTCAAAACAATAAATTTGAAATATTTCTTGGGTCTGTATTCTTCATTTCATAAGGGATAAATATTCTCTTATTTGGAGGATACAAGTGGAGTAGAAGCAAAATAGAGAAAAGTCCTTGATATTGTCCTTTCATCACCAAGACTGGCAACAGAGAGTCAGCTAAGAGATATGAGAAAGTACCAAGTCAAGCAGTGGAATTCAATGCCTCCCTTTACAGATGTAAAAAGATTTACCAAGCCTCCCACAATCCACTTAGTCAAGAAAAATAGTGGAAACTGAAGTATTATGTTCAGAACACCAAAAGCAACATGTAAATCTAAAGTTTGCAAAGGGTAAGAATGGTCATGTTCAAATGAACAAGAATAGTTGTCATCAGAATTTCCATTGGCAAATATATGCAAGACAATGAAATGGCATAAAGTAGAATTCTACACCACGTTTAACTCTCTTTTAAGTATAATGCCTATGAGCATATCCTAAAAAAATACTAGGAAATATGTTCAGGCTACAGAGAATATCTCAAGAAATTACAGATAAGATAAATGAAGTCACATCCAATAGCTTCAAGGGGATTAATGAATATAAGTAGAAAATAATAACAATTAACTATCCAAATATACTTGTGAAGATTTAAAAAATTATAATTGTGTGTGATTTATGAATAAAAGAGAAATAAAAATAGAATTATAAATATACATATAAGGTAGAAGATATAAAATACTTGAAGTGAACATTTTCCTCATAGTTTAGGACACTATCTCATTTAGACATGGAAAATAAAAATAGATTTAAATCAAAATAAATAATTTATAAAAGATAAAATATAAAATGTACCTAATAAAATTCTAATAGAAAGTGAGGACATACCAAAAAATATGTGACCAGAAAGCAATTGAAGAGTAACCTAATGTTTTAAAGGGTTATAACAATTTCTCAGCTACCTGCCCGAGCGCTGGAAGAACACTAATGAGAATATAAACAAATTCTGATGTTTCGTAGCTAGAAAGCAGGAGGGCATAAAATGAGAGCTGACAGATATCAGAAGGACTCAGAAAAAAATACTATTTTTTTGAAAGTAAAATCTAAATTTAAAGGAACCTAATATCAGATATACACTCTAGAAGCCAGAATGTGAAGAAAGTGACAACACTTAAAAATCAGCACTTGGTAATTCCTCAGGAAATCACTGTTTGTGTAAACTGTCAGTAATTAATATAATTCTTAAATGAATGTTTCACAAAAACTTTAAAATGTAAAGAGGAGTCTATCACCTCCCGAACCACAATTGGAATCTTCACTGTCCTAAAAATGGGCAAAGATATATTGTGTTTCCTAATGGGAAGCAATATGAACCTCAGAAGAGTATTTATGAAGTGTTCATGTCAAATTTGTTAATAAAATCTCTAGAATTAACTTGAGTTTTTAGCAAGTACAGAGAATAAACAAGTTAAACTACTTAATCAGACAACATGAAACATTCTAAAAGGCAATTTAACTGGTTTCTACATTATTTAAAAAAAAAGAATTAGACTTATGACACCTGACATATAAGTGTCCTGTCTGGTGCTTGTTTAATCCTTACTAGAATAAATCAAATCTAAATTTTTGTAGGAAATAAAAGAAATGTGATGACAGAGCAGCAGCGTGGTTATATGGATGAAAATATCTATGACCTGAAAGACAAATCACTAAAGTATATTTGGGTAACGTGTCTTGATCCATTAAAATTTGTTTAAAATTCTTTAGAGAAAAAAGGGACAAGTGAAGTAAATGAGGTAAAGTTCAAATAATATTTGAACATTTTTGTCATGAATATGTGAGGTTTAATTTATATTTCTCCTACTTCTGCATTTGAGCATTGTTATAGAACATGACAGATAAATGAAAGGGAGGGGAGGCCTTGTGGCATATGGCCTAACTGGTTTACGAATGAAATATAGTAGCTTTGCCCTAACCAGTTTGGCTCAGTGGATAGAGCGTCGGCCTAGGGACTGAAGGGTCCCAGGTTCAATTCTGGTCAAGGGCATGTACCTTAGTTGTGGGCACATCCCCAGTAGGGGGTGTGCAAGAGGCAGCTGATCAATGTTCCTCTCTCATCTATGTTTCTAACTCTCTATCCCTCTCCCTTCCTCTCTGTAAAACATCAATAAAATATTTTTTAAAAGAAATATAGTAGCTTTAAGAACATTTCTCAGAAAAAAAAAGAAAAAATAAACAAAGCTTTTATATCAGCAATGCATGGATCAATAAAATAGAACAAACTAAAAAGTAGAATTAACAAGCTTGCAAAGATTTGATAACAAATGAAAGGATATGCAACCAACCAAATTGTACTGTCATTACTTAGAAGACAAGTTGGCTCTTTGAAAGATAAAAATATATACATAACTTCAGTAATCTTGAGAAAACTATATAACACACATGCACAAATACATGTATCAATTTATAAAGCATAATTTAAATTTAAGATAATAGTGCATATACTTGTGTTTCAACACATTTGTGAATTTTATAATATAGGGATTATTTTCTACTAAATTATAATTTACAATAATGAGGTCAAACAAAATGAAGACAGAATAGAAGTTAGACCTAAAGATTTTTGAAAGGCAATACAAGTTAAAATCTTAAAATTTTCTGTGTTCACATAACTTACATATAAAACTCATTAATTTGTTTTGTAAAGTTGGGTTAGTGTGGCTTCAAAATTAAACAAGAATCACATATTAGAAAAACTAAAAATGTCACAATAAAGAAGCAGAACATTTTTTAAAATACTGCATCATACATCATGTTTAAACAAGAATGATCCCAAAATGTCATGGTTATTTTATTTCATGAAATATTAATTCCAGTTTAAATATTGCAGATTGAGAACATGCTGGAATTTATTATACTTGAAAATAGTTCATAGAAAGAAAAAGATATCCTAAAGTAAAATTATTCTGCAAATATAAAAGTTTAGAGATAGCTCCAATGTAGGTCCATTAAGGAAATCCTCTGAGTACAGAAAACTGTTAAACACATTTGGGAGAGGGAAACCAAGCGACAGGCTTACCCGTGAGGATTGACTCTTCCCGGGGGCAGCCTGCTGCGGGCTCCTGCGGACTCAGCCTGCTCAGGCAGGGCTCACACCAAAGCCATAAATCCAGCTCCACCTGACATTGCCACAAATACATGTTCTGAAACATCCAAATTTTTTAAGTGACAAATTGATCTAAAATGAAATATGCTATTTTCACAATGATGTGTACATAAAGTTAAGAACATGGCATAAATGCCCTAACCGGTTTGGCTCAGTGGATAGAGCGTCAGCCTGCGGACTGAAAGGTCCCAGGTTCATTTCCGGTCAAGGGCATGTACCTTGATTGCGGGCACATCCCCAGTGGAGAGTGTTCAGGAGAAAGCTGATCCATGTTTCTCTCTCATCAATGTTTCTAACTCTCTATCCCTCTCCCTTCCTCTCTGTAAAAAATCAATAAAATATATTTGTTTAAAAAAATAACATGGCATAAAACTTCAAGAAATTAAAAACATAAATTAAAATGCAGAGGACCAGCAGTTACATCCAAGGCTCTAATGAAGAGTTAATAGGAGTTCCAAAGACAGAAAAAGAAGAGGAAGTATTTAAAGTACTGCTGGCCAGTCCAAAATTAAAAAGACCAATGCCCTCCCTTGGAAAGGGAGTTAAAATGATTAGAATTCTAATAGGGACTTATAAAAAATTGATACAAAAATTCTTCTTTTCTGAAATAAGTACACAAGATTATCTAAGAGTATCTTTAAAAAAAAACAACAACAAAGAGGAGATTTTGCCTCACCAGACAACAAACAGTACATAAAGATATAAATATGCATAAAATATACTATTTTCACAATGAGGTATACATACAGCCAATGAATAGCTCAGAGCACTTGGATAACCTCATGATTAAATGTTAATCAAATAGTGGAAAGTATATTTAGAGAAGGAAATGATTTTTAATAATTAATAATGAGCAATGGCTATTTATTTGTGAAAATGTAGGTTATAAAAATATTATTTACAAAACTGGCAGCTACTTTAAATTGATTTTAAAAATACAGAACTATTAAAATAACAGCTTTCATTAGCATAAAGTATGGACATATTTATTAATGAATATGCCACTTTCATAAATAATGAAAGTAGCATTATACTTAGTAGTCTAATGCTCAATTATTAAAGATACCTAACAGTAATTTAATCAGGAGTTCTTATTAGGTCTCTCCATTATATTTTACTAGAGGCCCAGTGCACAAAAATTTGTGCACTCAGGAGGGTCCCTCAGCCCAGCCTATGCCCTCCTGCAGTCTGGGACCCCTCAGAGGATGTCCACCTGCTGGCTTAGGCCCGCTCCCTGGGGAATCATGCCCAAGCTGGCAGTCAGACATCCCTCTGACAGCCTGGCAGCCCTCGGGGGATGTCCACTTGCCGGGGGGAGCAGGCCAAAGCTGCAGTCTGACATCCTTAGTGCTGCTGAGGAGGCAGGAGAGGCTCCCGCCACCACCACTGTGCTGGCAGCCATCAGCCTGGTTTGTGGCTGAGCAGAGCTCCCCCTGTGGAAGTGCACTGACTACCAGGGGGCAGCTCCTGCATTGAGCATCTGCCCCCTGGTGCTCAGTGTGTGTCATAGTGACCAGTTATTCCCAGTCGTTCTGCTGTTAGGGTCAGTTTGCATATTGCCCTTTTATTATATAGGATAGAGGCCTGGTGCATGGGTGGGGGCTGGCTGGTTTGCCCTGAAGTGTCCCGGATCAGGGTGGGGGTCCTGCTTGGGTACCTGGCCAGACTGGGTGAGGGGATGATGGCTGTTTGCAAGCTGGTCACACCCCCTTCAGGGTGGGGGTCCCCACTGGGGTGCCTGGCCAGCCTAGGTGAGGGGCTGATGGCTGTTTGCAGGCTGGTCAAGCCCCCCCCAGTGAGGTCCCTAACCCCATGAAGGTTTGGCCAGCCTGGGTGAGGGGCTGATGGCTGTTTGCAGGCTGGCCACACCCCCTTTAGAGTGGGGGGTCCCCACTGGGGTGCCTGGCCAGTCTAGATGAGGGGCTGAAGGCCATTTTCAGGCTGGCCAAGCCCCCTGGCGACAGAAGCTCCCAGCCTCTCCTTTTTTTCTTTTTCTTTTTTATCCTGGGATTTATTTACCTTCTATAATTGAAACTTTGTAGCCTTGAGAGGAGCTCAGAGCCGGCCAGGGCAGGCAGGAGGGAAGCCTCCTGCTTGCTCCAGTTCCGTGGCCACAGCCTGCTAAAAGCAGGTAGCTGGGATTTATTTACCTTCTATAATTGAAACTTTGTTGCTTTGAGTGGAGCTCAGAGCCGCAGAGGCAAGCGGGAAGCTTGGCTTCCTCCATCATTGGGGCAACCAAGCCTCCTGCCTGCTCCAGCTCTGTGGCTGCTGGCCACCATCTTGGTTGGGTTAATTTGCATATAGCTGCTCTGATTGGCTGGTGGGCGTGGCTTAAGGCATAGCAAAGGTACAGTCAATTTGCATGTTTGTCTTTTATTAGTGTAGATTACAAAACTTTTCTATTGTTATCCTATATAATAAAAGGCTAATATGCAAATCAACCAAACAGTGGAATGAACAGTCGCTATGATGCACACTGACCATCAAGGGGTAATCAACCCTGGCCAGTGTGGCTCAGTTGGTTCACCTTTTAGTCCCATGCACTAGAAGGTCGCTGATTCCATTCTGTCACTGAAGTCAACCTATCAATGAAGCTTCTTTCTCTCTTCCTTTCTCTCTCTCTAAAAATCAATGAAAATATATGCACAGTCCTTTTATTGAGCAGTGTTCCTGGGGCAGAGCCCCCTAAATCCACACCTAGGATTCAAACCACACCTCCTGCTCCCAGAGTCTCTTCAAGTCACCCATTCCTCTGGGTCACAATTTCTAACTAATGTTTGTAAGATAAATATTCTGAAATGTGAAAACAATATCTGCAAACATATCTATGCCAAGGATTTTTTCTTTGAATTCAAAAATAGCAATTTCATTAAGAATGCATCATTATTTTGTTGATTAGATAAAGTTATTTAATCTTCATAAAGGTAACATATTTTCTTTCTCGGGAACATTGACTTTCTAACTCCAGTCAGATAGTTAAACAAAGCTAAAAGAATGTGGGTGGATAACCACCATCCTTTGTCAGTGCCTAAATCATCATCAAAAGGCAGAGCCACTGAATTATACATAAGAAAAAACAATTTTTTTGAGCTTTAATATATTTTACCAAATACTACCTACTCCATCTCTTGGAACCTCTTTTACTGTCCCAGATTTTTATTCAGATTGAATCTTTCTGTGGCCCAGCCTGCATGGCTCAGTGATTGAGCATTGTCCTATGCACCATAGAGGCCACTGGTTCGATTCTAGGTCATGACATATCCCCAGGTTGTGGGCTCCATCCCCAGTATGGGGCATGCAGGAGGAAGCCAATCTATGTTTCTCTATCATTAATGTTTTTATGTTCTCTCCCTCTCCCTTCCTCTCTCTTTAATATTTTTAAAAAATAATCTCTTAGTAGAATGCATGACAGTTTAAAATGATTTGATACATATGATCAATATTCTTTCACCAATAAGTTTAATGAATAAGGATTTAGAAAGAGGGGAAAGCATAACTTTTTCAGCATGTCTCCTTGGACTCTGCTCATTGAAAATCTGTGGTGGGTAAAGCCTCCATGTAAATTCTGGGAAGTACTTTCCCTTAAAATGGCAGATGAGGATGTAAACGCTACCAAGTTATGAGAGACTACTACACTGAGTAAACCAGGGGAAACACAATCATTCTTTTTTATATATTTTGTTTTATTGCTTAACATATTACAAAGAGTATTACATATGTCTCCATTTTTTCCCCTTGACATTCCCATACCCCCCAGTGTCTTATGTCCATTGGTTATGCTTATATGCATGCATACAAGTCCTTCGGTTGATCTCTTACCACCCCTCCCGCCCCCCATGCCTCCCCGGCCTTCCCACTGTAGTTTGATAGTCTGTTCGAGGCTGCTCTGCCTCTGTAACTATTTTTGTTCATCAGTTTATAATGGTCTTTATTATCCATAAATGAGTGAGATCATGTGGTATTTTTCTTTCATTGACTGGCTTATTTCACTTAGCATAATGCTCTCCAGTTCCATCCATGCTGTTGCAAATGGTAAGAATTCCTTCTTTCTTACAGCAGCATAGTATTCTATTGTGTAGATGTACCACAGTTTTCTAATCCATTCATCTGCTGATGGGCACTTAAGCTGTTTCCAGATCTTCGCTATGGTGAATTGTGCTGCTATGAACATAGGGGTGCATTTATCCTTTCTGATTGGTGTTTCTGGTTTCTTGGGATATATTCCTAGCAGTGGGATCAATGGGTCAAATAGGAGTTCCATTTTTAACTTTTTGAGGAAACTCCATACTGTCTTCCATAGTGGCTGCACCAGTCTGCATTCCCACCAGCAGTGCATGAGTGTTCCTTTTTCTCCGCATCCTCTCCAGCACTTGTCTTTTTGTTTATGGTAGCCATTCTGACAGGTGTGAGATGATACCTCATTGTTGTTTTGATTTGTATCTCTCAGATGATTAGTGACTTTGAGCATGTTTTCATATGTCTCTTGGCTTTCTGAATGTCCTCTTTTGAAAAGTGTCTAGGTCCTTTGCCCATTTTTTGATTGGATTATTTTAATTTGAACACTGTGCAGTGTGTAAAAGTTTGATGTATTGTTGTGCTAGCAATTTTAATCCAGAAAGAATTTGAATAGCTCTTCAATAGATATTGTTTGCTTAGTAAAATCATAAAAGTAAGAAGTTTTTTAAAAAAAATCTTAAGTTCATCTGTTAATACTTCATGATATAGGGGATAATACAAATAAGAAATACAGTAGTTTCTCCTTAACCACTGTTTGACTTTTCCATGATTCCAGTTACAGGAGGTCAACAGCTATCTGAAAATATTAAATGGTAAATTCCAGAAATAAACAATTCATAAGTTTCAAATATCATGCTGTTCTGAGCAGCATGATGAAATCTAATGCAATCCTGCTCCATCCTGCCAGGCACTTGAATCATACGTTTGTCCAGGTCTGTCCAGCACATCAGCACTCTACGCACCACCTGTCAGTCACTTAGCATACATCTCAATTATGATATCCACTGTCAGGTATCACAGTGCTTATGTTCAAGTAACTCTTATTTTACTTCATAATGGCCCCAAAGCCAAGAGTAGTGATGCTAGCAATTTGAACATCTCAAAGATAAACCATAAAATGCTTCCTTTAAGTTAAAAGTTATGTAGGTATAGAAAAATTTTAAAAAAATTTATACAGGGTTCAGTAGCACCCACCGTTTCAGGCATCCATTAGGGGTGTTGAAATGTATCCCCCGCAGATAAGGAAGGATCACTGTACACATCTGTCAGCAGCAAATACGTCATGAAACTAAGAAAGTTTAGCCATTCAAGGCCTTGCTCCGACTTTCCTTCCATCACAATTTTCCTTGGATCGAGTGAAATGGAGAGACAAAAGGAGCCAGTTTTTGGAGTCTGGTTGAGAGACAGTTGAGTTGGAACTATGCAATATCTATAAACACTTGAAAAAATGTCTTTGCATGTCAATAAAATAAATGAGGAAAAATTAAAATCTAACTTGGAAGAAGTATACCTTTTCTACTAATTTAAAATTTATGTATTTTTTAAACTGAGAGCTATTTTATTTGTTTTTGAATATATATTTTTATTGATTTCAGAGAGGAAGGAAGAGGAAGGAAGAGATAGAAACATCAATGTTGAGAGAGAATCATTGATTGGCTGCCTCCTGCACCCCCTCCCCCAACTGGGGATCGAGCCAGCAACCCGTGCATGTGCCCTTGACCAGAATTGAACTTGGGACCCCTCATTCTGCAGGCCAATGCTCTATCCACTGAGCTAAACCGGCTAGGGCTAAACTGAGAGAAATTTTAGATAAATTTTTTGAGAATCATAAATTTGATAAATATAAATGGTGTTGGGTGTTTCCTTCCCACGTCCCGCGTGGGTCAGGGTTCAGGAACTGGAAGCAGAGCCTCACACAAATGAATATTAAAAGACAAGAGATAATTTGGAAATATTGGGGGACCAGGCGAGTAAGTCCAACTCAAGGGGAAGGACTTCCCCCAGTGCTCAGGCCTCACCAAGCTTTTATTGATCTGGGATGCACCCCTAGCATAGCCCTTAGGCAGGCGACCCCATTAACAGGCAGACTAGCCCATCAGCAAGGATTTACATAATAATAAATGGTCTAGTCGTTTCAGCTACCACTGTCTGTACAAACAGAGGTGGCGCCTAGCTCCGACCTTTGCTAGGGCTTCAAAGGCACCCAGCCTTCGGGGGGTTTCCTCTGTCTACGCTTATCAGATAGTGAAAGCAATAAACAGTTTCCCACAAAATGGTAGAATCTAGAAATTTTTCTGATATCAAAAAGCAAATTCTAACATTTTTATATTTTAACTAGAGGCCCAGTACATGAAATTCATGCACAGGTGGGGTCCCTAGGCCTGGCTGGCAATCAGGGACAATAGGGGCCAGGCCAACTGGGGCCGGGCCAATTGGGGCCTGCTGGCCGGGGGGAGGGACCGGGTGCAAGAAGTTGGCCACCAGCCCCAAGGAGGGAGCTGGCCCTTGGCATCCTTGGGAAAGGGGCCATGTCCGCTGCCACCCACCCCCGGTTCCCCATCCCAGCTTGGGGGCCGGGAGGAGGGACCACAGGAGGTTGGCCAGCTGGGGGAGGTTGGCTGTGGGAGTGCACTGACCACCAGGGGGCAGCTCCTGCATTGAGCATCTGCCCCCTGGTGGTCAGTGCATGTCATAGTGACCAGTCATTCCAGTCATTCTGGTCATTCCGGCCACTTAGGCTTTTATATAGAGAGATAAAAGAAAAAATATTAAAAAGATATAACTTTGGCCCAACTGGTGTAGCAAAGCCTGGGTTTCGGGTTTGATCCCCAGTAGGGGGTGTGCAGGAGGCAGTTGATCAAAGATTCTCTCTCATCATTGATATTTGTCTCTCTCTCTCCCTCTCCCTTCCTCTCTCTGAAATCAATAAAAACACATTTTAAAAAATCTTAAAGTGTTTTTATCATTTTAAAAAGTGTGTGACTTTGAACTGAAATAATGAATAATCACAGTTTATTAATAATCACTTAATGAAAACTAGTGATTCATAAATTGCATTACATATTGAAATTCATGCTGATTAGACATGAATAAATATTGACATTAAAATATTAAAATGTAGCGCCTAACCGGTTTGGCTCAGTGGATAGAGTGTCAGCCTGTGGACTGAAGGGTCCAAGGTTCGATTCCGGTCAAGGGCATGTACCTTGGTTGCGGGCATGTCCCCAGTGGAGAGTGTGCAGGAGGCAGCTGATCGATATTTCTCTCTCATCGATGTTTCTGACACTCTATCCCTCTTCCTCTCTGTAAAAAATCAATAAAATATATTTTTAAAAAAATAAAATATTAAAATGTAGCACAAAAGTAAGGATGTCAAAAATAAAATTATAAAATAAACATAGTAAACTCAAATGTGTTTGACTTGTCACTGCTCAAGAATAGAGGAAAAACCCAAAAGTATTTCAAGTAACATGTTTAAAAAAAAAGATAAATGCCTTCCAAAAATTGATACCAACAATAATCCTATATATTTATAATATATCGCTAATACACCTTAAGAAGGCAAAAGATACTTATATAAACCATCAGTATTAAATAAATTCTGATATACTGTGCTAAAAGAAAATTTAACTTTTCTCTTTAGTATATATAATAACAAGTTATATATCTCATATTTCAAAATACTGTGCTTTACAGAATAACTATTTGGGTAAAATTTTGATAAGAATAAAATAAGGTAGCCAATGGTGATTCTTCTTCAATTTTGTGTGTGTGTGTCTTTTTTTTTTTCACTTGGGATAGAACCAGTCTCTAGCCGTCTCCCCTTTCAGTCCTCGGGTATCGGGGTTCTCTTCTGCAAGTTTTCCTTTGGAGCAGGGTGCTTGAGAGTGGCCCTTCAGCACCGACTGGAAGGGCTCTTGGTTGCAGGCACGATCCCCAGCCCTGGTTGGGCCTTGTGTGGGAGGCAACGAATTGATGTGTCTCTCCCACTTCGATCTCTCTCTCTCTCTCTCTCTCTCTCTCTCTCTCTCTCTCCTATCTCCCCTCCCTTCCACTCTCTCTTAAAATCAATGGGGAAGTATCCTTGGGTGGGGATTAATTAAAAAATAAAATAAAAGGTGAAGGATGGGGAAGGAAGCCAGGACCCCAAGAGAGAATAGAGAGGTGGCCGCCAGGCTCCTTCAGGGCGCAGTGGGCAGCTCTCTGTCCCCATGCCTGGTCCCACATGGGCCAGGCTGAGGCTGGAACAGTTTGGGAGCAGCCTGGGAGGTGCCCAAGAGACAGGGTCCTGGAGGGGAGAGCCACGGCCTGCAGGGACTCAGGACGTGCGGAGGCTGGAGAAAACTCTTCCTCAGTTTTAGATAAGATTTTACAGTTTATAAATTTTAAGGAAAGCTGTAGCTTAAAATGCACATGAGTCTTTGAAACACAAATAGATTTGTAACTCTTTTTACAATATTTTACTTCAGATTTACTGAGCAACTCATGTGCCATAGGATGTGTTATACAAGATACTGAGATTTCATAGATCTATTAGACACTGCCCTAAGGATTCTCACAATCTTATTCCAATAATACATGTAAGCTAGCAATTATAGTAAAGTACAATGTTTTGGCATGTGTCAATATGGTTCTGCTTTGAAACAAGAAAATATTGGAGCATGGTTCCTAGAGAAATTGTGTTTGATTTTAACTTTAGTGAATGAATAGGAAGTCACAAAATGAGGGAATGTTGGCGATAAGTTTGCCCAGACGAAGGGCAGAGTGACATGTCCACTCAGGAGAGAACACGGCATGTTTAGAGATGTACGTGAAATTCAGTATTTGTGATCTTCATGAATTTTTGTCCCCATGTCACCCAAAAAAAATTTTGCAAAATTTTATACCTCCTTGGTTATTTTTTAAGTTGACATCTAGACCTTCTATTATATCTTTTAAATATAAACAATTTGAAAAAAACAAGATGGCGGCATAGGTTAACGCCGGAGTTTGCTGCCTCTAACAACCACTTCAAAAATACAACTAAAAGACGGAACGGACATCATCCAGAACCACAGGAAGGCTGGCTGAATGGAAGTTCTACAACTAGGAGGAACCGAGAATCAGAGGAGGTGCAGTGCTAAAGTAAAATACTAAGGTGCGGAGTGCGCGCGGCGCAGGCTGGTGGCTGAGGGCGTGGTTGTCTGTTTCAATCTGGAGGGAGCCTCAGACTCTGAGCTCCAGATCCGGGCGAGTCTCTAGGGACCCAGACTCAAACGGGAGAAGCAGGACTGTCTGGCTTCGGTCCCTCCGAGGTTTGCAGCTGTTGCTGGGACAGAGAAGCAGCACGCCCCTGGGGACGGACTCAGAGCAGCCATAACTGCTCCCTCCTCCGCCCTGTTGATCCCGTGGGACCCGCCCCGCCCAAGCCCTGCACAGAGCCATTTGCCGGATACCTCAGGCAAAGGCTAGATTAGCACACCCAGTCGGCCTGGAGGTCAAATCCCTCTAGTATTAACTATAACAATCAAGGCT
>NW_005871072.1:450861-496344 GCF_000147115.1 Myotis lucifugus
AGATAAGGAAAAGCTAAAGGAGTTCATCACCACCAAACCAGTATTATATGAAATGCTGAAAGGTATCCTTTAAGAAGAGGAAGAAGAAAAAGGTAAAGATACAAATTATGAACAACAAATATGCATCTATCAACAAATGAATCTAAGAATCAAGTGAATAAATAACCTGATGTACAGAATGAACTGGTGATTATAATAGAATCAGGGACATAGAAAGGGAATGGACTGACTATTCTTGGGGGGAAAAGGGGTGTGGGAGATGCGGGAAGAGACTGGACAAAAATCGTGCACCTATGGATGAGGACAGTGGGTGGGGAGTGAGGGCGGAGGGTGGGGTGGGAGCTGGAAGGAGGGGAATTATGGGGGGAAAAAAGAGGAACAAATGTAATAATCTGAACAATAAAGATTTAATAAAAAAATAAATTTAAAAAAAAGTAAATATAAACAATTTAAAATTGAATTACATAATTCATTTAAATATATTTAATCAAATCTAAATACCTTAGACGTTCTACACCAGGGTCTTCTACTTAAAAAAAAAAATAGCCCAGCCAGTGTGACTCAGTGTTTGAGCATCAACCTATGAACGAGGAGGTCAGGGTTTGATTCCCGGTCAGGGCACATGGCTGGGTTGCAGGCTCAATCCCCAGTGTGGGGTGTGCAGGAGGCAGCCAATCAATGATTCTCTCTTATCATTGATATTTCTATCTCTCTTTCCCTCTCCCTAGTTCTCTGAAATCAATAGAAATATATATTTTTAAATATCTAAAAATTATTTTTTAATAATCTATCATCTGACAATTATATTAGTTTTTCTTCCATTGTGTTGAAAGTAAATAATGGGAAACCTAAAAAGAGAATTTTATTACCTAGTCATTAATATCACTTTTGAAATACCAACCTTAATCTTCTATTTACATCTGAAGGTGCCTCAGTTATTTGCTACCTGGGGCAATGCACCATAGTTAAGGTGACCATAGTTTATCATAAAAATTGAGAATAAATGTAGGCAATATTAATAACCCAGCAACCAAAACAAACATAGTCCAGACTGCCACTGGCAAACTAGCACATAACTGTCACCTGAGTGGTTAACAAAAATTAATTAATTAATTAAAATGAATGTCAGGCATGTCTTTCTCTGCAAGGAAAGTTTGTAGACGGAGAGATGGGAAACCACAGACTTGATTTTTTTGAGAAATATATTTTTAAATAGGCCCAATGTATTCTTAGAAAATTGCATATTTGAACGTTGAGATCTTAAAACTCTCAGCCATATATCTGCGACTTTTTGAGAACATTCTCCAGTATTTCAAGAACATGAAAAGAGCAGGATACAATGTGGGTCCAGGCTGCAGGAACCCTTTGACAGGGTGTGCTAATGCATTTGGAATTTTTCCTTTCAGTCATGCAAAATTATGTTCTCAGGCAACTGAGATCACTGCCTCTTCCTCGCAATACGCTGAAGTGGGATGTATTATTAAAGTGTCTGTGAGACTTTTGCTGCTCAGAGGACACATCCCAAGTTTAATGGAGTGAGTTAATGCTCCCGTCCTTTTTTAACTAACAGAGAAAAGTTTGCACAAGAAGCTTATAGGGTCCTAAACGTGGATGCTATACCTTCCCAGTTTACCTACTCCCAAACTAGGACCATTCATATCCGCATGGCGGAGCTGTAGAGCAGTGCTGCAGGAGGGGGGACTGTACAGAAATAAGACATCAGGAGGGGATGTTTCCTGTTGCAAATTTCTTTCTTTTTTTTTTCTTGTTTAAAGAATTTGTTTCTTCGTCTGATATTTCAAATAAGTTAAGAACGCATTCTTTGTTACCCCCAGAAGTGTAGGCACTTATGTTATTTAGATCCAAACATATATTCTCCACTATCCTGACCAATTTAGAACCTTAGTAACCAGTGTAGTCAATATACTTGCTACCTAGATATCAGTAGAGGCATTCAAAATCAGCTTACTGGGGGGAAACATTAAAGGTAAGAAAAATAAGGAAACCAATATCTGACCATTAAGACCATCCTGCTTAAAATGCCAATCCGGTTCTCTTTTTCTTTTTCTTTTTTTCCCCTCACCCAAGGATATACTTATTGACTTTAGAGAGAGGAAGGAAGAGAGAGAAGGATTTATTGATTTTTAGAGACAGAGAGAGAAATACCTCAGACATATGTTGTAGCAATATCTTTACCAACACAGCTCGTAGGGCAATGTAAACTAAGAAAATAAACAAATGGGACTACATCAAAATAAAAAGCTTCTGCACAGCAAAAGAAACCATCAACAAAACGACAAGAAAGCCAGCTGCATGGGAGAACATATTTGCCAATGTTATATTTGATAAGGGCCTAATCCAAAATTTACAGGGAACTCATACAACTTAACCAAAGGAAGATAAACAATCCCAATCAAAAATAGGCAAAGGAGTTAAATAGACACTTTTCAAAAGTGGACATACAGAAGGCCAAGAGACATATGAAAACATGCTCAAAGTCACTAATCATCAGAGAGATGCAAATCAAAATTACAATGAGATACCATCTCACACCTGTCAGAATGGCTGTCTCACACCTGTCATCAACAAATCAACAAACGACAAGTGCTGGAGAGGATGTGGAGAAAAAGGAACCCTCGTGCACTGCTGGTGGGAATGCAGACTGGTGCAGCCACTGTGGAAGACAGTATGGAGTTTCCTCAAAAAACTAACAATGGAACTCCCATTTGACCCTGTGATCCCACTTCTAGGAATATATCCCAAGAAACTAGAAACACCAATCAGAAAGGATATATGCACCCCTATGTTCATAGCAGCACAGTTTACAATAGCTAAGATTTGGAAACAGCCTAAGTGCCCATCAGCAGATGAGTGGATTAAAAAACTGTGGTACATCTACACAATGGAATACCCCTCTGCAGTAAAAAAAGAAGGAATTCTTACCATTCACAACAGCATGGAGGGACCTGGAGAGCATTATGCTAAGCGAAATAAGCCAGCCAGAGAAAGATAAATATCACATTGGCATTATATTCCACAAATGAGATCTCACTCATTTGTGGAATATAATGAACAACATAAACTGATGAACAAAAATAGATCCAGAGACAGAGAAGCATCATACAGACCATCAGAATTCAGAGGGAAGGCAGGGATGGGGGGTTAAGAGATCAGCCAAAGGACTTGTATGCATGCATATAAGCATAACCAACGGACACAGACACTATGGGAGTGAGGGCATGTGCTGGGGGGTGGGAGTTGCTGGGGAGAAGTCAATGGTGGGAAAAGGGGAGGTATGTCATACTATATGTAATACTTTAAACAATAAAGAATTTTTAAAAAAAATCATTGTTAGTTGGTATGTTTTCATGTTTATTTTATTTTTATATTTGTCTGGTAGTTACATATGTGATTTTAAATGGTTTATTTTCTTTTTCTTCACTTTGCTTTAATAACATATGCTCTTTAAAGTCAGGACTCTTCCTTTTCTCATCTACTGGTGCAGAAGAGGTAATAAATAAATATTGAATGAATAAGTAAAATAGCTGTATTCACTATGTGGAATCCAGAAATTTATAACTGAAGCAATACCACTAGCTTAGTCAGTAATTAGAGATAAGTTAATTTTAGTAATTTCTGCAAGGAACAAATTTAGACTTTCTTCATTTCCTCAATTGTGAGTACCTTACCTATTTCATTAATCCTTGATCTTTTCTTTATTATTCCCCATTTATTTTTGTTTTGTTATCTTTATGTATTTTTGCTCCATTTTAAAATATTTTTATTTAAGGCTGTGCATTTATCCCTATTCCCTGTTACAGCTACATTCAACAGTTCTACCATGGCATATTTTTATTATTATTTAGTTCAAAATAACTCCTGCCCTGGCCAGTGTGGCTCAGTTGGTTGAGCATCGTCCCATGCGCCAAGAGGTCTCTGGTTTGATTCCTGGTCAGGCTAGATGCCTGGATTGCGGGCTCATTCCCCAGGAAGTAGCCAATCAATGTATTTCTCTCTCTTCGATGTCTCTCTTTCTCTCTCTCTCTCTCTCTCTCTCTCTCTCTCTCTCATCTCCTTTTCCCTCCCCATCTCTCTAAAAATCAATAAAAACATATTTTAAAAATATTTCCTATATTTTTGTGATTGTCCCATTAATATGAGAATTATGTAGAAGTACATGGATTAATGTCCAAACACATTAAGTTTTATAGTTGTCTTTTTTGAACAGCTGATTTATAATTTAATTTATCCCTAGTCAAAGAACATACTAGAGATTGATGTCCACAATTTAATTTTGAAAAAGGTGCCTCATTTTTACATTTGCTATCACCTTTGTATAACCTTGAGTCAGCAGCTATAACTTCTTTTTGTTACTATGCTTGCCTCTAGCATCACCTCTTACTGCCTCCAAATTGCTGCTTTTAATTTTCTGTGTGCTGGGAAATCAAATAAGCAAGCACTTTTTTAAATGGTGTCTAAAATAAAAGTGTGGAAGACCTGAGGGATTTTTCTATGAAGAAAGTGCTTGGCGTTTGGTTCACAATCTAAGTCACATTTATGTCTGCTGAGGCCACTACGAGACATGTGCTTGTTGGTTTTCAGGTTCATGGCTTTGTGTGATCTGATTAGTTGAGTTTATCAAATTTATAATGAGTGCCTGCTAAATGGCAGGCACTGCGTCCGAGCTGGGTTTACAAATGTGCAAATGACAGTATTGACCTCAGGGCTCTTAGGGTTTAGGAGGGTAGAAAGTCACATGCACGTGGAACATGTTAATATATCAATACAAATGCTATTTTAAAAAAGGCTCATTTATGAGAGTGCTGAACTAGTGTGTGTGAGGATTGGGCCAGGGCAGAGGAGATAAGAAAAGGAATTGTGGCAGAGATGATGCTTGAAAGGCATTCCAAACAGAAGGGAAACATCACTGTAGCCATAGAGGAAAACGTAAATAAATAGCACAGAGCATGTGGGGTACAGCAAGAGGCACAGTATTGGGATGTAAAGTATGTGTCAGGAAATCATTTTGTAAAAAAAAAAAAAAAAATCCTGCAGGACTAAACACCTTTTTTTTCCTGCCACTAGCAAGCTGTGGGTTCACTAAGTTAGGGCAGCTGTCGTCATCCATTTTCATCATCATCACATTAACAGGTTCAGAAAATCTTATGAAATTGGGAGTGCAGGAGCCTTTTGGTTAAAATACGAGTTTGACTTTTGCATTTTGTGGTGGACTAAAGTCAAATAATGTTTCATATATTTCATTCTCTGTAGATAACTCATCTCAAACAACATAATTTTCCCAGGCTAGTATTTCATGTCTCTAAGTAGTGACCAAAATGTTACCCTTGCATTTTGGTGGTAATCCAAGTACCATCATGGCCTACATCTAAGCAATCCACCAGTGATTCTCAAACTTGAATGTGCATCGTAATTATCTCGTTAATTACAGAATTCTGTGCTGCATTCCCTTTGGCCTGGAGTAGAGACAGATAATCTGCATGTCTAACGAGCTACCAGGTGACACTGGCCCATGCTGTTGGTCCATGCATGCTCCATTTACATAACACCACTTCATACCATCATTTCAACAAGAAAGCCGGCCTAGCTTATAAAATCATGATAGTAATAAGTGTTTCCTATGGCTGTTTAAAGTTTCAAACATCATGTAACAATGGTTTCTGAAATTGTCACCAAGTTTCCTTATGACTACATGAGGTCAGCTTAGTACATGGAGATGATTTAGTAGGTGTAGGGTACAGAATCATAGAAAGAAGAAAAACAAAAGCCAAGAACCACCCTTTCATCTTGACTCTTCCTCTCTTAATTTGAGGCCATCCTCAAAGAATCATTTTCATTCAATGAAATACAATTCCAAAACCAAAAGTAACAATTTAAATCTTTACTGAAGTCTTTCCTAAAAGCCAAAGTGAAAGCTTGTTATAGCATACAGAATAAAGTCTCAAAAATTGTTCTTGTGCCCTAGCCGGTTTGTCTCAGTGGATAGAGCGTCAGCCTGCGGACCGAAAGGTCCCAGGTTCAATTCCAGTCAAGGGCACATGCCTGGGGTGCAGGCTCAATCCCCAGTAGGGGGCATGTAGGAGGCAGCTGGTCAGTGATTTTCATCATTGATGTTTCTATCTCTCTCCTCTCCCTTCCTCTCTGAAATCAATAAAAATATATCTTTTAAAAAAAATTGTTTTCTTCATCTCTCTTTAAATAAATTATAGACAACACTTGTATCAACAAACTGCTTTTCTCCTTTGTCTAATATCCCCAAACTCCCCATCAAATCTGGCCTTTATTGGCTCTTAACTTTTCTACCTTTGCCCTTCTTTTTCTTGACTTTAACCTATGATCTGTGTCTCTGTTTTCCTTGCCTCCTGTTTCTATAAACTACATCCTCTGAAGCGAGGCTGACTGTGTTTGAAACCTGACTCAGGAACTTAGCACACATGCCAAAGTGGGCAAATTTCTTACACTCCCTGTGCCTCAGTTTCTCATCTGTAAAATGAAGACTCTGGTAATACCTACTCACAGGGCCATTGTAAAAGCCAGTCAGTGAATTCTGGTAAAAGGCTTAAAAGAGAGCTTTGTACCCAGGACATGCTTTGTAAATATCCACTATCGTCATGAGGTCTATCACACTTTCTGCATATGTGTTATGCATATTTATGATTTTCAAGCTGCTAAAGACAAACCTACACATCTCCTATTGTTTTACCATAAACTAAGAGGGGCTTCGGATGTAACCTGAACAATTACTAACTTACCTAAATACAGTGAGAATGAGTGATTTAAGATAAATCATTAGAAAATCAAAACTATCTCAGTTATCTACTAAGCTAGCTCCCAAGGACCAGAACTATCACTCTTTTTTTAAAAAATATATTTTATTGATTTTTTACAGAGAGGAAGGGAGAGGGAGAGAGAATTAGAAACATCGATCAGCTGCCTCCTGCACACCTCCTATGTACCCGCAACCAAGGTACATGCCCTTGACCGGAATTGAACCTGGGACCCTTCAGTCCACAGGCCAGCGCTCTATCCACTGAGCCAAACCGGGTAGGGCAAGAACTATCACTCTTATTATTTATGCAATAATAACTGAAGAATGTCTGGTGACTCACATTATGCTTTCATCTTCAACCAGAATCTCTCCTTCCTTAAATAATCAACCAATATGAAGACTCAGCTTGCCTCTGATAATGCATCATAAGAACATCCAGGCCCAACCCATATACAATTAAATCCTTGCACTCACTTTTCCTAAGATTTCGTCTCAGAATTGTGTGTGGCATTCTTCATTGCTACAGAGTTAATAAAATTTTCTTTATACAGATATATTTCTTCAGAAGGGGAATTTCAATAGTGGCATAATCAACCAATTATAGCCCATATTTCTATAATCAAGTAGTTTTATTTTTCCTATGGGAAAATTTCAGAAATTGCCTGAAGACATTTATAAAAAATGTTTCAAGATAAGACAAGGTTGCAGATAAGGTGTTCATAGCATGGCTGAACTGTGATAAGAAAACCTTCATTGCCCTAACCGGTTTGGCTCAGTGGATAGAGCGTCCGCCTGCGAACTCAAGGGTCCCAGGTTCGATTCCGGTCAAGGGCACGTACCTTGGTTGCGAGCACATCCCCAGTAGGGGGTGTGCAGGAGGCAGCTGATTGATGTTTCTCTCTCATCAATGTTTCTAACTCTCTCTTCCTCTCTGTAAAAAAATCAATAAAATATATTTTTAAAAAAAGAAAGAAAGAAAACCTTCATTAAGGCTGATGATATATGAGGAGGGACAGGCAACAGACTTGAACAAAAAGCAAATTAGATAGATTTGTAGGTCCTTCCAAAATATGCCCAAAAAACAGAAACTTCAAAAAATTTAGAGTGTACTTTTGAAGAGTGAGGTTCTATAACTCAACTTCCAATCAATACTTTAAATAAGGAGGAATAAAAATTCTCTCTATGGTTACAATATTTGGTGCCAAGCTTCCTTCAGAGATAATTATTACCCCACATGTACTAAACCTTTGAAAGCAAAAGCATATGTCAGAAGTATTTGTAAACACCTCCTTGGTTTTATTACAAATAATTTTGTGCTGATTCAACTAAAATCACTAAATTGGTTAATTGATATAACTTGAATTTAACTTTCTCTTCACATTGGCCTAAAATTACTACTCTTAAATTTAAACTACAAACACATATCAAACAAACGTTCTTTGAAGAATTATATTGTAATAACCATACTGATGCGAATCTATTCCTTTGAGAAATGCACAGCCAATATAACAGAAGTTAGTGAATAAACTGGTCCTATTAAACACCATTAATTTTTTTCCAAAATAAATTTTACATAATACAATATATTTAAATAACTATGTTTTATTATGAAGAATTTATCATTTTAATAATTAGAAATATCTTTCTATGGCATCCAAAAAATTCATACTCGTTACTCCATTGAGTTTTACACAATAAAGGATACCTCAATAATTGTCGAGGTTGAGTTTGTTACATCAAAGTAAATTTCCATAGGATTAAACTTCAGTTTTAAAACTTGCTGCTTAATCGAGTTGCTTTACTTCTTTTGGTAATGTAAGAAGGTCTTATCATTACTGGTTTCATGTAAATAGCTCCTGCTTGAAATATAAAACAGCCCAGCCTGCGTGGCTCAGTGGTTGAGCATTGACCTGTGAACTCAGGAGGTCAGAGTTCGATTCCTGGACAGGGCACGTGCCCAGGTTGCAGCTCCATCCCCAGTGTGGGACATGCAGGAGGCAGCCAACCAATGATTCTCTCTCATCATTGATGTTTCTATCCCTTCCTCTCTGAAATCAATAAAAATATATATATATATATATATTAATAATAATAATAAAACAAAGTTTGGGTTTATACTATAAAATTATGCATCCATGTTACAGATGAAAAGTGAAGATATATTAAAGTGTTGAAAACTACATTGTACTTTATAGACCATAAAATAATATGCAATGTTCTGTGGTTTATATCATAGAATATTATTATGATTCACTCTGTAAACAGAGTATTAAATGATAAATATGTGAAACCCAGCATGAAATCATTTTTCAGGCATATTATCAATAGCCCCAATGTTTTTTAATTATACCTTTTAATAATTAGGTTGATTTGTGTGACAAAATTTAAGGAATCACACACTAATCCAGTAATTCAATTTACAAAAATAAATTTAAAGATATAATGTTAATAAACAATGTGGATATTAATTTTTATAAAGTTATTCACTACATAACAGTAATATTTTAATACTAAAAGAATAATAAAGAACCTAAAAAGGAAAATAATGTAATAAATAAAAATATGGAAATTATTAACACTACATTCCTTCTTTAATATTTTACAGATATTATAGCACTACTAGAGGCCTGGTACACGAGATTCGTGTACTGGGGGGGGGGGGGGGTCTCTCAGTCCAGCCTGCGCCCTCTGGCAGTCTCGGACCCCTTGGGAGATGTCCACCTGCCGGCAGTCAGACATCCCTCTCGCAGTCCAGGGCTCTTGCAATCCGGAACCGCTCGCTCCTTACCGCCAGCCTGCAGCAGAGGCGGGAGAGGCTTCTGCCACCACTGCTGTGCCCAGCACTCCCGCTGTGGGAGTGCACTGACCACCAGGGGGCAGCTCCTGCATTGAGCGTCTGCCCCCTGGTGGTCAGTGTGCATCACAGCGACCAGTGGTTCCGCTGTTCAGTCAGTTTGCATATTACGCTTTTATTATACAGGATTGTTTAAAATAATCAATGGCATGGAAAAAATTATTTTATGCATAAGACTAACAGAGTAAGTAGTAAGACAAATCTTTATATTGGATAGCTTGCAATTTGCGGCTAGAGTTATAACAGAAATTTTAAACAAATCTGGAAAGCAACACATGTTCATAATGTTTAATTTTGGGTAATATTATTTTGAGAAACCTGTTTTCTTTTTTCTGTGTCATTTTCCTAAGCATCAGTAATTTATGTTTGACATAAGCCAGTGATGGTAAACCTTTTGAGCTCGGTGTGTCAGCATTTTGAAAAACCCTAACTTAACGCTGGTGCCGTGTCACATATAGAAATTTTTTGATACTTGCAACCATAGTAAAACAAAGACTTATGTTTTTCATATTTATTTTATATATTTAAATGCCATTTAACAAAGAAAAATCAACCAAAAAAATGAGTTCGCGTGTCACCTCTGACACACGTGTCATAGGTTCGCCATCACTGACATAAGCTAATTGCTTATTAGCTAAAAAAAAATGTACTTTAAAGTAAAGGGCTATTTTTGTTAACAAATTATTACTATAAGAAATTTGCTATAAATACTTTCATTAAGGTGTTCATTTCCAACTGATAATCTATAGACCTTAAAATAGTGAAAAACAAAGTAAAGTTACACTGGGGGAAGAAATAGTATTTTTTTTAAAAAAACTGATGTTATCTATCTGTTCTGAAATATTATAAAATTCAAATTAGTCTTTGTAAGTCTTATTATTGCTCCCCTTCATGTATAGCAACTTTTGAGAAAAATATAAAACCCAGTCTCTGATTCTGTGCTGAAAAGAAAATCTGAGCCAAAGAAGAATATCCTTTCTTTAGCAGATTTATTAATATGCAAATGTTGGGATTTCCAAAAATTGGGGAAAATGAAGAATTAAAGGGATCTGAAGAGTCAAGTAAAAGAAAAAAATTGGAGGGACCGAATAGGGAACGAGTTGGTGTCTCTTGTATTGAAAGATGCTGTAGACATAATGTGCACTTTGAAGCCCTCCTACAACCACAAGAGAGACCTGCAGTAGGAAAACTTCAAAACATGGAAAGATTCTGGTTTCTCTACAGCTTTTGATACTGTAACTTGTAGTCAAAGGCATTCTAAGGGGTACATTAGTTTCAGGTAACCTCAGATGACAGCTGTTTTACAGGTGTATAGGGGTATGAAGATGTGCATTTGTACCTTCAAGGAGACTAGAACTGGAAACAAAATCCATTAGGAAAATTTCTCTCTCCCTCTGCCCTCTCTCCCTCTTCCCCTCTCTCCCTCTCTCCCTCTCTCTACCTCTTGCTTTTTCTCCAGACACATTCCAACATTACCTTATCTCTGATTTTGAGCACACAACAAAACCTGGAACCTGAGAGAGACACTGGTTTTAAATTTTAAATTCCCAGGAGATAGGTTACTGATATTTATTGAATCAATGTCTCCTGAAAAGAGAATTTTTTTATTTTATAAAGAAGGAAGAAAATGACTATTAACCATGCTAAAAATCAGTTTCTCTAATCTACATATCCAACTAATAAATTCTCTTAAACTCTGACAGGGGCAAATCCTATGTATGCATTTATTGAAAACTCCTATATTTCTTAGGTACTTCTTTGTTTAAATTCAACTGACAATTTTTGAGTAAAACTAAAGTATGTATTTAATGATCTTCCCTTAAATAACAATGGGCTTGATATTATGAAAACATTTTAACAAGTTTAGAAAACATAAATAAGAATTAACTACCTGAAGACTTAGTTGGTACAAATAAGAGAGATAAGTAGTTGGTGCTTGTTCTAGTTACTCCTGTTGCATTACAATCTACCCAAAATTTGAAGCATAAAACAGTCATGTCATTGTGTTTGGGGACTCTGAGGCTTAGAAATCCAAGAACAGAGCAGTGATGACTTACTATTCTCAAAGACGTCTTGGCCCTCAATGCAAAAACACTAACTCTGATGTGAGTTAAGGTAAGGGCTGGAACCACCTGGAAACATCTTAATTCACAGATCTGGCGATTGACTGATGATGTGGAACCTCTACTGGACTGTCCACTGAACTGTGGCCTCTCCCTGTGATTTATTCATATGAGTTAGTTTGGGCTTTCTTGCAAGTTGGCCACAGAGGAGATCCAAAAGCAAGTGTCCCAAGGAAACAAGTAAAGCATGTGCTACTTTGATGACCTAGTCCTAGCCTCAGAAATTACATAGTGCGCCCTAACTGGTTTGGCTCAGTGAATAGAGCGTCGGCCTGTGGACTGAAAGGTCCCAGGTTCGATTCCGATCAAGGGCATGTACCTTGGTTGCGGGCAACATCCCCAGTAGAGAGTGTGCAGGAGGCAGCTGATCGATGTTTCTCTCTCTCTCATCGATGTTTCTAACTCTCTATCCCTCTCCCTTCCTCTCTGTAAATAAAATGTATTTTAAAAAATTGTTTTAAAAAAAAGAAGAGAAATTACATCATGCTATTTCTACCGTAACCTGTCGCTGGAGGCAGTTGAGCCCATGTGGTCCAAGAAAGGAGACACTTGGAAGGCCTGTCAAGCTTCTATTGTTAGAAGAGAATGTGACATAGGAGATATTATTGTGGTCGTCTGTGGAAAATGCAGTATGCCATTTCCACTGAACTGTGGCCTCTCCCTGGATTTATTCATGTGAGTTAGTTTGGGCTTTCTTGCAAGTTGGCCACAGAGGAGATCCAAAAGCAAGTGTCCCAAGAAAACAAGTAAAGCATGTTCTACTTGGATGACCTAGCCTCAGAAATTACATAGCGCGCCCTAACTGGTTATATATATTTAATAATCTTTTTTTTTAAATATATTTTATTGATTTTTTACAGACAGGAAGGGAGAGGGATAGAGAGTTAGAAACATCGATCAGCTGCCTCCTGCACACCTCCTACTGGGGATGTGCCCGCAACCCAGGTACATGCCCTTGACCGGAATCGAACCTGGGACCTTTCAGTCCGCAGGCCGACGCTCTATCCACTGAGCCAAACCAGTTTCGGCTATTTAATAATCTTTAATGGTACACATAGTGCGCCTTAACTGATTATATATATTTAATAATCTTTAATGGTACACATTCACGTATTCTAAAAATCTAAGGGCTTTATCAACATATGTGAGATGGGCACAAAAGCCTGCCTACCCCACGTATCAACAATATGCAAGTAGATGCCATAGACATGGAGCTTTGAGTCAATACAAGGCAGACTGGATATCAGCAGTCTGAGGAGTGGTCAATAAGCTTCTAGTAACAGTCTTTTGCTTTAAAAGGTTTGTATACACTGTCTTTTAGTGCCTATTATGAGGCCATTTCATAAAAGCGTATCACATAATGGGGCAAGAAAATTTTTGAGATTATATTGATCTTCAGTTACCCTGTCTCTCTACCCTTTCTTCAACAGCGCCTCAAGTAACTAAGCTTGCACTGTGCTGATGATCTGTTTTACATGAAAAACTTCATATAATTGCTATGAAAATTGGCATTTGTTTTTCCACCTCAGGGGGAAAACGTTTTCTTAATATTTGCACTTTGTCATCTCTTTAGTTTCATAACACGCTAGATTGTTCGTGACATTTTACCTCCTTTCCTGGGAACTAGATGGCAAGTTTCAATTGTTTTGCATGCTTGTGTCTCTGTGGAGCTACACTATGGACTTAAAGGTTTTTAACAGTTGGAAGGCCAGTACTCGATATTTATCCTGAAGTTGCCATGGCTACTAATGCAGACAAAATTTTCTGAACAAGTTCAAGCTAGAGATAGCCAGAAAAGCACAAGGGGTTTCATTAATGGTTTCAACGATTAACCACGGTGAAAATTAGTGAGCGAAGGTGCTGTCTTGATTTCCTATTCTGTTGATCTTTCTAATGACAGAGTGAGACCATTTAGGAAAAATATACACATAAATATAGTTTGATAAATGTTATTCTTTTTGTTGATGAGATGACACAGAGAAAATTACTCTATTATTACCGAAAGCCATTAATGTAAACAACATCTAGTAACTTTTTTTAACCTAAAATCAGAGGCTATAAGCCTCTGCTATTTGTTAAATATTTGTATTATACTTTCAACTATAATGTAATATTAATAGAAACACATACATAAAAGAGATACTATATACAGGGTGTGTGTGCACTTGTATGTGTGTGCCAAATATTGGCTTATTCGGGTTGAAAGGATATTTCTCAGAATTAATCTATCTTGGCTCAGCTTTGTCATTAAAAATTATACTTGTTCATATTTTAAATGCTAAATTACTAGCAAGCCTGGATATTTTTTTTTGTTTGTTGATCTTTGAAAATACGGTCATCTGAGTAAATCCCTTCTCAATTTTACTCAAAGGTTTTTTTGCTAAGTAAGTCATTAATAATTTTACTACAGAATGTTTTATTCATTAGAATTCACTCAGTTGCTGAAAAAGAGTATCTAAATGTTTGCAGTTGAAATCATGAAGAAGAGGCCAGAGGAATTTACATCTAGATTTTAGGCACTTGCTCATTTGATTTATTGAAGAATTCATGGATCCAAGCTTTGTTTTCCATTTTCCCACTGTTTGTCACTCATTATATTATTGATGTCCTCTTTATGACTTGGAAGATTATAGCCATCGCCTTGAATATCACATTCTTGATTTTTAGCAGTATCACAAAATTGCTTTTTAATCACCTAGTTCTCTCTTTAAATTGAGGTGCCAAAGCTTTCTTAAGGGTGTCAATGTTCCAATATAAGTTACATGAAGGAAATATGATTACCATAGTCGTTTAGAAGAGACTGTGACATGGGAGATATTATTGCGGTTTGTTTACTGGCATTCAAGTAACAAAATTTAAGCAATATAACCATGGGATAGACATCCAACAATGTGTCACAAACCAGGTCAGGTAATGGTAAGAAAAATAGGCTGGCGTAACTTTGATAAAAAGCTAACTTCTAAGTTACCTCCTAGCTCCTAGCCTTTGTAAATGGACCAGTACTTCTGGATTATTACATTTAACTAAGGGAGAGGAGGGAGGCAGGAATCCCATTCCTTTACCTTCAAAATCTGTTCACTCTGGGAAATTGTTCCCTTTCTTCAGCCATGATGCTCTGACACTATTTAATCCTTGTTATCAATGTAACAATGTAAGAATCATTGTTGATCCTTACATTTAAGTTACACTCTCTACTCCAGGCCGAGTATTATTAAATAGATAAACAATTATTCAAAAATCAATAACCTGGGAGGAAAGTGTAACTCTAGGTGGCTCCTGTTCCTTATATTAGATTGGGCGGGGGGTTGTTGTTATTGTTTGTTTGTTTGTTTGTTTGTTTGTTTTAATCCTCACCAGAGGATATTTTTTCCATTTTTAAGAGAGAGGGAAAGACAGAAATATCGATGTGAAAGAAACACATCAATTGATTGCCTCCTGCACAGGCCCTGACCAGGGCCCAGGCCAGGGAGGAGCCTGCAACCTAAGTATGTACCCTTGACCGGAATCAAACCCTGGACCCTTCAGTCCGCAGGTTGATGCTCTATCCAGTGAGCCAAAACAGCTAGGGCTAGATTGTGCAGTTTTGAAAGCTATTTCGCCTAATTCTAACACCCCCATAATTATAATCTATCAGTGCTTATGCAGAGAGCTCAGGATGGTCTATGAGTGTCCTCATGATAGTTTGAGTTCTCTAAATATAGAGTGCAAAAGCCATGTAAATTGTGAGATGTCTGCCATTTTCTGAAAAAAAGCTATTTAAATTATTCTTTGGTTATTATGTTTCTTTTATTTAAAAAAACATGCAAGCATTGTTTGCTATATGCAGTAGATACCAGTGCAATTCCAAGTTTTCTTTCCTCCATTTACTGGCTGAATGAATTGGAACATTTTCTTTTACCTTTATGAGGTCATATTTTCTCTTCTATAAATTTGCAGATTTTGCTTGCAAAATTACTAGTCACTGAGCTAGATACCATAAATAGAAAGGTGAATCAACCACTGTATCTCCCCACCTCCATTCTACTTTTGGTGTGGGGAGGGGGGAAGGGCACACAAGTCTTAGTAATAGAAGGAGGTGGAAGGAGTATGTAGTGTTACATAACACATTTTGTTTTTGCAGTTGGGAAGGAACCATCAACCTTGACCTGAAAACAGGGAGGATTTTCTGAGGAGAAAATACTGAAGCAGAGACATGGAGTTTGAGTAGTTTTATGCTATTAGGAAAAAAGGCTATTTAAATAATATAAGTAGAAGTCTCTATAGAGTCCTGAATTGTGAAAGTGACCCAGGACTAGAGGGTTTTCTAACGTGTGATTTTAGTGCTAAAACTGGAACAAAGCCAAAATGAAACAAGTGTTCACCCTACACTGGAGTCGTAGATTTTTAAAAAGGGGGGTATATCACGGCATGGTAAAATCAGCTCTAAATATAACCCACTATGATTTCCATTCCCTATTATGCACACAGTTGTGTAGTTGTGACTCTTCTAGTGTGGCTGGCCCTAGTAAATTCTCTCTAACAAATAGGAGACAGTAAAAGTGATGAGATGTGGCCTCTGAGATTAGCTTACAAAAAAGATCTCTGATTTCCTTCTTACTAGCCTTCTTTTACTCTCACCCTGAGATAAGCTAGCCACCATATTGTGAGCTTCCCTATGGACTGACCAACAACATTAGTACATAGGAGGCTTCCAGGCAACCGCAGCGAGGAATTACAGCCTTCCAGAAGCCCCTGAGGAAGCCTGGCGCGGCTTTAGTTGGGACCGTAGCTTTGGACAATGCCTTGATAGCAACCTTTTGAGAGAAGCTAAACCTGCATTATCCAGTTAAGCTATAACCAGATTTCTGACTCAGAAAATGTGAGATAATATTCTTTTTTAAAGTTTCTAATTGCTGGGGTAATTTGTTACACAGTGATGGTTAACTAATGCATACACTTTGGTTGAAGCGGAGTGGGATCAACTGGAGCCTGGGGCATGGTGAGATATGTGTGATAGGAACAGGTTTATTCAGGACTTTAGAATGATTTCATATCCATATTTAAAGGCATCTGCATCTCTACCTTCTCTTTAATGAGGGATGTTTCCAGAATTAATCTTCTCTTCTTTTCCTCCTGATTTCCTACTTTTACTTTTCTTACACTGTGTAATAAATTCCCTAAAAACAAAAATTTTATTTTTGTTGATATTTGTTGAGCAGGAGGGAAATCATAACCATTGATAAATTTTGTGTTGCCCTTTGGACCACTTATATGTAAGGTAGAAAGATACAAACATCACACAGATGTCAAAGTGCAGCCCCCAATATTATGGGAAGTTTCTTTTGTCCCTCAAAATCATACAGCTATGCCCTAGCCAGTTTGGTTCAGTGGATAGAGCGTCGACCTTCAGACTGAAGGGTCCCAGGTTTGATTCCGATCAAGAGCACATAATCCCCCAGGGGGCGGGGGTAAAGGGGAGGGGGAGGTTGGAGGAGGAGGGGAGTGTGCAGGAGGCAGCAAGCCAATGGTTCTCTCTCATCATTGATGTTTCTATCTCTCTCTCCCTCTCCCTTCCTCTCTGAAATCAATGAAAAATATTTTTTTAAAAAAAGCATATACCTAATGCAATTTTCACCAAAGAAAATAGACCTTTTTAATTTAATTCAAATGAGTCATATCTTTATAGGTGTGAAAGGTCTAAGCAAACATGAAAGAGGAATTCCCCGGTTTTCCCTTCACCTTTGACCCTTGCCTCCTTTCTTATTTCTCCCCCCTGGTAACCTGGACTCACCAACGGCAAGACTCTCAGAAACAGAAAGTACTGTTTTTATGGTTACCAGGATGACACCAACCACTGAGAGCAAGAGACACCAATGCAGGAACAACCTTTAATCACAGATTCAGTTAATGACAAAAACTGCTGCCTGAGCCTAAATGAGAAGGACCCATACCCCACCTTCCTCCATCCCAGAAAAACCCACACCTGTTTTCATTAAGGAGTCACCTGATCTCTGGTGCTCCCTGACAGGCATGAGCTGAAGAAAGCTTCAAACTGCAATCAAGTTTTTTAAATAGTCTCCTTTGAACAGAGGAATGCAATCCCCCAAGTGAAATACATGTTTTAATACAGAAAAACTCATGATGAGCAGCACTTTCTGACCTGGGGATGAGCCCATACCATCTGACAATTTATCTGTAATTTTATTTATTGCACAGACTTTCTTGCAGGCCAAGACCATTCTAAAAGCTAAACCTGTAGTTCTCATGTACATCCTTTCCCTGGAGCCTGGACATCTACTAGTTAGTGGTAGTTAGATTGTAGCGAGCAGTTGGCAAGAGAGTGCAGGATTCTATGAAGACCAATAGACGTACTCTGCTTGAATCTTGCACAAAGATAGAACTCAAAATTTGCATAAGTGTATAGGCACTTCTTGATCCTAAGACATAACCCATGGACACAGACAATAGGGTGGTGAAGGCCAGGGGTGGGGGGCAGGGTGGGCCAGAAGGGGTCAATGGGGGAATAGAGGGGACATATGTAATTCTTTCAACAATAAAGATTTTTTTAAAAAAGAATGGGGTTATAGAGAGAAGCTCCCAATTAGGGGTCCATTTAGAATCTCCTAATTATGTCATTAGGAGAAAATATATTTAAGGCATTCAACATCAAAATTCTTTTTAATTACTGCAGAATATTGAGTCAATTCTTGTTTAAGTTTCCATTCTGGAGTGAATTCTTCCTGGGTGGGGTGGGAGTGTTAAGCAAGTGTATCAACTTTGGGTGAAGCAATACAAGAGCCAAGGTAGCAGATTCCCACAGCAGAAAATACAATTTTCAGAAAAATAGTTTCATTGACTAAAACAGGTGGGTTTTTTTTTTCATACTCCATTCACCACGATCATAAAATATGTAAGCATTATTTGAAATTAAGAAAAAAAGTAAAAGGGAAATGTAACAAGCCATCATGGGAAAGAGAGGCCTTCTAAAAATTTAAGGGAGGTGAAAACACAAACTAGAGTGATTTGGTCATTAAGCATAACCAAATAAGCTCTTAATATCTTGGTTATTTGAATTATTTAATATAAAGGAAAAAGATGACCTTTGTTTTAATATCACCCACTGTTAATGCCCTACTTAGTTATTTCCAGGAAAAGCAAAATAAGTTCCCATTAGATCTAGGATATATTAAAGGACAGGTTTGTCAAATATTTGTATAATCTTCCACGTACAAAGCAGTCATTTTACAATGATTGCTTATTTTTTTGGTTACAACATATTAATTTCTTTAAATACTAATTCCTTAACAGTGACTACTAGCACAACCAATGTGAAAGCAGTTAAATATTAAAATTAAGTATATTTTTATTACTTACATTATTTCTAGGGAGTAGAATGAAATTATGGACATTGGTCTCAGAGAAGACTTATGAATTTGATTCCAAGGGCAAGGGAAGTAAAGGCAAAACTAAATAAATGGAACTATATCAAACTAAAAAGCTTCCGCACAGCAAAAGAAACTGTCACTCAAACAAAAAGGCTAATTATCTGCATGGGAGAAGATAATTTGCAAACAAGAGCTCCAACAAGGAGCTAATATCCAAAATATATACAGAACTCACATGACGCAACGAAAAATGAACAATCCATCCAATTAAAAAATGAGTGGGAGGCCTGAACAGATACTTCTCCCAAGAAGACATACAAATAGCCAACAGATATATATAAAAACATACTCAACTTCACTAGCTATTAAGGAAATGCAAGTCAACACTGCAATGCGATCCCCCCTCACATCTGTTAGAATGGCGATAATCAACTAGACAAGTAATAACCAGTGTGGCAGAGATTGTGGAGAAAAGCACCTTCAGGCACTGCTGGTGGGAATGTGAACTGGCACAGCCACTGTGGAAAACAGCATGGAGGGTCCTCAAAAAATTAAGAATAGCGTTTCCTATGACCCAGTAACCCCTCTTCTGAGTATCTACCTGAAAATTTTGAAAAGACATTTATTCGTAAAGATATATGGACCCCTATGTTAACTGCAGCATTTTTCACTGTCACCAAGACATGGAAACAACTCAAGAGTCCTCTGATAGATGATTGGATAAAGAAGATGTGGTATATACATGAGAGCTATTAAATGAAAAATGAAATATATTGTAATAAACACTGCCTTTATAATTATATTTAAAGTGTGTATACATTTTGGGGGGATACTCTGTTTATACAATGGAAAACTTCTCAGGTATAAGGAAAGATGAAATATTGCCATTTGTGGCAATATGGCTGGACCTTAAGAATAACATGCTAAGTGAAATAAATCAGGAAAATTTAAGAATCATATGATGTCACTCATACATCGTATATAAAACTGAAAGTAAGAAATGAACAAACAAGAAAAACAAACACTGATAAACACAGACAATAGTATGGTGGTTCCCAGAGGGAAGGGGGAAAGAGGGTAGCAAAAGGGGCCAAATATATAATGATGGAAGATAATTTGACTTTGGGTGGTGGGCACACAATGCAATATATACAGATCATGCATCATAGAAATATACACTTGAAACCTATATACACTTATTAACCAATGTCACCCCAATAAATCTAATTTAAAAAATAAAATTCAGCCCTAACCGGTTTGGCTCAGTGGATGGAGCGTCTGCCTGCGGACTGAAGGGTCCCAGGTTCGATTCCAGTCAAGGGCATGTACCTTGGTTGCGGGCACATCCCCAGTGGGAGGTGTACAGGAAGCAGCTGATCGGTGTTTCTCTCTCATTGATGTTTCTAACTCTCTAACCTTCTCCCTTCCTCTCTGTAAAAAATCAATAAAATATATTTTTTTAAAAAATAAAAAATAAAATTCAAATGTAAAAATAACAGAACACAAAAACAAGTCACTCATAAAAAATAAAAGTGAGAAATATTTTACTTACCAAATATTAAGGTATACAGGTAGTCTTTCACAATGGTGCAAGACCACAAAACACACACACACACACACACACACACACACACACGACCATGCAGACCAAAACCATTCAGAACAGTCTAAATAAGTAAAATCAGTGGGAAAAATTACTATTGTTCCAGAACCTTTCATTTTTTCTTAAAATATTAAATTCAGCAAAATTAATATTTAATACACTATAATGTAAAACATTAGATATATTGATAAAGTGTTCTATTTATTTGTAAAAAAAAATTATCAAGAGTAATTTGAGTGTTGTTTGCCTTCTCTTCCTATGAGATAACATGATATAGAGTGGACACCTTTTCTATGAAGATTCTTATTCTCCTTTCTAAGTTTGGAACAGCTTCTAACATTTTTATCCTTTGCAGTTTCACTGTTGTGAACCACCCCTCCGAGATCCTTTTATATGAACATTTGGCTGGCATTACCTCCTCTGGAAATACTCATCTATTCATCAAAAACCACCTCTTCCATTTACACTGATAAATTCACCTTCACTAAGTTCCTCTGGTTGTACATCTGGAGTCTCTCCCACAGCAGCAATGTCAGCATTCTCCTGGTCGGTTATTTCTTCTATAACTCTATTTACATTTGCTTCACTTCCAGCATTACCGCTTTTCATTTCCTAGCTGCACTTTCATTTTCGTGGAATCATTCCTTCTTTTGATTCTCATGTTTTCATACAATGTATCAGTGGGACACTAGGCGACGAGACAATTACATGCTGTGCTGTCTGTGTGTGAACTGAATAACAAATGCAGTGACCAATCACCAACAGATTTGGGAAAAAGTGATGTGATTGATTTCTGATCCTGATGTAAACCTTTATTTAGTGGTAAGTGAAATGAAAAACTAGCAGGAAAGCCCTAGCCTGTCTGGCTCAGTGGACAGAGCGTCAGCCTGAGGATTGAAGGGTCCAGGGTTCAATCCCAGTTAAGGGCGTGTACCTTGTCAATATACAATTACTCACAATTTACCCAGGTAGCTAGTTATATTTTGATTTGTGTTGCTGGAGGACTAGTGTTATTTTACTACCAGTAAACCCCGTGGTAACTGAAACTCAAACATTGGGTTTGATTTGAACACAAATCAAACCTGGGACCCCTCAGTCCGCAGGCCGACGCTCTATCCACTGAGCCAAACCTTCTAGGGCAATAAAAATATATTTTTTAGCCCTAACCGGTTTGGCTCAATGGATAGAGCATCGGCCTGCGGACTCAAGGGTCCCAGGTTCGATTCCGGTCAAGGGCATGTACCTTAGTTGCGGGCACATCCCCAGTAGGGGGTGTGCAGGAGGCAGCTGATCGATGTTTCTCTCTCATCTATGTTTCTAACTCTCTCTCCCTCTCCCTTCCTCTCTGTAAAAAATCAATAAAATATATTTTAAATATATATATATGTATATATTAAAAAAGAAGAAAAAGTCAGTAAACTAGTAGAAAAATTGGCATTTTCTGAGGATAAGATTTGAATACCCAATAACCAAATAAAAAAGGGCTCAAATCTCCATAACATTTAGATTAATCACATACCACATGATACCTAGATATTTTTAAGAATTTCAAGTGAAAGATTGATTTTTAGTGAATATGTGGTGTAATGGAAATACACATAGTGTTTTTTGTTGTATAAATTTATACACTGGAAAACTTCTTCCATTCTCCATCATCTGCTAAAGCTGAAAATGTGTGCCACCCGTTAAAGAGAAATTCCTTTGTTATTAAGAATGGGAAACACAAAATTCAGAAGAATGGTTACTTCTGAAGCTGGAGATAACGAGTGAGGTAAATGATATTTTGAAGTTAAGAGAAACAATCTGTTTCATAAACTGGTTAGTGGATACAGGTGGCACTAACTGTGCAAGGCACAATGATTTCCCCCAAATTCCCACCTTCTAATCCCAGGAACCTGTGAATATTTTATGTAACATGATAATATGGGCTTCTCAGACATAATTGAGGTTAAGGGTTTTAAAATAGGGAGATTATACTGTATGATCTCAAAGAACCAAATCTAATGACAGAAGCCCTCAAGAGCAGGTAATTTATTTTTTTTCAGTGGGAGATAAACAGATGTTGCAGGAGGGAACTCAAAATGTGGGTGGGCCCCCACCTGCCTTTGCTGGAGGGGCCACATGGAAAGCAAGGGAAGAGAGGCAGACAGCCTCCAGGAGCAGAGGGAGGGCCTTGGCTGACAGCCTGCAAGAAAAGGGAGACCTTTGCCCTGCATCTGCAAGGAACTGAAATTGGCCATTCAACTGAATGAGATGGGCGGCGAATTCATTCCCAGAGCCTCCAGAAAGGAGGAACACAGTTCAGCCAATGCCATGATTTTGACCTTGTGAAATTTTAAGCAGTGGAATCAACAGAGATATGCTGTAATAACACTTCTGACCTGCAGAACTATGAGATGATCGATGGGTGTTATTTTAAGCCATTAAATGTACGCTAATTTGTTAAGGCTGCAATGAAAAACAAATACATTAGCATTTTATGTTACACATATATTTAAACAATTATGATATTGTGGTCACTGTTTTATAAAACAAACAAAAAACATCAAAAAATGTACTAAAACCCAAATTTGTAAAATGTTAAATTTTCTTCTATATGTTTGTGTCACTGCAAAAATTAGAATTCCAATTTTCTATTACAGAAATTTTAAAATAATGTTATATATTAATATTAGTGATAAGTCAACGTTTTTGCTCAAAGGAAATTCATAGCCTATGGCTACCAGAATTAAAAATCATTTGTAGCCTGCCAGTGTGGCTCAGTGGGTGAGTGACGGCCCATGAACCAGGGATCACAGTTGATTCCCAGTCAGGACACATGCCTGGGTTCTGGACTCAATCCCCAGTAGAGGGCAGGCAGGAGCTGTCGATTAATGATTCTCATCATTGATGTTTCGATCACTCTTTCCCTCTGCCTTCCTCTCTGAAATCAATAAAAACATAATTATTTCAAAAATCCTTTGCAGTATAGTAGTTAATTGAAGAAGGTTTTGAATAAACTAGTTTCAGGTTCTTGTCCACTTCATATTATTTTTGTACTATGTATGCTTTTGTTACAAAGGACAAAGTGGGTGTAATTGTAACATTTCTCAGTCTAACTTAAATGTACTTTGACTCAAGCAATGATAGTTATCCTTACCTACTAAATTTATTGACAATATATTTTTTCTATTTTGTATGGTTTTACTGTGTATACAATGTAAAAGTTTGTTAGGGGTGGACAAACAATGGCCCATGAGCCAAATTTGGCCTGCCACCTATTTTTATAAGTAAAATTTTATTGAAACACAAAATCTATTGATTTATTTATTGTGTATGGCTGCTTTCATGCTACAATAGACAAACAGTTGCAATAGAAACTACATGGGCCACGAATCCTAAATTATTTGCTATTTGTCTCTTTACATAAAAGTTTGCCAAGTCCTTATTTAAGGAAGCATATAAGTGATATTTTCATGGTGTAAAAGTCTACCAAAGACCAATTAGTTATTATCAATTATATAAAAAATAACACAACTGCCAAAACCGTTTCGGCTCAGTTTGTATTTCTTAATCCCCCTTCATCTTTTTCACCCTCCCACTCACTAATCCCCCTACATTCTTCTCCCTGGCAACCATCACTTTTTTTCTCTGTATCTATGAGTTTGTTTCTGTTTTGTTTTATTTTTTCATTTGTTTTTTAGATTTCACATATAAGTGAAATTTGTCTTTCTCTGTGTAACTTATTTCACTTATCATAATGCCATCTAGGTCCATCCATGTTATTGCAAATGGCAACATTTTACTCCTTTTATAGCTGAGTAATATTCCATTGTGTGTGTGTATCTATAAATATATATCACACATTCTTCACCCATTCATCTGTCAATGTTCATCTAGGTTGCTTCCATATCTTGGCTATCCTATATAATAAAAGAGTAATACGCGAATGGACCGAACGACTGGTCACTCTGATGTGCACTGACCATCAGGGGGCAGATGCTCAACACAGGAGCTGCCCCCTGGTGGTCAGTGCACTCCCACAGGGGGAGCACCACTCAGCCAGAAGCTGGGCTCATGGCTGATGAGCACAGTGGCGGTTGCGGGAGCCTCTCCTGCCTCCACGGCAGCACTAAGGATGTCCGACTGCTGGCTTAGGCCTGCTCCTGTCAGTCAGACATCCCCCCAGGACTCCCAGACTTCGAGAGGGCACAAGCCAGGCTGAGGGACCCCCTGCATGCATGAATTTCATGCACCGAGCCTCTAGCTGTAAATAATGTTGCAATGAACATGGAAGTGTATCTAAACTTTCAAATTAGTGTTCTTGATTTCTTCTGATAAATACCCAGAGTGGAATTCTGGGTCATAGGATAGTTCTATTTTTTTAAATATATTTTTATTAATTTCAGAGAGGAAGGGAGAGGGAGAGAGAGATAGAAACATAAATTATGAGAGAAAATCACTGATGGGCTGTCTTCTGCAAACCCCACACTGGGAGGAAGCCTGCAGCCCAGGCATGTGCCCTGACTGGGAATCAAACCTTGACCTCCTGGTTCATAGGTCAACACTCAATCACTGAGCCATGCTGGCCAGGCGGTAGTTCTAGTTTTAATTTTTTGAAGAATCTTTATACTGTTTTCCATAGTGACTGCACCAGTTTACAGAGTCATCAACAGTGCACTAGGGTTCCTTTTTCTCCATGTCCTCACCAACACTTATTCATTGCTGGCTTTTTTTTTTTTTTTTTTTTTTTTTTTTAGTTTATTTCTATTGATTTCAGAGAGGAAGGGAGAGGGAGAGATAGAAACATCAATGATGAGAGAGAATCATTGATTGGCTGCCTCCTGCATGCCTCCTACTTGAGATTAAGCCTGAAACCCAGGCATGTGCCCTGATCAGTAATCGAACCCCGACTCCCTGGTTTGTAGGTTGATGCTCAACCACTGAGCCAAATGGGTCAGGGCATTGCTGTCTTTTTTATAATAGCCATTCTAAAGGTGTGAGGTGGTACCTCAATTTGGCTTTGATTTGCATTTCCCTGATGATTAGTGATGATGAGCATCTTTTCATGTGTCTGTTGGCTATCTCTACATCCACTTTGAAAAATACATAATTATAAAATATGTCCAGAGATTTTTTTAAAGCTCTTTTAACTGAAAGAGACAGCCTGTCAAAGAAAGCATGTGGAATAAAGAATGTGGAAATTTATGTGTGAATATACAAGTACCTAGAAAGTATTCCATAAAGGTCAACATTCCCTAGAATTTCCTTTTTCTTTATATTTCCAGTCTTGTAAGAACACTCCCCCCACACACACACACTTTTTTTTTTTAAACAAATGACTGGCCCTTTGTTTCATTAATAGCTGTTTCAATTACAGATAAGGATGGCTAGTTTTTCTCCATAAAATAAACTTTAAAATGAAGCAATTAAAATTTTAAAAATATGTATGTTTACCCTTTAGGGTATGAAACAAAAAAGTAATTTTGTAGCATATTTTTGTTCATAGTGTTAGAATTTGAAATCATGAATTGATTTCTCTACAGTACAAAAAGAAAGTGAAGGTTGAAATTGAACCCTATTCTAAAAGAAGTATAATCAGATAAAGTTAATGTTCCAAACAAGATCTATATGTTCTATTTCTAATTTCCAATCTTCACAGAGCTTCTAAATCTTTTCTGACTCTTGGCATAGATTTCATCATCAATCTCCCTGGAAAGTGATTTAAAATGAATTCATTATGTGACTTATTTATATAATAGTTGAGCAAGGGAAGCCTCCAAGACTTAGTATGTAATAAGACTTATAGTATGCATAATTAGAATTTTATTTATACACTAGAGGCTCGATGCACGAAGATTCATGCAAGAATGGGCCTTCCTTCCCCTGGCTGCCAGCACCGCCTTTGCTCTGGCCAGAGCCTCCTTTCTGCCTTCACTCCAGCCTGGAGCCGCCTTTCTGCCTTCCCATGCTGCCCAGAGGCCCCCGGCCGCTAGGCACCTGTGTATGCAAATTAACCCGCCATCTTTGTTGTGTTAATTTGCATATTCTTGGTTGGCTGGTGGGTGTCGTGAAGGTACGGTCAATTTGCATCTTTCTCTTTTATTAATGTAGATTTTTTTTCAAGAGTCATCAGCATTTGGAGAAATGCACTTAAATAAAATATGTATTGCCCTAGCTAGCTTGGCTCAGTGAATAAAGCATCAGCATGCGGACTGAAGGGTCCCAGGTTCAATTCCGGCCAAGGGCACATGCCCAGGTTGTGGGCTCAATCCCCAGTAGGGGGCGTGCATGAGGCAGCCGATCAATGATTCTCTCTCATCAATTATTCTCTCTTATCATTGATGCTTCTATCTCTCTCTCCTTCTCCCTTCCTCTATGAAATCAATAAAGAAATATATAATAAATAAATAAATAAATAAATAAATAAAATATGTATTATGCCCATATGAGTTTTAATGTCTTTTCTCTGCTAAAAGTGAAAAAATATAAAAATATATATATATAGAATGATAGATTTTTCTTTCCTATAAAGGAACACTAAATTGTAATATGGTCTTTAAATATGTGTTTTTTTTTAACTCTCCACAGGAAAATCATATAAGAAGGGCATGGGCATATGTAAGCAGGGGTCTTGTCGGTGTAATCAAAATAGTGGTTTCTAAAGTTTGTGATGAAGGCAGAAATGGTTTGATGGGAGAAGAGGGAGAGTAGAACATTTTACTCTGGAAAACTTGAAAGTCAATTTTTTTTCCTTTTGTTCTTAAAACTGTGACTTAGTGTTTCATTCTTGCATGAGGTTAAAATAAGAGTATTTTCATAGTTAGGAACACAGTGTCTTTCCAAAAACAATATTATAAAGGGAGTAAACTAAGGAGGGAAGGACCAATAAAATTCTCTTATTTGTTCAATATGCAGTAAACACTTATCAAAATGCTAGGTACTGCCACTTCTTGGAATGGGTGTAGTGCACCATTTGCAACCTATGAGTCATCTGAAGCAAATAAGGCTGCATGTTCTCATAGCAGCTTAGCCATTCTGCCAAGCAGAAAATCTGGAATCAGCCCTGGTGGAGGACTTGTATTCACTGCTGGAGAAGCATTATAACTTCCCAGAAAAGGACAGTTGAATTGACAATTGTGCCTATGTGCCTGAGACAACTGGATCAAATAAGATAGTGAAATGGCTCTGATTCTAAATGTCTTCATCTGTAAAACAGGAAAACATTTTTTCTTTCAAGAAGATACTGTGAGCGTTTGGTTGTGAAGCTGTTGTAGCATCATGGCTAACTATGTGTACTATTAGACCTTGTTCTTCAAACTGAAAGAAAATGCACATGTGTTTTAAGTATTAACTAAGTCTAAAAATGTTTAGTAAGATTATACTTACACGGACAACAGGGGGGTGAGGGCATGAGCGGGGGGATAGGGGTTAACGTGGGGATAAGGACACATATGTAATATCTCAATCAATAAAAAATATATTTTAAAAAATAAATAAAAAGAAAAGATTATACTTGTTCAAAGAAAGTGCTAGGCATTGAGAATACAGAAATAACCCAGACATACTCTCTCCAGCAGATGGAGAGCACCTACATTATGAAATATGTCCAGTATGTAGACGTGTGTACCAAGGCCTAAACTGTACAACCAAGAAAGGAGATCTGGCCCTGACCGGTTTGGCTCAGTGGATAGAGCGTCGGCCTGCGGACTCAAGGGTCCCAGGTTCGATTCTGGTCAAGGGCATGTACCTTGGCTGCGGCACATCCCCAGTAGGAGATGTGCAGGAGGCAGCTGATCGATGTTTCTAACTCTCTATCCCTCTCCCTTCCTCTCTGTAAAAAATCAATAAAATATATTTTTTTTAAAAAAAGAAAAGAAAGGAGATCTGGAGCTGGCTGTGCCTAGGTGGGTTCCAGGAAGAAAGGAGATCTGGAGCTGGCTGTGCCTAGGTGGGTTCCAGGAAGAGTTTTCACCAGGGCAAACACGTGCTGAGTCTCTGTAATTAATATCGTGTTACTACTTCTGAACGCCATCAGTAACTGCCCACGTGTTAGGGGAGGTGCTAGCTATCTACTAACAGTGAATGAAGAAGGTCAGGGTTTCCCCAAATATCATTCCTTGTTGAGTTACATAAACATTTCTGATCCTCCTCTGGAGAAAAATCACCTTTTTCATGAGAGTATACATTCAGAGATGCATTTAGCATTGTTAGAGTAGGGAGGTAGATAGATATGAGCTGAGCAGAGAAAGGGCAAAAGGACCCCTCCCCCCGCAAAAAAAAAAAATATATACTTAAATAAACAAGGGAAAGGGAGAAGAGAAAACGAAAACCGCCATCAAAGTTAGACAAACACTGAGAAAAGGAAATGCAATAAAAACGACTCCCAAACGGATAAAAGGACAAAATCTTACAAGACACCTGCAGACACACGAAATTCTAAGAAGCTCCCAGTTAAGCAGACCCAGGACATTCTGGGGAGCCCGCCCCCTACAGGACGAAGGGTGCAGGGAGCGTAGGACAAAGCGTGGGAAGGGCAAGAATGACACAAAAGCCAGAACCTAGAGTAGACCTAGACCCATTCGGGCCACCCCAGAGTCCCTCGGAGGCACTTCCGCTTGAATGAAGCTCTGGCACTTGCAATTTCTTGTCTCTCGTGTTGAAATCTTTCCTCTGGGAGACAAGGACCTGGCCTTGCTGATCCCCAGCGCCAGACACCAGGAAGCTAATGAAGCTAAAGTTTCACAGCGAATCATGGAATAGGTCCCTTAAAAGGGCTTTCGGAATGTATTTGCTTTGCTTTTTAGAATACTCGTGTAAACTTTGTAAAATTAACAGGGTGTTGTATTACTCTGTCCCTGCACCTCCACGAGACTTAGTTCACTAGCATGCGCGTATATGCAGGTATTTTTGTTATAAATGCGTAGAGAAGGGGAGTAGGGAGTACATTTAACGAAACTTTCATGAGGGATGTTCAAACAGTTATGGTCCTGTCCACTCATAAGTATTAGGAGGACCCTTCGTTTGGAAGTGGCTTCTAGGAGTCAGGATAAGTTAGTTGCAGATATATTTATTCATAAACTTTCTAATTCATTGAAGAGTTATTTGTTGAGTACCTATGATAGGTCAGAAACTGTGCTAGGAACCAGGAATACAATAATAAATGAAATGTAACCCTGCACTGACATTTCTTGCTTTATTTTTTATAACAGTATCTTCACTCACTCTGCTCTAAATTTATGAAACTTCCTTCCTATTCTCATTCTAGTGGCACTGGTGCTTTCTTGGTATCATGGCCTCCGTATAGGCACAGAGGAAGTGTTCACTACTTGAGTGTAGTCTATAGCAGGCAGCAATGGAAGTATGTAGATGTGGAGAATAAAAGATCTTTCAAAGAATTATCTCTACAGTATATCTAAAGAAAATATTTCAAATTATCTTCATAAAATGAGGTGATCAAGGAGTAGTCACACAAATAATATATAGGGGGAAATATTATCGAGGTGTCAGAGAGTAAATTATAAAGAGTATAATGGCATTTTCTCTGGATTTTATATTCTTGGTAATTCCCAGTTTTATTTTTTTTCATTTTTTTATTTTACTTTTCTCTTTATTGATTAAGGTATTACATATGTGTCCTTATCCCTCCATTGCCCCCCCACCCCACCCCCCTCACTCATGCCCTCACCCCCCTGGTGTCTCTGTCCATTGGTGAGGCTTATATGTATGCATACAAGTCCTTTGGTTGATCTCTCTCCCTTACCCCCACCCTCCCCTACCTTCCCTCTGAGGTAGGATGGTATGACCGATGCTTCTCTGTCTCTGGATCTGTTTTTGTTCATCAGTTTATGTTGTTCATTATATTCCACAAATGAGTGAGATCATGTGATATTTATCTTTCTCTGACTGGCTTATGTTGCTTAGCATAATGCTCTCCAGTTCCATCCATGCTGGGTAATTCCCAGTTTTATTAGCTTTATTGTAATTTTCCTCATTCTAAATAAATATCAATGTGCATATCCAACAATATTTACCATATGTATCCTTTATTTATATTGCATAAGCTTCAAGGCCCACAAAACCTGGATCTACCTGTGGCTATATTAATGTAGGATTGCATTGTTTAAATGGTATTTTACATACAGTTTCTAAACTATTGCTTTTTCAAATGCATTTTGTACACCTGCATTTTGCATCTGAATATAAAATTAAGGTTCAGATATTTAAAGACATTTATCCCTTAGGGTCATTCAAAGGAACTGATTGTCTTGCCACTCTAAGCCCATGTACAAAAATTTTCCCTATTCATACTATGAAAAAGGCCAAACCAGTTTACTAAGTCTTGCAGAGCTGGGCTATTTATTTTTCAAACACATTTTTCAAATGATGAAAATGTTTTTGTATGGTATTACCTTGACTTTCCAACATATTTCTGAGAGAGTGCAAAATGGACCTATTATAGCATGTTTAATGACTTGCCTAATGTCATGGATATGCTTAATTTTGACTAGAATCTTAGTGTACTTTAAAAAAACAAAAACAAACTCATACAGAATTCTTTCACAAGCTAATCATATGCTCCTTGAGAAAAAAAAAAAAAGGACAATGTACACTCAATGAATTTGCCAGTATGCAATTAGAATTTACCAACAAAAGTGCAGTTGTTTTTATCATAATTTGACACTGTATCTTTGTATTTCTAAAGTAAGATTTCAATGTTTTTTAATCACAAAGGGTGGGAGTGAGGATTAAGGCAGTGAATGAGAAAATCAGAAAGCTCATTGTACATTCAAGAATACTGTATTTCTGACCTCGCCAATTTGGCTCAGTGGATAGAGAGTCAGCCTGCTGACTGAAGGGTCCAGGTTTGATTCTGGTCAAGGGCACATGCCCGGGTTTGCAGGCTCGATCCCCAGGAGAAGGCGTGCAGGAGGCAGCAGTTCAATGATTCTCTCTCATGATGTTTCAATCTCTCCCCTTTCTTCCTCTCTGAAATAACAAAAAAATATATATATTTAAAACAAACAAAAAAAAACCCAGCTTTTATTTAAAAAAAAAAAGTATTTCCTAGACAAGTTTCTATGAGCAACATGTTCTAGTAAGCTCTAAAGTAAAATTTGCATTTATGTAAACGTAGGATAGAGGAAAAAGTGATATTCATAAGTAAATCCAGGTTTAAAAAGGAGAAACTTTTCCTCCCCTAATGTTTTCTGAAAAGTATACTGCTATTTACAGACTAACCTGGGAATTTTTATTCAAGCAGCTTGCATTAACTAGCCACCATCAGTGTAATAAGAGTCGCTTTTACCTGAGGTGTGTGTTACAAAGCTGGCTCACATCTCTCTCTCTCCCAATTTTTTTTTGGGAGGCAACCAAAATTTTTGGTGGCCTTGTCTCGGCAAGGCTTACTTTCAAGTGTCTGAATAAAAGAAATGAAAACTCCAGGAGTAACGTTTTAATGTCTTTAATCATAGGGAGGAGAGATGCTAATTTAAAGTGTTTTCTTAACACCCCCACTAGAGTGGAGAAGACCTCGTTAGGGGAGGTAGGGGCTGGAACAAGGGGGGTAGACTGGGGTGGGTTGCGGGGGTGGTATCTGTAATACTATCAGCAATTTAAAAAAACAAAACTTTTTTTTTTAAGTATTATTTCCTAGACAAGGTTTTTATGGGCAGCTTGTTCCAGTAAAATTTGCATATTATGTAAATAATGCTGACGGGAAAATGATAATCCAAGAATAAAAAGGGCGAACTTAAAATTTTCTTCCATTTATTTCCTGAAAATTGGACTGTTATTTACAGAGAAACCTGAAAGTTTTTATTCAAGCACTGAATTTTGGTATCAAGTAACCACCATCACACTGTAATAGGAGTTGCTTTTACCCGAGGGGTGAATTACAAATATTGCTCTATGTTTCTCTCTCTCCCAATTTTTTTTTTGGGAGGCAACCAAAATTTTTGGTGGCCTTGTTTCGGCAAGGCTTACTTTTAAGTGTCCAAAAAAAGACCAGTGAGAACATTGGAGTAATGTCGCTTTAACGTTTTTAGTTACAGGAACCAGAATGTTTAGTTTTCTAACACCAACCCTAGAGTGCAGAATATTTCGTTAGGGTAGGGGCTGGAAGAAGCGGGGTAGAACTGGGAGGTAGCTGTAATACTATCAGCAATTTAAAAAAAAAGACAAACTTTTTTTAAAAGAATTATTTTCTAGACAACGTTTCTATGGGCGGCTTGTTCTAGTAAAATTTGCATATTATGTAAATAATGCTGACGGGAAAATGATAATCCAAGATTAAAAAGGACAAAATTAAAGTTTTCTTCCATTAATTTCCTGAAAATTGGACTGGTACTTACAGAGTAACCTGGAAGCTTTTATTCAAGCACTGAATTTTGGTATCAAGTAACCACTATTACAGTGTAATAGGAGTTGCTTTTACCCGAGTGGTGAATTACAAAGACTCGTTATGTTTCTCTCTCTCCCAATTTTTTTTTTGGGAGGCAACCAAATTTTTGGTGGCCTTGCTTCGGCAAGGCTTATTTCCTACTGTCTAAAGGAAAGAATTGAAAATCCTTGGAATAATGTTGTTACGGTGTTAATGTTTTTAGTCGAAAAACACGGAAGTGTTCGTTTAGTTTTTTGACACCGGCACTTGGCACCTAAGTTGCGTAAAACCTCGTTAGGGGAAAAAGCGGGGTAGAACAGAGGGGTATCTGTAATACTATCAGCAATTAAAAAAAATAAAACCAAAGAATTTGTATGCATGCATATAAATATAAGCGATGGATGTGGACAGCAGCGAGTGAGGGTGGGGGTGGGGTGAGGGCAGGATTGGGGAGACGAGAGGACATTGGGAGGATAAGGACACATTTGTAATATCTTAATAAATAAAGGGAAAATAAATTTAAAAAAGAATTATTTCCTAGACAAGGTTTTTGTGGGCAGCTTATTCTAGTAAAATCCAAGGTAAGATTTGCATATTATGTAAATGAGGCTGACGGGAAAACGACAATCCGAGGTTAAAAAGGACAAATTTAAAGGTTTTCTTCCATTTTTTTCCTGAAAATTGGACTGCTATTTAGAGATAAACCTGGAAGGTTTTATTCCAGCGCTGAATTTTGGTATCAAGTAATCACCATCACAGTGTAATAGGAGTTGCTTTTACCCGAGTGTTGAATTACGAAGTGGCTCTGTATCTCTCTCTCTTCCTCCCAATTTTTTTTGGGAGGCAGCTGAAAATTTTTGGTTGGCCTTGTTTCGGCAGGGCTTTCGTATTTTGTTTAAAAAAAAGAATTGGGAAGCTTGGTTTTAGATTAAGAAGCTCAAGTAAGGGAAAATCAGCAGTAACTAAAAACTGCATGTTTCGCGGGCTGTGCAGTCAGAGGGCTGGCTAGCGGAGTGGGGGAAGGGGGGAAGGGAGGGAGGAAATGGCAGACATCTGTAATACTATCGACAGTAAGAAATATTTTTTGAAAAGAAAAAAATTTTTGAAAAAGCCTTCTAGACACCATTTTATGAGCAATGTGCTCTAGTAAAACCCAAAGTAGAATTTGCATAGCATGTGAACGCAAAGGCTGATGGGAAAATGATATTCAAGAGGAAGTCCAAGATTAAAAGACAAACTTAAGTTTTCTTCCACTTACATTTGCTGAAAATTAGCTATTTACAGAGTAACCTGGGAAATTTTATTCAAACACTGGACCTTGGCAATGTCAATGAAAAGGGGGTTGCTTTTACCCGAGGTGGGCGGCACGCAGTTCTTCAGCATCTCTCTCTCTTCCTCCCAGTTTTTTTTGGGAGGCAGCTGAAATTTTTGGTGGCCTTGCTTAGGTGAGGCTTGTGAATGTTGTTTCAAAACAAAAGAATGAAGGCGCTCTAGTGCCTAACAGGAAGTGGGAACTTAAAACTCTCACCGCGTGTTCCAGGACACTCCCTAAGGAATGACGGAACAAGGTTGCACACTTACAAAGCGAACGGACACCTGGGAAAGGGGTGAGGGGCGCTGTGAAAGGGAGTAAGAGGAGTGCAGAGGGGAAAGGTGAGCAGGAGCAGGAGCTCGGAGGAGGGGGTTCGGGCGGGAGGATTGGGAGAGATCTATAACACTATCAACAATAAAAAGTATCTAGCTGGTTTGACTCAGTGGACAGAGCTTGGCCTGGGCCCTGGGGTGTCTGGGAGGCAGCGGATCGATGATTCTCTCTCATCATTGATGTTTCAATCCCTCTCTCCCTCCCTCTCCCTTCCTCTCTGAAATCAATAAAAACACTTTATTTAAAAAAAAAAATACTGCCCTGACTGGTTTGGCTCAGTGGATAGAGCGTCGGCCTGCGGACTGAAAGGTCCCAGGTTCGATTCCGGTCAAGGGCATGTACCTGGGTTGCGTGCACATCCCCAGTAGGAGGTGTGCCAGAGGCAGCTGATCGATGTTTCTCTCTCATCGATGTTTCTAACTCTCTATGCCTCTCCCTTCCTCTCTGTAAAAAATCAATAAAATATATTTAAATATATATATACATACTTCCTAGACAAGATTTCATGGTCAACTTCTAGTAAAACCAATGTAAAATTTGCATAGTATGTACATGAATGGTGAGGAAATCCCAGTTTAAAAAGGACAAACTTAAATGTCCTCCCACTTATATTTCTGAAGATTAGACAGCTATTTACAGAGTAACCGTAAATTTTTATCCAAGCACAACCGTGGCATGACATAGCCACCGTCAGCGTGAGAGGGGTTGCTTTTATCCGAGGAGAGTGTTACACAGCCAGCGGGCCTCTCTCTCTCCCAGTTTTTTTATTGGGTGTGATCAACATTTTTGGTGGCCTTGTTTCGGGAAGGCTTCTTTTGCTCAGAAAAAGGACTAAAAGGGTCTCAGTGCTAAGTTGTGAGGACCAGACCGGAAGTCGAAGTTACTGGTGTTAGTACAATAGTGAGTGATAACGAGGTTGAGGCTAACTTAGAACAGCTCTATCTTTTTAAAACGTGAAGACTGGGACAGAAAATAGCTTAACCACAAAAACACCCGGGCAAGGCTGTTGATGTAAATGCAAACGCTAGACGAGGAAATGACATTCAAGTGTGTACCGTGGAGGGGCACGGTTAAAAAACATCGTTGGCCTCCTGGTGCTGCCCACAGGCTGCGTCCTCACACCGACCGCACAGAACTAGGAGCAGAGTAAACCCTCCCACACACCGCAGCGCAGGCCCTCGGCCTGGTCTGTATTGTGAATGGGGAGACATTGGGGGAGAAAAAACACACATATTGTTGGTAAGTAACCACCAAATTCTTGTACTGAAACAGCTGGGTTACTCTGCACCTCGTTTCTCCCTTGACTTACCCACTGGCGTCAAGTAAACACCGGGGCACCCACCGCGCAGCTTAAAACCAAGTGTCAGGACTTAAAGCCCCCGGTGCCCTTTCCCAGTTACACACGCGGAACTTCCCTCCGAAGGGAGGGAACGCCGTCCTGAATCTTGTATTAGTAACTTTCCTAGTTGTTTTTATTTTTCACTTTCAGTTTAACAGCAAAGGAACAAGTCAAACTCAGACGTATAAACACACAAAACATAAAAACGCAAGCCTGATCCAGACGGCGGTTGGATCCCAGGCAGCCGAGTCCCCGCTCCGGCCCCTCCCGTTGAGGCGCGGCACCGTGTGAAGACGAAGACACTTCCGGGATCGAAAGCAAGGGGACTCGCCTTATTTACATACCCACAGTGCACCGCACCAAATCCAAGTTTCTAACGAAGAAACTTAACATTTTTTCCCGCTTATATCGTCTGAAAATTAGACTGCCATAACAGAGGAACCGGGCAACGTTTATCCGAGCGCTTATCTTGTCACAGATTAGACTCCGTCAGTGTAATGGGAGTTGCATTTGCTCGAGATGTGTGTTACAAACACTACTGATCTTCTCTCTGTCTCTCGCTCCCAATTTTTTGGGGGAGGCAACCAGATATTTGGTGGCCTTGTTTCGACAGGGCTGCTGTGTGTGTGGCATCTAAAAAAAAGATTAAGTTTAGCCAGTTTTCACTTTATAGCTTTCTGTTGCTTTAAAAGCCCCTGCTTCCAGTCAGTGTTGCTGTTGCAGAGAATCCCATGCTTGAGGGTGTTTTTTTTTCATCATCTCGCTCTTAGATTATAATAAGAGGGGGTTTTACACTCTTAGCCAATTAGGTTCGGCAAAAGAAAAGGAATTGGACAGATAAGAGAAACTGGTGAAACAAAATTTGGCTCACCTACAGCAGTCTTTGAGAACAGAACTTTGAACCAATTCAACAACAACCAAAAAAAGATGGTTAAGTAAAGTCTGTGAAACCTTGAAAGAACCGCACCTCAATGCATGTTGCTCAGAAAGGATTTTCCTTCCTACCCTGTTTAAAATTTCTTCCTGCCTTTCCTCCACGGTGTGTTCTTCATGCCTCTGCTGTGGCATAGCTCTGCCCTGCTCTGCCCTGTGTCTCCTGCCATTTCAGCTGGCGCCTGGCAGCATTTGCTCAGTGGCAGGGAGGTGTGAGGAGGTGGGGGTACGAAGACGGGAAGAGCACCTGGGTTTCTTTCCTCCCTCTGTACCTTTGGCTGCATCTCTAGCAGTAGCTGTGTAAGTTATGTGGCTGTCATTTGTCTTTGTTGGGTCCTCTACACCAAGAATGCCATAGACTGGAGGGCCTCAGCAGTCAGTAGTTGTTGCTCACAGGTCTGAAGCACGGGCCCATCGAGGCACGGGCAGATGGGGGTCTGGTGAGAGCCTGCTTTCTGGTTCACTTCTTTCTCTTCTCTATTTTGAATGTTTGCTTGGCTTCTCAACTTTGTTCTAATATTCTAATTTCTTTTTTATTTTGCATCATAGTTGGAGATAGTTTCCTTTCACAATGAATTCGGTTTGTCTTTGGAAAGCCGTCCAAAATAATCGTAGATGTCAGAATAAAATATAATTAGTTTTGCATTCATTTGGCACGTTTGGTTATGATGGTAGAGGTAAATGGGAATAAACATCTTACCTCAGTTGAACCTTTCAGTGTCTGTATTGTTTTGTTGGTTCCTTTTTCATTCAGCTAGTCCTTCAATTTATTTTTTAGTTCTCATGTAATAAAATGTGTGTATTCACTTTTTTCTCATATTGAAATTTATATTTAAAATAAAATAATCAGCAACCATAGGGATAATGTAGCTGGCATTTTTAATTTTATTTATTTTAAATTACCAGACTCATCATATAACTGCAATATTTTCACTCAAAAATATTTAAAATCATAAAATTATTTTAAAAACCAATTTACGGTTAATCTTTCAATAAAGACACTTCAAATTTTTCATTTTTGCCGAAACCGGTTTGGCTCAGTGGATAGAGCGTTGGCCTGAGGACTCAAGGGTCCCGGGTTCGATTCCGGTCAAGGGCATGTACCTGGGTTGCGAGCACATCCCCAGTGGGAGATGTGCAGGAGACAGCTGATCGATGTTTCTCTCTCATCGATGTTTCTAACTCTCTATCTCTCTCCCTTCCTCTCTGTAAAAGATCAATAAAATATATTTAAAAAAATTTTTTTTCACTTTTTCTGTTGTCTATTTCTAATAAACTAAAAATGTGCAGATTACATTCAGGTGTTCTAATGTTTTATAGAAGAATAGCATCCATGTGGCTATTTATTTTGAGCCACTGATCACACTAAGGCAATTTACAGATGATATATTCTAATTTTCTGCAACTAGTTTAATAAATAACAACAATACTGGAGTTAATAGTGCTATATATATACTCACTGGATACCTAAACTGCTTATAAACACATACCAGAAAGTAACTAATTAATGCCATTTGTTGATAATGATTTTAATTGCATGTAATAATATACCAAAGTGAATTGCAATATTCATTGTTAACCTTCATTTAATATTGTGTATGTTTACTCTGAAACTTGCCTTAAAGTGGGTTTCTTCTACAATGAAGGCATTCCACTCTCACACCTTAAATACATGATGCTAGCCGGAACTGGTTTGGCTCAGTGGATAGAGCGTCGGCCTGCAGACTGAAAGGTCCTTGGTTCGATTCCGGTCAAGGGCATGTACCTTGGTTGCAGGCACATCCCCAGTGTTTCTAACTCTCTATCCCTCTCCCTTCCTCCCAGTAAAAAAATCAATGAAATATATTTTTTTTAAAAAAAGATATGCTAAACCTGTGTCCTGTTGTATACACATATTATTTTGTTTTGTTTGAAAAGCATTGTAGGTCACTGTTTGAGGAGCCAGTTGACGTTGGAAGCATCCCTCAACAAAGGTTCCACACATCCAGCGCCGGCAGTCCTGGCTTAGCCTCTCCTCTCCTCCAGCCCATTCCCGCTGATGAGCACCACCTGTGGTCCTGATCCGCAGCAGCAGGCGATGGCTTCCCTTGGATGCTTCCCATTTTAGTAATTATTCCCAAGATAGGCTATTAGATATGCTGTGAACATCTCAGCTGTAAACTTGAAAAAATTAATTCTAATATTTCCTTTGAAATTCATTTGTACCAGGGTGACAGCATACATTAATGTAATTCTCTTTAAAAAAGAAAAGAAAAGAAGGCATAGGCTTATTTTTGGAAAAGTAGTAAAAGTATTTTAGCTGAAACCGGTTTGGCTCAGTGGATAGAGCGTCGGCCTGCGGACTGAAAGGTCCCAGGTTCGATTCCGGTCAAGGGCATGTACCTGGGTTGCGGGCACATCCCCAGTAGGGAGATGTGCAGGAGGCAGCTGGTCGATGTTTCTCTCTCATTGATGTTTCTAACTCTCTATCCCTCTCCCTTCCTCTCTGTAAAAATCAATAAAAAATACATTGGGAAAAAAAAAAAGAATAGAGCCACAGTTGTTTAATGGTTATTCACCTGACTAACTATACATAAGAGGTTTTCTTACAGACCCTGGGAAACTGGCCGTTCCTGCAAAAAGAAAAACAGAGCTGTAAAAAGATAAAGAGACACCTTGGGGCCCAGGTGGGTCCATTGCTCAGTAAAGAAAATACATTATGAGAACAAAGGACAGATAGCTTTGATTTGATTGCTGTGCTGGACCCTGACCCTCTCTGGGAGTTTGCCTCAGGAATGCTGACCATTCTCAGGTGCCAGGAACTGGCAGAGCTGGGGGTTCTTTTGTTTGTTTGTTAGTTTTTAAAATATATTTTTATTGATTTCAGAGAGGAAGGGAGAGGGAGAAAGAGATAGAAACATTGATGATGAGAGAGAATCATCAATCAGCTGCCTCCAGAATGTCCCCTACTGGGGATCGAGTCTACTACCAGGGCATATGCCCTGACCGGAAATGGAACCAGTGACCTCCTGGTTCCTGGGTCCACACTCAACCGCTGAGCTACACTGGGCTGGGCCTGGAGGAGCTGTTTTTAACACCATTGAAGTTTACCTACCTTGTTATAGGACTTCAAGATCTTGGAAGGAGACACGCGGACCACAGACCCTGCAGCCATTCTCCCTTGCATACAGCCTCTCTTCCTTATTCCTATACACTCAGCCGCCTAGTGGGAGGTGGGGGGGCAGATTTTCGTGGATGGCCTGCTGCTCTCCCATATGCTGGCATTATTAGAATAAACGCTCATATATGACAACCCTGTCTCTGCTTAATTGGCTCAAGTAGTGACAGGCAGCCCGGACCCATCAGTTGTCTGATTTCAGTTCAAAGTGTATCATCTTTAATGTTACAAAGTTTGCAAACAGACAGTATTTACATGCAATTATATATTGCATTTTAAAAAATGAATTTATAATTTTATGAAAGAATATTCAAAGCAACCACTTTAAATTCTTGTGAATTTAGCATGTATTTAAATTCGGTTAACACACACCCTAAACTTCTCAACCACTGATGAGAGGACTGAATAAAGACTCAAAATATTTGAACAATACTGGAAGTTCATACGCTAATTCTATAAATTAATTTGTGCAAGTGATCCAAATAAGATCTTTTAAAGCATTGCTTTGTTTAGTCTTACAATGAAATAAATATAGACATTAACGATGTTGTAAAAAGTTATGATACACATGTCAAAAGCAAAATTGTTGCTTAAGTAATAAATTCAGCAGAATTTTTTTTTCTTCTAAGTGCCTATAATAGGTCTGAATGAAGTAGTCATCCCTTCTAGCTTCAGAGAAAAAAGTGTACATAATGGTATACCTTTTAGAAAAGCCAGTGCAAATATTAGTGCAGCAAATTACAATGTAAGGAAATCAGTCTAAATTCTCTAACTTTGGAGAAAATTTTTTACTTTTCAAAGAAGACTTGTTAGAAATAACTTTTGCTAGATCCGTTTTTTAAAAAATTCATAATATCTGCTTTTATTGCTGCTGTAAGGGGAAAAGACATTTTACTCTTAAAAAAAATTATCTTTACTGTGTAAAGTGTTACAGATGTCTCCCTCTTTCCCCCCACTGGCCCGTTCCCGCTGTCCCCCCACCAGCCTTTCACCACACTATTGTCTGGGGCCATGGGTTATGCAGAGATGATATAAATTCTTTGGCTAATCTTTTCCCATTACCCCTCCGCCCCCTCCCCTCCTCCCCGCACCACCACCCTCTGAGAGACATTTTTCTCCATTGAATCCTGCAGATTCCTTTACTAGTAGCCAGAAAAGTCTGCCTGTTAGTAGGAAGTCAGACCCGAGCGGCTGGGGCGGGCCTGCCCCCCGGGTCCTGGCAGGGGTGGGACCAGCGTGGCGCTCAGACCGCCTCTCTATGGGCGGCCCAGCCCAGCAGGCAGGTGGGAGCCAGCCGGCTCTCGGGGCCAGCGCAGAGGAAAACGTGGCCTCAAGGCCCATGCGCCCTTCCTAGGGCCCTGGGCTAATTATAATAAAATTTGCATCTTGGTTGTGACCCTGCCCCCCATGGATATATATATATATATATATATATATATATATATATATATATATATAATGAATAAGGGCCTGCCCAGAAGAAAGGTAGTTTGTCAATCTTCCCTGATGCAAATGAAAGCTCCACCCAGAAAATCCCTCTTTTAAACCCAAGAGGTGGGGGCCAAGCTCTCTTACCCGCGGGCTCTCCCTCCAAGTAGCGAGGCCAGGCCGTTCCTTTTCCCTTCCCTTCCCCACAGGCATGTGTCCCCCAAACTCTAGGGGACCCCATGAGACTTGCAACCAGGGGAGATGAGCAGCTGCAGCTCGCCCTGGGCTCCCCCCCTGAACCTGTCCCTAAGGCCCCCCTTTCTCTGGCTTCCCACTGAGCCTGGCCCGCTCCTCATTGTAATGTATCGTCAGTAAGCCCCGTGGTGCTTTACTTTTATTTTCATGGACCTTGAAATCTTTTCTGCGTCCACGAAAAGAACCGAGGTCCCAGCCGGTAAATCGGTAGCATGCATATCACGGCTAAGAATTGGAATCCTTTACTTAGTGCTGGGAGTGGGGGAGGGAGTAAAGGCTGAGGTCCTCTAAGCATATAATATGGAGGAGAAAATGAGGAAAATAATTTTTTTAACAAATGGGTTATGAGACTTGTATCTACTTTATTCACTGTTGTTTCTCAAGCGATATTTTTCTTCTTTTAGTTGAATTTATCGGGGTGCCATTGGTTTGCAAAATATATATTTTTAATGTCCATCTTAAGACCCTTTATCTTGTTTTTCTGATAATTTCAAGTATAGACTTAGTGTGACTTACTCATTTACTATCCAGACAAGTTATATTGTGAGGAATTTTCTAAGGCTCCAATTTATGGCACATTTTTAGAAGTACTGTTTTATATTAATCATTGTTTCCAGCATCACTAATATACATTATACAATTTTACCCCTAAGTTCATGCAAAGGTGACTTATCAATGTGAATAGATCCTGGATATCCATCTTGTAAAATTCAGAATCTTCCTTTAGGATGTGGTTGGAAAATTCAGGAGCATATTTGTTATTTGTTTGAATATACAAGCAGCATTCCTTACTAATGAGGGTAACTCACCCATTCCTTTGCTCTCAAAGGTAAACAAAGCTAGCCATAGTTTTAATAGAAATTATCACAGTTATAAGGAGGCGTAAGCCTATGTAGAAACAGGATTCTGCATTACTGACCTGTTATAAGACATTTACTATTTGATCTCAAATAGACTGCAATTCTATAAAAGGAGAGTGTTATTTGCCCAAAGTCAGGGCTTTATTACAAAGTCATGGGTATTGTTGGGCTTTTCTTTAGAGAAAGTTGGGAGTTGATACAAGATAGGAGTAAAATAGCATATGTATCAAGAGCCAGCCCAAACATAGGTAAGTCCATAAATGACATGTGTCATTGTTGTTATTTTAGATATATTTTTATTGATTTCAGAGAGGGAGAGAGAGCTAGAAACATCAATGATGAGAGAGAATCATTGATCGGCTGCCTCCTGCACACCCCTCACCGGGGATGGATCCCACAACCCGGGCATGTGCCCTTGACCGCAATCAGACTCGGGACCCTTCAGTCCGCAGGCCCACACTCCATCCACTGAGCCAAACCAGCTAGGGCAACCTGTGTCATTGTTCATCACCACACTTTCTTTTCTAAACCTGAAAGTCATACAGAAGAAAGGTGGTGGTGTAGTTTGTAAAGGTTGGATTTTCAGTACAGCCTCTGAAATGTCTGCATATCCTGAATCCCCCTTTGGCAGCACATCATATTTGACAGAGGACAATAATCCAAGGACTTTATTAAATGCTAAATAAAGGCAGGTTTATCACTTGCGTTTTGGCAGAGACACAAAGAAAGGCAGAGGAGTGAGAAAGCTGTATAATGGAAGAGAGGGACGGCTTCAGATATACCTTGCTTGGAGGCTGCTGACAGGAGGAAGCTGTGGGCAGGCTGCGTAGAAGCAGGGCATCCCATGTGATTGGTTAGGGGGTGCATATTCCGCTTTCTTCATTTGGTTCTAATTTGGAAGTGGATAAAGGGTTTTAAAAAGAGAGATAAGAGCAAAAATTAGGAAGTAATTTGCAAGTTATTAACAAGTCTGGGTCACGTGGGGCTGATTGTCCGACCTAGGGATTAAGGTTTGGCTTCCTGTTCTGGTTGCTAATCACAGTAGTTTGACTTCCAGGACTGCTTACTGCAGACAGGGGCTTAGCTTCCTAGCCTGGTTACTACACATTGTGGGTCAGAATTCTATTTTTATAGATGACCTGGTCATTGTCAAATTGTACATCCAGTTTCTCAATGTATTCGTCACTCTGCAAAGGATTTTATTTTTTATTTTTTTAAAATATATTTTATTGATTTTTTACAGAGAGGAAGGGAGAGAGATAGAGAGTTAGAAACATCGATGAGAGAGAAACATCAATCAGCTGCCACCTGCACATCTCCCACTGGGGATGTGCCCGCAACCCAGGTACATGCCCTTGACCGGAATCGAACCCGGGACCTCTCAGTCCGCAGGCCGATGCTCTATCCACTGAGCCAAACCGGTTTCGGCTGCAAAGGATTTTAGTAATTTAATGTAGTAATTAATCCTGGTGAAAATCCTATGATACAGATACTGCTATTGTCCTTATACTTAACATGGGGGAATTAAAGCCTAGACAAATTTGTTTGTTTGTTTTTAGAAACACACAGCTGAGAAGTGACTGTGATATAATTTGAAACTTCTATGTATTATTCTTAATCTGTAGAGTGGTCCAGACCAGTAGAAGTTTCTGTGATGATAGAAATATTCAAAATATCTGCTGTCTAATATGATAACCCATGACCACATGTGGCTATTGAGCACATGAAATGTGTGTGTGTGAAGGTTGGGGAGAGCAGGTGAGGAGAAGGGCAGAGAAATGGATTTTCTTAAATTCCACTTCTGAATGTAACAATTGTCCCCCCTCAAAGAATGAAATATTATAGTTGACAATAGGGTCATTAGATAGTTATGTATTATCTATTAATATTATAGAATAATATGAAAATGTTATTATACAATGTATGTTTAGCTACCTAAAGTGTACTACAGACTATATAAAGTTCAGGTTCCAATACATAAAATTAGAATATGCATACTATTTCATGCCAATAAAATTGTCTCAAAGACTAAAATCCCATATTCTCATCATTTTCATATGAAGAAAAGCTATAAGTTAGTAACACATTTCTCTCAATGACATGTGAAAAAGTTAGAATAAATAACTAAAATTTATAATATTCAGATACATTCAGGGGTAAATAAATATATTATGGAACATTTTAGCGTACAATGAAACTATCTCATTCTGATTTAATTTAAAAATAGTTACTACTAAGAGAAAGTAAAGCAAATAAAATGATTTATCTTTTCCATGAATTACAAATCACTACATATTGATTTTATCAAGCTTTACACTTAAAAATGTAAACATTGACTTGATATGTCATAGCAAGGAGAAAATTTTGTTAATCTTTTTTTAAAAATATATTTTATTGATTTTTAACAGAGAGGAAGGCAGAGGGATAGAGAGTTAGAAACATCAATGAGAGAGAAACATCCATCAGCTGCTTCCTGCACACCCCCTATTGGGGATATGCCCGCAACCAAGGCACATGTCCTTGACCGGAATTGAACCTGGGACCCTTCAGTCCGCAGACCGACACTCTATCCACTGAGCCAAACCAGTTAGGGCTAAAATTTTGTTAATCTTAAAGTGTGCTAATAATATTGTGCTTATAATTTTGAAAAGAATTTTATCTTTCAACGATGGGGCTAAATGGGAAATTTGTGTCAGTATAGATGAAACAAGATTAGCTATAAGTTGACAGTTATAAATCCTGGTGATTCAAATGTAAGTTTTATTATATTGTTC
>NW_005871072.1:497028-504603 GCF_000147115.1 Myotis lucifugus
GCAGCGGAAACTTCCTCAGCTGACTTCCTCTGCTAATGTACCCACGAATCGCCCATCCTCAGTATAAAAATAGCGCCCCCCTCACAGTTGGCTCGGATCCCGAGGGCCTAGTCTCAAAGGGTTCGTGGGTCGCCCGGGGACGCAGAATAAAACCTCTCTTTCTTCCTTTTCTGATCGACTCTCTTTATTTCCTACGCCGCCTCCTGAGCCACCTAACCTAACACTAAGGCTTTCAGCAGTGTTTAATTAGGAAGGTAAGGAGCTGGAAGTTGACTGTACTTGATTAGTATAGAAGCAATGATAATTATAAGAAATGTCATGTGAGATGTCTGCTTTTACCAGACTTGGGAGAACTTACACACACACTTGCACACACAAAGAGAGGCTCAGGAGAGATGGTCCCTAACCTTAAACATGCTAACACACACACACACACACACACACACACACACACACACACACACAAACTCAAGAATTCTTCAACAATATTAGAAGCAACTTTTTAACTCAGCTACAAGAAAGACTGTGCTAAAAATCAGGCCCAATGAATGATTAAAAGTCTGTAAATGCTGCAATAAAGACTAACTCTGTAGCCTTAATATATTATGAACCTTATAGAGAAGAGTGGCTGGCCGGTTTGGCTCAGTGGATAGAGTGTCGGCCTGTGGACTGAAGGGTCCCAGGTTCAGTTCCTAGTCAGAAGCAATGATTCTCATCATTGATGTTTCTATCTCTCTCTCCCTCTCCCTGCCTCTCTGAAATCAATAAAAATATATTTTAAAAAATAGAAAAGTGGATCCTGAGATCAATGGGGTATTTGTGTGAATGGGATTAAGAATATTGAACACCCATATTTCCCTGCCACCCTGCCGGAAAGGAGAAGCTAAGCATTGTGAAGGCAGCCTGAGCACACACCCTCACCCCACCCAAACCTGCATTCTGATGCATATGCTTGCTAGCCCCAACCCCCTTTCCACTTGAGTCCTAGCCAGCCTTGCAGACCTGTTTATCTGCAGGGGCCATAAAAAGCCCTTACAAAAGATTAATTGCTGGCACCAGTTAGCCTGAGTGGTTGGTTGTAATCTCACTTCTCCCTTTCCAACCCACGGGGGCTGCAAAGCCCACGAAAAGTCTGGAAGCCTGGTCCATGTTTGGGAGACAAAGAAACTAAGGAGATAAATAGGGCACCCCCACCCCCACATTCGGTGCTCCGGCTTTGGAGACGGACTCCCCTGAGTCACCGCACTAGTGCATCTGCAAATAAAGGGCTTTTCCTGAATCTTCCGAGTGCCCGGTGTGTGTTTTCCGGTCGCCTGGTAATTTCTGCAACAGCGTGACCTCATGCAATGACCTGGTCTATAACAAGTGCCTGACAAGTTAATGCCGTTCTCTGCCACAGTTGCTTCCTCTGTATGTTAGCCTCCAGACTTAAAAGAATCAGGTCTCAGCACAGATCAAGTGAGAAAAAGCAAGCCCTTATTAGAAAAGGAATCTAGCCAACAAACCAAGGAATTGCAGGAGCTAGTGAGTAAATAGAGGCAGGCAAAATGGGACCTGGAGGGGCTAAGCTGAGGGAATGGGATGGTGAGTGAAAACAGAGCTGAGGGTCAAACTGCTACACAAATTGCTGTACAACTTGTGTGCTAGGCCTGAATAGTTGAAAGTACTCTAGGCGTGCACGGAGGAGAGGGTTGCTGTGTAATGTCTTTGGAATGTTCCAGCGGAAGCTGAAGACTCCTCAGGGTCTGAATCAAAGCCAAGTATTGCAATGTCTGTTTTCTAGGGAATAGAGATGGAGACATAGTTTACATGCGACTTTTTGTTTCCTGAATTAAATTAACCATTCTTGGATTGCCTTTTACAGCTACCCAACTTTTTAAAAAATATATATTTTTATTGATTTCAGAGAGGAAGGAAGAGGGAGAGAGAGATAGAAACATCAACAATAAGCTGTTCTGCTGCCTCCTGCATGCCCCCTACTGGGGATCGAACCCACAACCTGGGCATGTTACCTAACAAGGGTCGAACAAGATCTCCTGATTCATAGGTTGATGCCACGCTGGCTGGGCTAGGAAACATTCTTGAATGTACAATGAGCTTTTTGATTTTCTTGTTCACTAGCTTAATCCTTCCTCCCATCCTCTGCAATTAAAAACATTAAAATCAGCCCTAGCCAGTTTGGCTCAGTGGATAGAACGTTGGCCTGTGGACTGAAAGGTCCCGGGTTCAATTCTGGTCAAGGGCACATACCTGGGTTGTGGGCTCAATCCCCAGTAGGAGGCATGTAGGAGGCAGCTGATCAATGATTCTCTCTCATCATTGATGTTTCTCCCTCCCTCTCCCTTCCTCTCTGAAATCAATAAAAATATATTTTTTTTTTAAAAAACACATTAAAATCTGCCCAGCCGGAGTGGCTCAGTGGTTGAGCATCAACCTATGAACCAGGAGGTCATGGTTCAATTCTGGTCAAGGCACATGCCTGGGTTGCGGGCTTGATTCCCAGTGGGGCATGCAGGAGGCAGCCAATCAATGGTTCTCTCTCATCACTGATGTTTCTATTTCCCTCTTCCTCTTTTTTCCTCTCTGAAATCAATACAAATATATATATTTTAAAATAAAATACAATAAAAACATTAAAATCTTACTTTAAAAGTATAAAGATACAGTATCAAATTTATAAAAATAACTCAAATTATTATAAAAATAACCATTGAGCACACCAGCTGGGTGGCATATATCTAATTTTTATTTTCAGTCAACTTTTATGCCTTTTTAACCTTGATATTTTGCCTCCTATTTCTGGCTTTTTCAAATATCCAATAAATGTTTTGACTTTTCATGGCTCTTATCTTAGAAAAGTACTGGTATACAGTAAGTAGTAATAAGGAGTACATTTTTTATCATATTATTTTTATTATAATAAGAAGAAAAACTTGGTTACATAGCAATTTCGAATCCAGAAAACTAATGAGTCCAGGCTGCCCATCTCTATTTGAGTCAATTAAGCAGAGTCAGGGTGGAATCATATATGAGGATTTATTCCAATAACTAGAGGCCCATCCTGCACCCTCTCCAATCTGGGACTGCTTGCTCCTAACCGCTTGCCTGACTGCCTGTCTGATTGCCCCTAACCACTTCTGCCTGCCAGCCTGATCACCCCTAACTGCTCCCCTGCTGGCCCAATCGCCCCCACTGCCCTCCCCTGCTGGCCTGATCACCCACAACTGCCCTCCCCTGCCGACCATCTTGTGGCAGCCATCTTGTGACAAAGTGGGGGCGGCCATCTCGTGATGACATGAGGGTGTCGCCCTGAGGGCGCGAGGGCCACCTAATCTTTTATTAGTATAGATGCCTGCATATGGGAGAGCAGCAGGTCATCCACGAAAACCTGCTCTCCCACCTCCAACTAGCGGCTGAGTATAGAGGGATAAGGAAGAGAGGCTGCATGGGAGGGGGGAGGAGGGAGAGGCGGCTGCAGGGTCTGTGATCCATGTGTCTCCTTCCAGGATCTTGAAATTTAGTAACAAGACAGTTAATTTTCAATGGTGTTAAGACCCAGCTCCTCCAGTTCCTGGGACTGGAGAATGGTCAGCATTCCTGAGGCAAAGTCCCGGAGAGGGTCAGGGTCCAGGCACAGCAACCAAATCAAAGCCTGTCCTGTCCTTTCTGTTCTCAAAATTCATTTTCTTTTCTGAGCAGTGGATCCATCCGGGCCCAAGGTGTCTCACTTTTTACAGCTGTTTTTCTTCTTGCAGCACATCCTCCAGTTCCCCAGGGTCTGTAAGAAAACTCTTATCTATAGTTAGTCAGGTGAATAACCATTAAACAACTGTGGCTCTATTCTTATGTGCCCTTCCCCCCCATTAATTTACCTTTACAGGATTCATGAAACTCCCTCACATATTATAGGGGTCATGCAAATGTTAGACTAAGGGAGACTATTCTTAAAGTCACCTACTCCCATAGTAACTCTTCACTCTTTCCCTAGAGAAATTATATGACGTTTCATGAAATAATGCTGTCCTTTTCTTTCTTTCTTTCTTTCTTTCTTTCTTTCTTTCTTTCTTTCTTTCTTTCTTTCTTTCTTTCTTTCTTTCTTCCTTCCTTTCTTCCTTCCTTCCTTCCTTCCTTCCTTCCTTCCTTCCTTCCTTCCTTCCTTCCTTCCTTCCTTTCTTTTTTTCTTTTCTTTTCTTTTCTTTTTTTTTTGTGGTAGTCAAATTCCTGACTGCCCTGCACACTCTAAATAGGCAGGGGTGGGAAGTGTGAATCCACAATACACTGTTATGCAACTGTAAATGACATTTAAGTCTTCAGTTGGTACTTCTGATTTCTGCCTCCACCTCTCACTCCTTCCCTCACATACCTGCTGTCTCTGAGTCCAGAGTTGCAAAAGCATCTCAGTTTCTTCTTCTTCTCAGCACTCTCCATGTGTGTGTACAGGTTAATTTTCTCTGCTTCGCCTCACCAATAGTCTATCATCCACTTTTCAAATTCTGTAAACTGGTTGAAATTTCTCATATGTTGAAATACTCCTTTAAAAGTTATGACATCATGCTTATAAATCAGTGTTACATTGATTTAATATGACTGGGAAATAAGAGTATTATGAAAGCATAGATTTGGTCTTTCATTTTCACTCTGGAAGTCGCCCTGAGGATATGTAAGCCTTTAAATTCCTATCATTCTTGCAGCTTCCAATCCAGGGCATAGACCTGAAGGGAACAGCACTCCAACTCTTATTTAAAAATTTGAAACTGAGCTCACCTCAAATTTACAACTTTTTAAAAACTCATTGAAGGGAAGAGGTCATAGAGCAACCAAACAGTACAAAATCTGTGAGAGAAAATGCATCCAGTGAAAGAAGGCTCAACATTCACCTGCACAGATGCAAAGGGAAGCATTTAGTTGGAATAGGTGTAAATTGATGAAAGCGGGAGTATGGGCTGGCAGGACAGTGGGAAATCAATGGGAGCTGAAGATAGTGGAATCTACTTCCTCTAGCATAATTTCAACATGAGCCCTACTATGTGCTCACATAAAAGACTGGTGAAAAAAATCTAAGAAACATCCTTGTGGTGCAAAGTTGGGTAAAAGAAAAGCAGCAGTGCCGCAGGGGCAAGAAACTCCACGCAGATCCTCTTCCTCATACACTGATGAACAAAACCTTCACTCTGGGAATGAATGGCACCTGGAAACTGCAGTCTGTAGTAGAGCATTGCTGAAAACTCATTGCAACCCAGGGGCTATATCAGGGTTAACAAACAAACAAAACTATTCCCTTGGGTTATGCATTGGGCCCACAACTACAGTCCGGGGAAGGTCAGCAGCACCCAGGAAGCTGTAACCTCCAAACCAGGAACATTATTCAGGGTTAGTACTGAGACTTCATAGGAACATTAAAGAATGGACCAAGCCCTAACCGTTTTGGCTCAGTGGATAGAGCGTTGGCCTGCGGAATGAACAGTCCCAGGTTCGATTCAGTCAAGGGCATGTACCTTGGTTGCGGGCACATCCCCAATAGGTGTGCAGGAGGCAGCTGATTGATGTTTCTCTCTCATTGATGTTTCTAACTCTCTATCCCTCTCCCTTCCTCTCTGTAAAAAAATCAATAAAATATATTTTAAAATATTAAAAAAAAAAAAGAATGGACCAAAAGACCACTTCACCATTAAGTGAAGTAGCTTCAAATCAGTAACTGCAGAATACTGTTGGGAGAAGAAGACGAGAAGAAAAAAAGCATGCAGAGACAGCTGTACCACTCGGGGAAGACCTAGAACTCAGCACTGGAGAGACTTTGCCCTAGAAAACCAACCCCACTCTAAGTATAAAGTATTGAAAACGGACAGCTAATGGGTCAGGGCTGCCTGTCACTACTTGAGCCAATTAAGCAGAGTCGGGGTTGAATCATATATGAGCGTTTATTCCAATAATGCCTGCATATGGGAGAGCAGCAGGCCATCCACGAAAACCTGCTCTCCCACCTCCCACTAGTCGGCTAAGTGTATAGGAATAAGGAAGAGAGGCTGCGTGGGAGGGGGAAGGAGGGAGAGGTGGCTGCCGGGTCTGTGGTCCGACTGTCTCCTTCCAGGATCTTTGATAGATCCTCCCTTCTCCCAACTGGTGGGCGGAGTTTGACGTAACCTGCAGCCCAGAAATACCTGAGTGACTAACCAGGTACCTTATATGGACTATACATTGGACCACCAATCCACACCTGCCAAATACCCTAAGCCCTTGTCCTATATGGACAGTGCAGTAAGCCACCAATCAGTGTGCGCCGAGTACACTAAGCCCCCCACCCCTTCCCATTCCGTCCCTCAAAAGGCGTGCCCACCCCTGCACGTGCTGCTGTTCTCCCCTGTGAGACAGCCCGGCAGGTCCTTCTCCTCTAATAAAGCCTGTAGTCCTGGTTTTCGCCCTCTGTCTGATTTTTCAATCTTGAAGTCCGATAACAAAGTAGTTAATTTTCAATCGTGTTAAAAACAACTCCAACCAGTTCCTGGGACCCAGAATGGTCAGCATTCCTGAGGAAAACTTCCGGAGAGGGGGTCCTGGCACAGCAATCAAATCAAAGTGAGTCCTGGCCTTTGTTCTCAGAAAGAACTCTTTTCTGAGCAATGGGCCCCAACGTGTCTCTTATTGTTTTACAGCTGGTTTTCTTCTTGCAGCACATCCTCCAGTTCCCCAGGGTCTGTAAGAAAACTCTTATCTATAGTTAGTAAGTGAATAACCACTAAACAACTGTGGCTCTATTCTTATTAGCTGCCCTTCCCCACTATCAGTATTTGTACAGAAATGTGAAGCCTGAGCTACACTGAGGATAACCATAGTAGCAGCACCAGGAAACCAGCCAAACTCATAAATAACTGTATTTGTTAGGTAGGAAGTCAGACCTGAGCGGCTGGGGCGGGCCTGCCCCGGGTCCTGGCAGGGGTGGGACCAGCGTGGCGCTCAGACCGCCTCTCCATGGGCGGCCCAGCAGCAGCCAGCAGGCAGGTGGGAGCCAGCCGGCTCTCGGCACCAGCTCAGAGGAAAACGTGGCCTCAAGGCCCATGCGACCTTCCTAGGGCACTGGGCTAATTATAATAAAATTTGCATCTTGGTTGTGACCCCGCCCCCTGTGGGTTTTCTCGTATACATTATGGGTAAGGGCCTGCCCAGAAGAAAGGTAGTTTCTGTCAATCATCCCTGATGCAAATGAAAGGTTCCACCCAGAAAATCCCTCTTTTAAACCCAGAAGCTGGGGGCCATGCTCTCTTGCCTGTGCTTCAGGGAGCATCGCCTAGCCTTCCCCTTCCCGTCCCCCACAGGTATGTAACCCCCAACCTCTGAGGCACCCGATGAGACTTGCAATCAGGGGAGATGGGCACTGCAGCTCGCCCTGGGATCCCCCCCTGAACCTGTCCCCAAGGCCCCCTTTTCTCTGGCTTCCCACTGAGCTAAAGTCTTATGTTTGAATTCACCACTAAAAAGTGAACCTGTGGAAACCTATGCCCCCGCCCTGAACCCTGATGAAAGCAGGACCCCAGGGCCATGTGCATGCGCCCCCCCGCTTACTTGTGACATTCTGCCATG